>NC_060259.1:20899036-21273311 GCF_921293095.1 Ischnura elegans | reverse complement strand
TAAACACGATTTCAGAGCGACGTTAAAAAAAATGCGAAATTACACTCCAGAATTGAATTTTATTACTGAAATACGATTTATGTGCGAGATAAGAAAATGCGATATGACACTACAGAATTTTATTATATTGCTATAAACACTATTTCAGAGCGAGATAAGAAAAATGCGAAGTTACACTCCTGAGTTGAATTTTATTGCTATAAACACGATTTAAGTACGACATAAGAAAAATGCGAAATTACACTACAGAATTGAATTTTATTACCTGTAACAGGATTTATGTGCGAGCTAAGAAAAATGCGATATGACACTACAGAATTGAATTTTATTGCTTTTAAAACTATTTCAAAGCGAGATAAGAAAAATGCTAAGTTACACTCCAGAAATGAATTTTATTGCTATAAACACGATTTCAGAGCGAGGTAAGAAAAATTTTAAATGATACTCCAGAATTGAATTTTATTGCTTAAAACAGAAAATATGTGCGATGTAAGAAAAATGCAACATGACACTACAGAGTAGAATTTCATTGCTATAAACACGATATCACAGCGAGAAAAGAAAAATATGTAATGACACTTCAGAATATAATTTTATTGCTAGAAAAAAGATTGTGTGGGAAGTAATAAAAATGCGAAATGACACTCCTGAATTGAATTTTATTGCTATAAACACAAATTCAGAGCGAGGTAAGAAAAATTCGAATTAACACACCAGAAGAGAATTTTTTTCTATGATACAATTTCAGTACGAGGGAAGAAAAATGGGAAATTACACTCCTGAATTGAATGTTATTGCTACAAACACGATTTTAGTACGACGTAAGAAAAATGTGAAATGACACTCCTGAATTGAATTTGATTGCTATAAACACGATTTCAGAGCGAGGTAAGAAAAATGCGAAATTACACTACAGAAGAGATTTTTTTGCTATGAATACAATTTCAGTACGAGGTAAGAAAAATGCGAAATGACACTCCAGAGTAGAATTGCATTGCTATAAACACGATTTCAGAGCGAGGTAAGAAAAATTTGAAATGACACTCCGGAATTGATTTTTATTGCTATAAACATGAATTATGTGCAAGGTCAGAAAAATGCGAAATGACACTCCAGAATTGAATTTTTTTGCTATAAAGTAGATTTCAGAGCGAGGTATGAAAAATGCAAAATGACACTCTTGAATTGAATTGGATTGCTAGATACAATATTTCAGTGCGATGTAAAAAAAATGCGAAATGACATTCCAGAATGAATTTTTTTCAATAAACACGATTTCAGAACGAGGTAAGAAAAATAAGAAATTACACTCCAAAATGAATTTTATTACCTGAAACAGGATTTATGTGCGAGATAAGAAAAGTGCGATATGACACTACACAATAGGTTTTTTTGCTATAAACACTATTTCAGAGTGAGTGAAGAAAATTTTAAATGATACTCCGGAATTGAATTTTATTGCTAGAAACATGATTTATGTGCAAGGTAAGAAAAATGCGAAATCACACTCCAGAATTTATTTTTTTTGCTATAAACTAGATTTCAGAGAGAGATAAGAAAAATGCGAAATAAAAATCCTGAATTGAATTTTATTGCTATAAACACGATTTCAGTACATCGTAAGAAAAATGCAAAATGACACTCTTGAATTGAATTTGATTGCTTTAAACACGATTTTAGAGCGAGGTAAGAAAAATGCGAAATGATACACCAGAATTGAATTTTGTTTCTATAAACATGATTTCAGAGCGAGGGAAGAAAAATGCGAAATTTCACTCCAGAAATGATTTTTATTACCTGAAACAAGATTTATGTGCGAGATAAGAAAAATGCGAAATGACACCCAAGAATTGAATTTAAATATATAAACACGATTGCAGAGGGAGGAAAGAAAAATTTGAAATTACACTCCAGAATTGAATTTAATTGCTAGATACAGGATTTCTGTGCGAGGTACGAAAAATTTTAAATAATATTCCAGAAGAGAATTTTATTGCTAGAAACAAAATTTATGTGCGATGTAAGAAAAATGCAAAATGACACTCCAGAGTATAATTTCATTAATATAAACACGATTTCAGAGCGAGGTAAGAAAAATTTGAAATGACACTCCGGAATTGAATTTTATTGCTAGAAACGTGATATATGTGCAAGGTAAGAAAAATGCGAAATGACACTCCAGAATTGAATTTTGTTTCTATAAACACGATATCAGATTGAGGAAAGAAAAATGCGAAATTACACTCCAGAGATGAATTTTAGAACCTGAATCAGGATTTATGTGCGAGATAGGAAAAATGCGATATGACACTACAAAATTGAATTTTATTCCTATAAACACTATTTCAGAGTTAGGTAAGAAAAATTTAAAATGATACTCCGGAATTGAATTTTATTGCTAGAAACACGATTTCAGAGAGAGGTAAGAAAAATTTAAAATGACACTCCGGAATTGAATTTTATTGCTATAAAACGGACTTCAGTACGACGCGACGTAAGAAAAACGCGAAATGAACTCTTGAATTGAATTTATTGCAATAAACAGGAATTCAGAACTAGGTTAAGAAAATTAGAAATGAAAATCCAGAATTGAATTTTATTGCTAGTAACAGGATTTATGTGCGATATTAGAAAAATGCAAAATGACACTCCAAAATAGAATTTTATTCTTATAAACACTATTAAAGTACGACGTAAGAAAAATAAGCAATGACACTCCAGAATTAAATTTTATTGCTAGAAACAGGATTTATGTGCGATTGAAGAAAAATGAGAAATGACACCCAAGAATTGAATTTTAATGCTATAAACACGTTTTCAGAGAGAGGAAAGAAAAATTTGAAATTTCACTCCAGAACGAATTTAATTGCTATATACAGGATTTCAGTGCGAGGTAAGAAAAATGCGAAATGAGACTCCAGAATTGAATTTTTTTGCTATAAACACGATTTGAGAGCGAGGTAAGAAAAATCCAAAATAACACTCTAGAGATGAATTTTATTACCTGTACCAGGATTTATGTGCGAGATAACAAAAATGCAATATTACACTACAGAATTGAATTTTATTGCTATAAACACTATTTCAGAGTGAGGTAAGAAAAATGCGAAATGACACTCCGGAATTGAATTTTATTGCTAGAAACATGATTTATGTGCAAGGTAAGAAAAATGCGAAATGACATTCCAGTATTGAATTTTTTTGCTATAAACTAATTTTCAGAGCGAGGTAAGAAAAATGCTAAATGACACTCCTGAATTGATTTTTATTGCTATAAACAGGACATCAGTACGACGTAAGAAAAATGCGAAATGAACTCTTGAATTGAAGTTTTGCTATAAACAGGAATTCAGAACTAGGTAAGGAAAATTAGAAATGAAAATCCAAAATTTTAAATTTTATTGCTAGAAACCGGGTTTTTGTGCGATGTTAGAAAAATGCAAAATGACACTCCTGAAAAGAATTTAATTGTTATAAACACGATTTTAGTACGACGTAAGAAAAATGCGAAATGACACTGCTGTATTGAATTTCATTGCTTTAAACACGATTTCATTATAACGTAAGAAAAATATAAAATTACACTCCTGAAATGAATTTGATTGCTGTAAACACGATTTCAGAGCGAGGTAAGAAAAATGCGAAATTACACTCCAGAAGAAATTTTTTTGTACGAGGTAAGAAATATGCGAAATGACACTCCAGAGTAGAATTTCATTGCTACAAACACGATTTCAGAGCGAGGTAAGAAAAATTTGAAATGACACTCCGGAATTGAAATTAATTGCTAGAAACATGATTTATGTGCGAGGTAAGAAAAATGCGAAATGACACTCCTGAATTGATTTCGATTGCTTTAAACAAGATTTCAGAGCGAGGTAAGAAAAATACGAAATTACACTCCAGAAGAGATTTTTTTAAGATAGGAAGAGATAAGAAAAATGCGATATGACACTCCTGAATTGAATTTGATTGCTATCAACACGATTTCAGTACAACGTAAGAAAAATGAAAATAATACTCCTGAAATGAATTTGATTGCTACACGATTTCAGAGCGAGGTAAGAAAAATGCGAAATGACACTCCAGAAGAGTTTTTTTTATTATGAATACAATTTCAGTACATGGTAAGAAAAATGCGAAATGACACTTCAGAATTGAATGTTATTGCTAGCCACAGGATATCAGTGCGAGGTGAGAAAAATGCGAAATGAGACTTCAGAATTCAATTTTACTGCTCGATACAGGATTTCGGTCCGATGTAAGAAAAATGCGAAATGACTGTCTAGAATTGAATTTAATTGATATAAAAACGATTTCAGAGCAAGGTAAGAAAATTGCGAAATGAAACTACTGAATTAAATTTAATTGCTATAAACACGATTTCAGTACGACGTAAAAAAATGCAAATTGCACTCCTGAATTGAATTTTATTGCTATAAACACGATTTGAGAGATAGGTAAGAAAAATTTGAAATTACACTCCATAATTGAATTTCATTGCTAGAAATAGGATTTATGTGCGAGGTTAGAAAAATGTGAAGTGACACTACAGAATTGAATTTTATTACCTGAAACAGGATATTTGTGCGAGATAAGAATAATGTGATATGACACTAAAGAATTGAATTTTATTGCTATAAACACTATTTCAGAGCGAAGTAAGAAAAATGCGAAATAGAACTACAGAATTGAAATTTATTGCTATAAACACGATTTCAGAGCGAGGAAAGAAAAATTTTAAATGATACTCCAGAATTGAAATTAATTGCTAGAAACAGATTTTATGTGCGATGTAAGAGAAATGCAACATGACACTCCAAAGTAGAATTTCATTGCTATAAACACGATTTCACAGCGAGAAAAGAAAAATTTGAAATGACACTCCAGAATTGAATTTATTGCTATGTACACGATTTCAGTACGACGTAAGAAAAATGCGAAATGACACTCCTGAATTGAATTTTATTGCTATAAACATCATTTCATAGGGATATAAGAAAAATGCAACATGACATTCAAGATTATAATTTTATTGCCAGATAAAGGATTTTAGTACGATGTAAGAAAATTGCGAAATGACACTCCAGGATTTAATTTTGTTGCTATAAATACGATTTCAGAGCAATGTATGAAAAATGCAAATAACACTTCAGAATTGAATTTTAATACCAGAAACAGGATTTATGTGCGATTCATGAAAAATACGAAATGACAATCCAGAATTAAATTTTATTGCTATAAACATGATTTTGGAACGAGGTATGAAAAATGCCAAATGACACTCCTGAATAGAATTTTATTGCTATGTACACGATTTCTGTAAGACGTAATAAAATTGCGAAATGACAGCCTTGAATTGAATTTTATTGCTATAAACACGATTTCAGAGCGATGTAAGAAAAATGCGAAATGATACTCCAGAAATGAATTTTATTGATTGATGAATGATTTCAGTACGATGTAAGAAATATGCGAAATGACACTCTCGACTGAAATATTATTGCTATGTGCACGATTTCAGAGCGGTGATTTTTTTCCTGGATACAGGATTTCAGAGCGAGTTAAAAAAAATGCAAATCGACACTCCAGAATTGAATTTTTTTCCTAGATACAGGATTTCAATGCGAGATAAGAAAAATGCGAAACTACTACTGAATGAAACTACTGAATTAAATTTAATTGCTATGAACACAATTTCAGTACGAGGTAAAAAAATGCGAAATGACACCCCAAAATTGAATTTTATTGCAAGATACAAGTTTTCAGTGCGATGTAAGAAAAATGCGAAATGACACACCAGAATTGAATTTTATTTCTATAAACACGATTTCAGAGCGACGTTAAAAAAAATGCGAAATTACACTCCAGAATTGAATTTTATTACCTGAAATACGATTTATGTGCGAGATAAGAAAATGCGATATGACACTACAGAATTTTATTATATTGCTATAAACACTATTTCAGAGCGAGATAAGAAAAATGCGAAGTTACACTCCTGAGTTGAATTTTATTGCTATAAACACGATTTAAGTACGACATAAGAAAAATGCGAAATTACACTACAGAATTGAATTTCATTACCTGTAACAGGATTTATGTGCGAGCTAAGAAAAATGCGATATGACACTACAGAATTGAATTTTATTGCTTTTAAAACTATTTCAAAGCGAGATAAGAAAAATGCTAAGTTACACTCCAGAAATGAATTTTATTGCTATAAACACGATTTCAGAGCGAGGTAAGAAAAATTTTAAATGATACTCCAGAATTGAATTTTATTGCTTGAAACAAAAAATATGTGCGATGTAAGAAAAATGCAACATGACACTTCAGAGTAGAATTTCATTGCTATAAACACGATATCACAGCGAGAAAAGAAAAATATGTAATGGCACTTCAGAATATAATTTTATTGCTAGAAAAAAGATTTATGTGGGAAGTAATAAAAATGCGAAATGACACTCCCGAATTGAATTTTATTGGTATAAACAGAAATTCAGAGCGAGGTAAGAAAAATTCGAATTAACACACCAGAAGAGAATTTTTTTTGTATGAATACAATTTCAGTACGAGGGAAGAAAAATGGGAAATTACACTCCTGAATTGAATGTTATTGCTACAAACACGATTTTAGTACGACGTAAGAAAAATGTGAAATGACACTCCTGAATTGAATTTTATTTCTATAAACACTATTTCAGAGCGAGGTAAGAAAAATTATAAATGATGCTCCAGAATTGAATTTTATTGCTATAAACATAATTATAGTACGTCGTAAGAAAAATGTGAAATGACACTCCTAAATTGAATTTTATTGCTATAAACACGACTTCAGAGCGAGGTAAGAAAAATGCGAAATGACACTCCAGAATTGAATTTTATTGCTATGTACACGATTTCAGTACGACGTAAGAAAAATGCGAAATGACACTCCTGAATTGAATTTTGTTTCTATAAACACGATTTCAGAGCGAGGTAAGAAAAATTCGAAATGACACTCCAGAATTGAATTTTATTGCTAGAAACAGAATTTATGTGCGATGTACGAAAAATGCAAAATGACACTGCAGAGTAGAATTTCATTGCTATAAACCAGATTTCACAGCGAGAATAGAAAAATTTTAATGACACTTCAGAATTGAATTTTATTGCTTGAAAAAATATTTATATGCGAAGTAAGAAAAATGCGAAATGACACTCCTGAATTCAATTTTATTGCTATATACCGGATTTTAGAGCGAGGTAAGAAAAATGCGAAATGACACTCTAGAAGAGAATTTTTTTTCTATGAATACAATTTGAGTACAAGGTAAGAAAAATGGGAAATGACACTCTCAATTGAATTTTATTGCTTCAAAGACGATTCAAGTACTACGTAAGAAAAATGTGAAATCACACTCCTGAATTGAGTTTTATTGCTATAAACCGATTTCAGAGCGATGTAAGAAATATGCGAAATTACAATCCAGAATTGAATTTTACCACTAGAAACACGATATCAGAGAAAGTTAAAAAAAATGCAAAAGGACACCGCAGAGATAATTTCTTTTTTCCTGGATACAGGATTTCAGCGCGAAGTAAGAAAATTGCTAAATGACACTACAGAATTGAATTTCATTACTAGAAACACGATTTCAGAGCGAGGTAAGAAAAATTTTAAATGATACTCCAGAGTAGAATTTTAATGCTAGAAACAGAATATATCCGCGATGTAAGAAAAATGCAAATTGACACTCCAGAGTAGAATTTCATTGCTATTAACACGATTTCACAGCGAGAAAAGAAAAATTTGAAAGACACTCCTGAATAAAATTTTATTGTTATAAAAACGATTTCAGAGCGAGGGATGAAAAATTTTAATGTCACTCCAGCTAAGTTTATTGCTAGAAACAGGATTTCACAGCGAGTTAAGAAAAATGTGAAATGACACTCCTGAATTGAAATTTAATGCCATTTTAACACGATTTCATATGATGAAAGAAAAATGCGAAATGACAATCCAAAATTGAAATTTATTTCTAGATACAAGTTTTTAGTGCGATGTAAGAAAAATGCGAAATGACACTCCAGCATTGAATTTTATTGCTATGAACACGATTTTAATCTGAGGTAAGAAAATTGCGAGAAGACACCCCAGAATTGAATTTTATTGCTAGAAACAGTATTAATGTGCGATGTACGAAAAATGCAAAATGACACTCAAGAGTAGAATTTCATTGCTATAAACCAGAATTCACAGCGAGAATAGAAAAATTTAAATGACACTTCAGAATTTAATTTTATTGCTTGAATAAATATTTATGTGCGAAGTAAGAAAAATGCGAAATGACACTCCATAAGAGAATTTTTTTTTCTATGAACACAATTTGAGTACATGGTAAGAAAAATGGGAAATGACACTCTCAATTGAATTTTATTGCTTCAAACACGATTTTAGAACGACGTAAGAAAAATGTGAAATGACACTCCTGAATTGAATTTCATTGCTATATACACGATTTCAGAGCGAGGTAAGAAAAATGCGAAATTACACTCCAGAATTGAATTTCATTACTAGAAACAGGATTTATGTGCTATATAAGATAAATGCGAAAGGACACTCCAAAATAGAGTTTTGTTGCTTTAAATACAATTTCAGAGCGAGGTAAGAAAAATGCGAAATGACAGTCAAGAATTGAATTTAATTACTAGAAACAGGATTATGTGCGATGTAAGAAAAATGCGAAATTACACTCCAGAGTTGAATTTTTTTCCTAGATACAGGATTTCAGTGCGGGATAAGAAAAATGCGAAATGACACTCCAGAATTGAATTTTATTACTAGAAACAGGAATATGTGCGAGGTAAGAAAAATAGGATATGACACTACAAAATTGAATTTTATTGCTATAAACACGATATCAGAGCGAGGTAAGAAAAATTTTAAATGACACTCCAGAATTGAATTGTATTGCTAGAAACAGTATTTATGTGCGATGTAAGAAAAATGCGAAATGACACTCCAGCATTGAATTTTATTGCTATGAACACGATTTTAATCTGAGGTAAGAAAATTGCGAGAAGACACCCCAGAATTGAATTTTATTGCTAGAAACAGTATTTATGTGCGATGTACGAAAAATGCAAAATGACACTCAAGAGTAGAATTTCATTGCTATAAACCAGAATTCACAGCGAGAATAGAAAAATTTAAATGACACTTCAGAATTTAATTTTATTGCTTGAATAAATATTTATGTGCGAAGTAAGAAAAATGCGAAATGACACTCCATAAGAGAATTTTTTTTTCTATGAACACAATTTGAGTACATGGTAAGAAAAATGGGAAATGACACTCTCAATTGAATTTTATTGCTTCAAACACGATTTTAGAACGACGTAAGAAAAATGTGAAATGACACTCCTGAATTGAATTTCATTGCTATATACACGATTTCAGAGCGAGGTAAGAAAAATGCGAAATTACACTCCAGAATTGAATTTCATTACTAGAAACTGGATTTATGTGCTATATAAGATAAATGCGAAAGGACACTCCAAAATAGAGTTTTGTTGCTTTAAATACAATTTCAGAGCGAGGTAAGAAAAATGCGAAATGACAGTCAAGAATTGAATTTAATTACTAGAAACAGGATTATGTGCGATGTAAGAAAAATGCGAAATTACACTCCAGAGTTGAATTTTTTTCCTAGATACAGGATTTCAGTGCGGGATAAGAAAAATGCGAAATGACACTCCAGAATTGAATTTTATTACTAGAAACAGGAATATGTGCGAGGTAAGAAAAATAGGATATGACACTACAAAATTGAATTTTATTGCTATAAACACGATATCAGAGCGAGGTAAGAAAAATTTTAAATGACACTCCAGAATTGAATTGTATTGCTAGAAACAGTATTTATGTGCGAAGTAAGAAAAATGCGAAATTACACTCCAGCATTGAATTTTATTGCTATGAACATGATTTTAATCTGAGGTAAGAAAAATGCGAAATGACACACCAGAAATTAATTTTACCCCTAGAAATTCGATATCAGAGCGAGATAAAAATAATGCAAAATGACACTCCAGACTTGAATTTTTATCCTGGATACAGGATTTCAGTGCGAGGTGAGTAAAATGCGAAATGACACTACAGAATTGAATTTCATTACTAGAAACACGATTTCAGAGCGAGGTAAGAAAAATTTTAAATGATACTCCAGAGTAGAATTTTAATGCTAGAAACAGAATATATGTGCGATGTAAGAAAAATGCAAATAGACACTCCAGAGTAGAATTTCATTGCTATTAACACGATTTCACAGAGAGAAAGAAAAAATTTAAAAGACACTCCTGAATAAATTTTATTGTTATAAAAACGATTTCAGAGCGAGGGATGAAAAATTTTAATGTCACTCCAGCATAGAAGTTTATTGCTAGAAACAGGATTTCACAGCGAGTTAAGAAAAATGTGAAATGACACTCCAGAATTGAATTTTATTGCTATGTACACGATTTCAGTACGACGTAAGAAAAATGCGAAATGACACTCCTGAATTGAATTTTGTTTCTATAAACACGATTTCAGAGCGAGGTAAGAAAAATGCGAAATGACACTCCAGAATTGAATTTTATTGCTAGAAACAGAATTTATGTGCGATGTACGAAAAATGCAAAATGACACTGCAGAGTAGAATTTCATTGCTATAAACCAGATTTCACAGCGAGAATAGAAAAATTTTAATGACACTTCAGAATTGAATTTTTTTGCTTGAAAAAATATTTATGTGCGAAGTAAGAAAAATGCGAAATGACACTCGATAAGAGAATTTTTTTTCTATGAACACAATTTGAGTACATGGTAAGAAAAATGGGAAATGACACTCTCAATTGAATTTTATTGCTTCAAGCACGATTTTAGAACGACGTAAGAAAAATGTGAAATGACACTCCTGAATTGAATTTCATTGCTATATACACGATTTCAGAGCGAGGTAAGAAAAATGCGAAATTACACTCCAGAATTGAATTTCATTACTAGAAACAGGATTTATGTGCGAGATAAGATAAATGCGAAAGGACACTCCAAAATAGAGTTTTGTAGCTTTAAATACAATTTCAGAGCGAGGTAAGAAAAATGCGAAATGACAGTCAAGAATTGAATTTAATTACTAGAAACAGGATTATGTGCGATGTAAGAAAAATGCGAAATTACATTCCAGAGTTGAATTTTTTCCTAGATACAGGATTTCAGTGCGGGGTAAGAAAAATGCGAAATGACACTCCAGAATTGAATTTCACCACTAGAAACACGACCTCAGAGGAAGATAAAAAAGATGCATAAGGACACTCCAGACTTGAATCTTTTTCCTGGATACAGGATTTCAGTGCGAAGTAAGAAAATTGCGAAATGACACTACAGAATTGAATTTCATTACTAGAAACACGATTTCAGAGCGAGGTAAGAAAAATTTTAAATTATACTCCAGAATTGAATTTTATCGCTAGAAACAGAATTTATGTGCAAAGTAAGAAAAATGCAACATGACACTCCAGAGTAGACTTTCATTGCTATAAACACGATTTCACAGCGAGAAAAGGAAAATTTAAAATGACATTACAGAATTGAATTTTATTGGTAGAAAAAAGATTTATGTGCGAAGTAAGAAAATGGGAAATTACACTCCTGAATTGAATTTTATTGCTACGAGGACGATTTTAGTACGTCGTAAGAAAAATTTGAATTTTCACTCCAGAATTTAATTTCATTACTAGAAACAGGATTTATGTGCGAGAAAAGAAAAATGCGAAATGACACTCCAGAATCGAATTTTATTGCTAAAATCACGATTTCAGAGCGAGGTAAGTAAAATGCGAAATTACAGTCCAGAATTGAATTTTATTACTAGAAACAGGAATACGTGCGAGGTAAGAAAAATAGGATATGACACTACAGAACTGAATTTTATTGCTATAAACACGATATCAGAGCAAGGTAAGATACATGCGAAATGACTCTCCTGAATTGAATTTTATTTCCATAAACAAAAAAAATGCAAAATGAAACTCCTGAGTTGAATTTTTATCCTGGATACAGGATTTCAGTTCGAGGTAAGATAATTTCGAAATGACACCCTAGATTTAAATTTCATTCCTTGAAACACGATTTCTTTCCAAGGAAGAGCTAATACGAAGTAGATCTACGGATTGGAATTTTATTGTTATAAACACGATTTCAGAGCGAGGGTAAGAAAAATTTTAATGTCACTCCAGCATTGATGTTTATTGCTGGAAACAGGATTTATGGGTGAGATAAAAAAAATGCGAAATTACTCTCTAGCATTGAATTATATTGCTACAAACACGATTTCAGAGCGAGTTAAGAAAAAGTGAAATGACACCCCTGAATTGAAATTTAATGCCATTTTAACACGATTTCAGTACGAAGTAAGAAAAATGCGACATGACACTCCTGAATTGAATTTTTTTGCTATAAAAACGATTTCAGAGCGAGGTAAGAAAAATTTGAAATGACACTTCAGAATTGAATTTTATTGCTAGAAAAAATATTTATGTGCGAAGTAAGAAATATGCGAAATGACACTCCAGAATAGAATTTTATTGCTATAAACACGAATTCAGTACTAGAAAAAGAAATATGCGAAATGACACTCCTGAGTTGAATTTTATATCTTTAAATTAGTGATGGGTCGATTCCAAAATTTTATCGATTCCGATCCCGATTACGATTCTGAAATTTCGATTCCGATTCTACCGATACCGATTCCATCGATTCTGATGCCATAGGCTCCAAGAAAAATATCACTTAATTCCAGGCAACAAGAAACCACTTTAAAAAATATCACTCTATAAAAGAGTCAGTTGACAAAATCGTCTTTCATATAATCACTTTTTAATTAAAATATAATAACTACATTTCAAACCAGAAAATACCTGAAAAGTGGTGTTACATGATAGGTATTACTTTAGAATATTGGCACTCATAATATGTCGACCATATATATGTATCCAAAGTACTAGGGAGAGCCCTGAGTACAGAAATTTTCATAGCTGTAATAATTATTACATACTACATATATGAATCATGTAATATTTGGCCCTTTCAAATTCTCAAGCAGAAAAACCAATTATTCTACATACTCAGTCAGCAGGTTTTGACGTCTCCACGTTTCAGTATTACTGCCTGCAGAAAATTGCCTTTTGCTACACACTTGTGTGATTGGGCAAGTACTTTCCTGCCAATATTGCAAGATTATAGAGACTTTGGAATTTTTATTAAAAATTATATCAACGATTTTTTTGGATCTCGAATCTTCTTGGAATTCAAGTGGACAAAACGAACGAACTAAAAAACTAAACTTTAGTTTTGTAGATCTAAAAAAATTCTATACTTCTCACGTCATTTAATCAACCTTAAAATCTCTTGCTTTTTTTAAGTTCAAGAAAAAAACTAAACGCTACAAATTAATATCACATCGGACGGACGCAGTAATAAAAAAGGCTAAAAGAGCCTTGTGGTGTGAAAACTCCGCATTCCGCGCGACTCACCTCGGCGAAGTTGGAAAGGGAAAAAGGATATCGGTTGTTGCCTTTCACGGAAACAGTTCATTTTTCTCTCTCTTAAGCATCCTGAAATAATCTCTTCACTAAACTTCAATATCCGGGGCATATTTCTTATGCGTGGGATAGTTCCGAAAAATATCCAATCTTTAGTATTTTCACTTGGGTAATGCGCTAATTGTTCAAGTCGATCTATACAGAATCCAATTTAACATCCTCAGTTTAGTGTTTTAAGTCAATGGAGACGATTATCCATGCTTTAAATTACGATTTTCAAGACTAATGTTTTAAAAATCGGCCTCAGTTACCGAGCCTTAAGAGTTCCGCGGCGTGTAGCTGAGCTTTGACGCGCGATTGAAAAATCGCTCTTATTTCCTTCGTCGCAGACTTTTTTTCCAAGATTTCTAATTAGTACTCTTTAGAAATCACTAGTTTATATTGTGGTTCAAATTTTCCGAGTTACATTTTTCGTAAACGAAATATAATGTATACTTTATGTCAAATTTCTCGTGAAAAACGGGTCGGCCATTTTGCGTCGTAAAACCAGACAGATGAGAGCCAAAATCTTCAAAAGTCATTAAAAGAATAGACAAAGCACCAGTTCAAAGGAATGTTTAGTTTTTTATTCCATAAAACTCATACCATCGCATAACCACTTAGATAAATTCAAAGATTTTTTTTAGGAAAAACGAAATCTCGCGTGGCATTGAAAAATTGGTCATGTTTGGGCCTCTGTATCTCACTAAAGGTTCATATATGTATATGTAAATTGGCATATAAATCTATATCTGGTAATGATTTATGATTATTTACGCTACGTTTCAAGCCTCTATCCCCAAAAAGGTCATTTTGGACTTTATTCCAGCTTTTTCCGATTTCGGACCAGTGTGCGCCGGGTAGGAAGACGATCGGCCGGCTGGCGTTAAGGTATTCGGCGCCCACGTCGACAACTATAGTGTATTCGGCAAGCTGAAAATACCAGGTCAAGGCATTAGAATGACTTATTGGCTTTAAAAACTGCATTATTACATGAGTTTCATGACAGCGCTTCCTGTCGGCAGATTGCTGGACCTACTAGCCTCGAAAGCTCTGTAACCTTAATTACTCGATTCGACATTCGTAAACGCTTGAGTCGAGTACCACTCGTTACCAGTACTGGTAACTCTAATTTACTACCGAGTACCACTTAAAAGTACTACTCGATCGACTTGAATTTCCGAGTACTCGCACATCCCTTAAATATATGTATTTTGTCCTTACGATTACTTGGCGCGAAAATTCAATTGACTGTTGGAAACGCGGTCGTATATTTTGTTGTTTGAAGTACTACTGGCACTACTGGAATCGGAATCGATTATTCACCTTGGCAAGTACTCGTTTTCTATTCCGGTTCTTGGTCGAGAATCGAGGAATCGAACCGACCCATCACTACTATAAATACGATTTCAGAGCGAGGTAAGAAAAATGAGAAATGACACTCCGGAATTCAATTTCATTGCTATAAACACGATTTCTTTCCAAGGAAGAAATAATGCGAATTAGAACTACAAAATTGAATTTTATTGCTATATACACGATCTCTTAGCAAGGTAAGAAAAATGCGAAATAAACTCTATAATTGAATTTAATTGCTAGAATGGCGATTTAAGAGTAAGGTAAGAAAAATGTAAAAAGACGCTCCAGAATTGAATTGAATTGCTATAAACACGATTTCAGTATCAGGTAAGAAAAATGCGAAATGACACTCCGGAATTCAATTTCATTGCTATAAACACGATTTCCGTCCTAAGTGAGGAAAATTCAATATGATACTCCAGAATGGAATTTTCTTGCTGGAAAAAGGATTAATGTGCGATGTAAGAAAAAAACGACATTTCTCGCCAGAATTGAATTTAAATGCTAGAAACAAGATTTCCGAGCGAAGTAAGAAATATGCGAAATGACACTCCAAAATTGAATTTTATTGCTAGATACAGTATTTCAGTGCAATGTAAGGAAAATGCGAAATTCCACTCCAGAATGGTATTATATTGCTGTTACACAATGTCAGAGCGAGGTAAGTAAAATGAGAAATGACACTCCTGAAATGATTTTTATTGCTATAAACTCGATTTCAGTTCGAGGTAAGAAAAATGCGAAATAACATTCCAGAATTGAATTTCGTTGCTATAAATACGAGTTCAATGCGATGCAAGAAAAATGCGAAATAACACTCCAGATTTGAATTTAAATGCTATAAACACGATTTCTGAGCGAGGTAAGAAAAATGCGAAATGACACTCCAGAATTGAATTTTATTCCTAGAAACACGTATTTTTTCCAAAGAAGAAATAATGCGAATTAGAACTACTAAATTGAATTTTATTGCTATAAACACGATTTCTTACCAAGGTAAGAAAAATGCGAATTCACACTCTATAATTGAATTAAATTGCTAGAAACTCGATTTCAGAGCAAGGTAAGAAAAATGTAAAAAGACGTTCCAGAAATTCATTTTATTGCTATAAATACGATTTCAGAGCGAGGTAAGAAAAATGCGAAATGACACTCCTGAATTGAATTGTATCGCTAGAAACACGAGTTCTTTCCAAGGAAAAAATAATGCCATATGGAACTTCAGAATTGAATATTATTGCTATAAACACGATTTCTTGCCAAGTTAAGAAAAATGCGAAATTACACACTATAATTGAATTTGATTGCTGTAAACACGATCTCCGTCCAAGGTAAGAAAAATGCAAAATGACACGTCAGAATTGAATTTTATTGCTATAAACATGATATCAGAAGGAGGTAAGAAGAATGCGAAATGGCACTGCAGAATTGAATTTTTTGCTAGAAACAGGATTTATGTGCGATGTAAGAAAAACTCAAAATTAGTCTCCAGAATTGAATTTTATTGCTAGAAACAGGACTTATGTGTGATGTAATAAAAATGCAAATTTACACTCCTGAATTGAATTTTACTGCGAGAAACACGATTTCAGAGCGTGGTAAAAAAATGCGAAATGACACTCCAGAATTGAATTTTATTGCTATAAATACGAATTCAGTGCTATGTAAGAAAAATGCGAAATAACACTGCTGAATTGATTATAAATATTACAAACATGATTTCCGTCCGAGGTAAGAAAAATTCGAAATGACACTCATGGATTGTATTTAATTGCTAAACACAGCATTTCAGTGCGATTCAAGAAAAATGCGGAATGGCAATCCAGAATTGAAATTTATCGAAACAGGATTTAAATCCTAGGTAAGAAAAATGCAAAATGACAAGCCAGAATTGAATATAATTGCTATAAACACGAATTCAGAGTGAGGTAGGAAAAATGCAAAATACACTCCAGAATTGAATTTTTTTGCTAGAAACACGATTTCAGCGCTAGGTAAGAAATATGAGAAATGGCAATCCAGAATTGAATTCTATTGCTGTAAATACGATTTCAGTATGAATGAAGAAAAATTTGAAATGACACTCCAGAAATGTTTTTTTTTACTGTAAAAACGATTTTAGTGCGAGGTATGATAAATTCGAAATGACAATGCAAAATAGATTTTTATTGCTAGGAACACGATATCTGCCCTTGGTAAGAAAATTGTGATATAACACTCCAAAATTGATTAACATTGCTATAATAAGGATAACAGTGCGATGTAAGAATAATGTGAAATAAAACTTCTGAATTAAATTTTATTATTACAAACATGATTTCCGTCCGAATTAAAAAAAAAAATGCGAAATGACACTCCTGAAATGAATTTTATTGCTATAAACAGGATTTCAGTGCGATGTACGAAAAATGCGAAATGTTACTCCAGAATTGAATTTCATAGCTATTAACAATATTTCAGTGCGTGTAAGAAAAATTCGAAATGCTACTACTGTATTGAATTTAATTGTTACAAAAACGATTTCATTGCGAGGTAAGAAAAATGCGAAACGTAACCCCAGAATTGAATGATATTCTATAAACACGATATCCGTACGAGGTAGGAAAAATTCTTAATGACAATCCAGAATTGAGTGTTATTGCTGTAAACACTATTTCTGTGCGAGGTAAGAAAAATACGAAATGACATTTCAGAATTGAATTTAAATATTACAAATACGATTTCCGTCCGAGGCCAGAAAAATGCGGAATGACACTCCAGAATTAAATTTTAATGATATATACACGATTTCCGTCCAAGGAAAGAAATATGCGAAATGACACTCCAGAAATAATTTTTATTGCTATAAATGATATTTCAGTGCGTGGTATGAAAAATTTGAAATGACACTCCAGGATTGAACGATACTGCTATTTACACAATTTCAAAGCGAGGCAAGAAAAACGCGAAATGACACTCAAGAAGTGAATTTTTTGCTATAAACATGGTGTCAGTCCGAAGCCAGAAAAATGCGAAATAACAGTGCAAAAAATTTTATTTATAGAAACAACATTACAATGCAATGCAAGGAAAATTCCGAATGACACTCCAGGATTGAATTTATTGCTAGAAACACGAGTTTTTGCCAAGGAAATTAAATGCGGAACGGCACTGCAGAATTGTATTTTATTGCAAGAAACAGGATTTTAGTGCGATGTAAGAATATTGCGAAATGACTCTCCAGAATTGTTTTTATTGTTATAAACACGATTTCAGTGCAAGGTGAGATAAATGTGAAATGACACTCATGGATATAATTTTATTGCTATTTACACGATTACAGTGCGTGGTAAGAAAAATGTGAAATGACACTCGTGAATTGTTTTTTATTGCTACAAACGCGATTTCATTGCGAGGTAACAAAAATGCGAAACGCCGCTCCTGAATTGAATTTTATTGCTATAAACACGATTTCATTGCGAGGTAAGAAATCTACGAAATAACACTCCTGAATTGATTTTTATTGCTAGAAACAGGATTTCAGTGCGAAGTAAGGAAAATGAGATATGACACTCCACAATTGAATTTCATTGCTATAAACACGATTTTAGAGCGATTTTAATGGAATGACACTCAAGAAATATTTTAAATGCTGTAAACACGATTTGAGTGCGAGGCCAGAAAAATGCATAATAACACTCCACGATAGATTTTTAATGCTAAAAACTCGATTTCAGTGCGAGGTAATGGAAATGCGAAATGACACAGCAAAATTGAATTTTATTGCTATAAACAGGATTTCCGACCGAGGTGAGAAAAATGTGAAATGGCACTCCAAAATTGATTTTTTTGCTAAAAACCCGATTTCATTCTGAAGTAAGAAAGATGCAAAATGAACTAAACAATTGATTTTATTTATATAAACAAGATTTCAGTGCGAGGCAAGAAAAATGCGATATGACACTCAAGAATTGATTTTTTTGCTAGAAACACGATTTCATTGCGAGGTAACAAAGATGCGAAATGCCACTCCTGAATTGAATTTTACTGCTATAATCACGATTTCATTGCGAGGTCAGAAAATTGCAAAATAACACTCCACAATAGATTTTTATTGCAAAACAACAATTTCAGTCCGAGGTAAGAAAAATGCGAAATGACACCCAAGAATTGAATTTTAATTCTATTTACACGATTCCAGAGCGAGATAAGAAAAATGCGAAATGACACACCGGAACTGAATTTGATTGTTTTAAACACGATTTAAGAGTGAGGCAAGGAAAATACTAAATGACACTCCAGAATTGAATTTTTTTGCAATAAACACGATTAAACACGATTATAAACACGATTGATTAAAAACAATTTTAGAGCGAGGGATATGGCACCGGAAAATTGGATTTTATTGCTATGAACCGGATTTCCGACCGAGGTAAAAAAAATGCTCCATGACACTACAGAATTGAATTTTATTGCTATTTACACAATTGCAGTGCGAGGTAAGAAAAATGTGAAATGACAGTCCAGAATTGAATTTTATTGCTATGAACAGAGTTTCACTACGAGGTAAGAAAAAAGCGAAATTGCATTCCAAAATTGAATTTAATGCTATAAACACGATTTCATTCTGAAGTAAGAAATATGCGAAATGAACTACAGAATCGATTTTATTTTTATAAACAAAATTTCAGTGCGAGGCAAGAAAAATGCAAAATGGGAAAAATAAGAAAATAAGAAAAATCCGAGATTGGTGTGCAAAAATATTTATTGATAGAAAAAAAATTTCGATGCGATGCGAGAAAAATGCCGAATGACACTCCATAATCGAATTTATTGCTATAAACACGATTTCAGTGCAAGATTTGACTAGAGAATTGCTTTTTATTGTATTACTCTCGAAATATGGGTGTCATAAGGCACACTTCTTTTAGATATATTACAGTAAATGAATGTGAGCATATAGTATCGTCATCTGTAAACCCCCCGAAACCCCCTAAAAAATTAAAATTTGCATATGAGTAGCCTTTTCCGGTACTTTTCGTCACAATTCCGCCGCTTTTCCAATCCTTACCACTCATCGCTACAGAATTCATGTGGACGATTGATGACCGCTGGCAGTAAAAACCTAACCCCCGGTGAACCCACAAACACCACCCCAAAAAAATAATTTTGCAAATAAGTCTACTTTTTGGGTACTTTTCGTGAATATTCCACCTCCCCCAACGACTCATCCCACGGAATTTATGTAAATGGATGGTTACTGCCAGGAGTTCACACATTCAAACCCCCGGCATCCCCCTGACATCCCCCCCAAATGTAAAATGTTTCATTTAGTCTCCTATTCGGGAACTTCTCGCGAACATTGCGCCGCACATCCCGTCCCCTCTGAGCTCTAGATCCGGAATATTTGGTAAGGGCGAGCCACCGTAAACCATACGGGAAAAAATACCAGAAAACCCCCGATCATCTCCTGAAACATCGCCGAAAAAAAGATAAAAAATTTTAAAGTCGCCTTTCCGAATAGTTTTCGTCACAATTTAACCGGTGCACCTACCACTTATTAAAGCCACCGATAACCCCGTGAAACCTCCCAAAAAATTTCTAACAAATCGCGTCTCCAGGTAAAAGAATCGTCAGACCACTCTTCCGGACCCCTAGGACTCATATGCACGGAATTTATGAGAACGATTTGTGACCACTGGTTTACCACAATTATAAAACCCCCGGTATTCCGCTGGAACCCCCCGCAAAAAAATGAAAAGCGGCGCAGCCGCTGTTGACTCCCCACATCTCTGGGTGGTGAAGCCGCCCCTGAAACATGCCCCTGAAACATGCAAGGGTGGCGAATCCGCCCTTCAGCGAGGAGCGGCGTTCCGACGAATGAGTGGGGCGCCTCCCTAACCCCTGGACGACGAAGCCGGCTTCTAGCTGAGGTGAGATTATTCGAACTTCAAAAGTCTTCGAACGACCACAAAAGTAGACGGCGAAGCCGGAACCGGGGTATTTAAGGGGCGTAGCCCCTTAACGAGCGCGCGGAGCGTAGCGAGTTTTATTGCTATAAACAGGATTTCCGACCGAGGTAAGAAAAATGTGAAATGACACTACAGAATTGACTTTAATTTCTATAAACCTGATTTCGATCCAAGGTAAGAAAAATGTAAAAAGACACTCCTGAAATAAAATTTAAGGCTTTAAACACGATTTCATTGCGAGGTAACAAAGATGCGAAATGCCACTCCTGCATTGAATTTTACTGCTATAATCACGATTTCATTGCGAGGTAAGAAAATTACAAAATAGCACTCCACAATAGATTTTTAATGCAAAACAACGATTTCAGTCCGAGGTAAGAAAAATGCGAAATGACACCCAATAATTGAATTTTATTGCCAAAAAGAGGATTTCAGTGCGATGTATGACATTACGAAATGACACTCCTGAATTGAATTTTAATTCTATTTACACGATTCCAGAGCGAGATAAGAAAAATGCGAAATGACAGAACGGAACTGAATTTGATTGTTTTAAACACGATTTCAGAGCGAGGTAAGTTAAATGCGAAATGACACTCAAGAAATGAATTTTATTGCTATAAACAGGATTTCAGAGCGAAGTAAGAAAAATGCGTTATGACAATCCAGAATTGTTTTTTATTGCTACAAACGCGATTTTATTGCGAGGTAACAAAAATGTGAAACGCCGCTCCTGAATTGAATTTTATTGCAAGAAACAGGATTTTAGTGCGATATAAGAAAAATGCGAAATGACTCACCAGAATTGTTTTTATTGTTTTAAACAAGATTTCAGTGCGAGGTGTGATAAATGCGAAGTGACACTCAAGGATATAATTTTATTGCTATTGACACGATTACAGTGCGTGGTAAGAAAAATGTGAAATGACACTCCTGAATTTTTTTTATTGCTACAAACGCGATTTTATTGCGAGGTAACAAAAATGCGAATCGCCGCTCCTGAATTGAATTTTATTGCGAAAATGAAAATTATTTTTTTAAGTTTATGAAAAAGCGAAATGACACTCCAGAATTTAATTTTATTGCTATTTATACGATTTAAGTGAGAGATAAGAAAAATGTGAAAAGACACTCCAGAATCCAATTTTTTTGTTATAAACACCATCTCCGTTCGAGGTAAGAAATATGCGAAATGATACTCCAGAATTAAATTGAATTGCTATAAACGATTTTTCAGTGCGTGTGAATAAAAATGCGAAATGACACTCCAGGATTGAATTAAACTGCTATTTACACAATTTCAGAGAGAGGCAAGAAAAAATCGAAATGACACTCAAGAAGTGAATTTTTTGTTAAAAACATGGTGTCTGTCCGAAGCCAGAAAATTGCGAAATAACAATGCAAAAAATTTTATTAATAGAAACAAGATTACAATGCGATGCAAGAAAAATGCGGAACGACACTCCAGAATTGAATTTATTGCTAGAATCACGATTTCAGTGCTAGGGAACAAAAATGCGGAACACCACTCCTGAATGGAATTTTATTGCTATTAACACGATTTCATGGCGAGGTAAGAAAACTACGAAATAACACTCCAAAATTGATTTTTATTGCTAGAAACAGGATTTCAGTGCGAGGTAAGGAAAATGAAAAATGACACTCCACAATTGAATTTCATTGCTATAAACACGATTAAAGTGCGATTTTTATGAAATGACACTCAAGAAAATTTTAAAATGCTGTAAACACGATTTGAGTGCGCGGTCGGAAAAATGCGAAATAACACTCCACGATAGATTTAAAATATTAAAAAAACCAATTTCAGTACGAGGTAATGAAAATGCGAAATGACACAGCAAAATTGAATTTTATTACTATAAACAGGATTTCCGACCGAGGCGAGAAAAATGCGAAATGGCACTCCAAAATTGAATTTTATTAATGGAATCACGATTTCATTTTGAGGTAAAAATATGCAAAATGACACTACAGACATTAATTTTATTGCTATAAAAATGATTTCAGTGCGAGTAAAGATAAATCCGAAATGACGATCCAGAATTGAATTTCATTGCCATCAACACGATTTCTGTCCGAGGTAAGAAAAATTTGAAATGACCCCCAAGAATTGAATTTAATTGCCAAAAACATGATTTTAGTGCGACGCACGAAAATACGAAATGACACTCCTGAATTGAATTTTAATGCTATTTACACGATTCCAGATTGAGGTAAGAAAAATGCGAAATGACACTCCAGAACTGAATTTAATTTATTTTAAACACGATTTCAGAGCGAGGTATGGAAAATGCTAAATGACACTACAGAATTGAATTTTATTGCTATAAATATGATTTCAGTGCGAGGTAAGAAATTTTTTTATGACACCCCAGAATTTTATTTCATTGCTATAAACACGATTTCAGTACGAGGAAAGGAAAATGCGAAATGCCACCCCTGAATTCGTTTTTTATTGCAATTAAAAACGATTTTAGAGCGAGGGATATAACACCGGAAAATTGGAATTTATTACTAAAAACAGGATTTCCGACCGAGGTAAAAAGAAATGCTCTATGACACTACAGAATTGAATTTTATTGCTATTTACACAATTGCAGTGCGAGGTAAGAAAAATGTGAAATGACAGTCCAGAATTGATTTTATTGCTATGAACAGAGTTTCACTACGAGGTAAGAAAAAAGCGAAATTGCATTCCAAATTTGAATTAAATGCTATAAACACGAATTTATTCTGAAGTAAGAAATATGCGAAATGAACTACAGAATCGATTTTATTTTCATAAACAAAATTTCAGTGCGAGGCAAGAAAAATGCAAAATGGCACTCAAGAATTGACTTTTTTTGCTATGAACACGGTTTCAGACCGTAGTAAGAAAAATGCGAGATTAGTGTGCAAAAATATTTATTGATAGAAAAAAAATTTCGATGCGATGCAAGAAAAATGCCGAATGACACTCCATAGTCGAATTTATTGCTATAAACATTATTTCAGTGCGAGATTTGACTAGAGAATTGCTTTTTATTGTATTACTCTCGAAATATTGGTGTCATAAGGCACACTTCTTTTAGATATATTACAGTAAATGAATGTGAGCATATAGTATCGTCATCTTTAAACCCCCCGAAACCCCCTAAAAAATTAAAATTTGCATATAAGTAGCCTTTTCCGGTACTTTTCGTCACAATTCCGCCGCTTTTCCAATCCTTACCACTCATCACTACGGAATTCATGTGGACGATTGATGACCGCTGGCAGTAAAAACCTAACCCCCGGTGAACCCACAAACACCACCCCAAAAAAATAATTTTGCAAATAATTCTACTTTTTGGGTACTTTTCGTGACTATTCCACCTCCATCAACGACTCATCCCAAGGAATTTATGTAAATGGATGGTTACCGCCAGGAGTTCACACATTCAAACCCCCGGCATCCCCCTGACATCCCCCCCAAATGTAAAATGTTTCATTTAGTCTCCTATTCGGGAACTTCTCGCAAACATGGCGCCGCACATCCCGTCCCCTCTGAGCTCTAAATCCGGAATATTTGGTAAGTGCGAGCCACCGTAAACCATACGGGAAAAAATACCTGAAAACCCCCGATCATCTCCTGGAACATCGCCGAAAAAAAGATAAAAAATTTTAAAGTCGACTTTCCGAATAGTTTTCGTCACAATTTAACCGGTGCACCTACCACTTATTAAAACCACCGATAACCCCGTGAAACCTCCCAAAAAATTTCCAACAAATCGCGTCTCCAGGTAAAAGAATCGTCAGACCACTCTTCCGGACCCCTAGGACTCATATGCACGGAATTTATGAGAACGATTTGTGACCACTGGTTTACCACAATTATAAAACCCCCGGTATTCCGCTGAATCCCCCGCAAAAAAATAAAAAGCGGCGCAGCCGCTCTGGACTCCCCACATCTCTGGGTGGTGAAGCCGCCCCTGAAACATATGACGGTGAAACAGTTCTGAAATGCCCTCGCCCAAAGCTGTTCCGAGTATTAAGCGGGGTAGCTTCGGAGGGGCACACTCAACCCCTGGGCGGCGAAGCCGCCCTTCAGCGAGGAATGAGTGGGGCGCCTCCCTACCCCCTGGACGGCGAAGCCGGCCACTATCTGAGGTGAGATTATTCGAACTTCAAAAGTCTTCGAACGACCACAAAAGTAGACGGCGAAGCCGGAACCGGGGTATTTAAGGGGCGGTGCCCCTTAACGAGCGCGCGGAGCGCAGCGAGTTTTTTTGCTTTAAACAGGATTTCCGACCGAGGTAAGAAAAATGTGAAATGACACTACAGAATTGACTTTTATTTCTATAAACCTGATTTCACTCCAAGGTAAGAAAAATGTAAAAAGACACTCCTGAATTGAAATTTATGGCTTTAAACACGATTTCATTTTGAGGTAACAAAGATGCGAAATGCCACTCCTGAATTGAATTTTATTGCTACAATCACGATTTCATTGCGAGATAAGAACATTGCGAAACAACACTCCGAAATTGATTTGTATTGCTAGAAACAGGATTTCAGTGCTAATTAAGGAAAATGCGAAATGGCACTCCAGCATTGAATTTTATTGCTATTAAAACGATTATGAAATGACACTCCAGAAACATATGTAAATGCTGTAAACACGATTTGAGTGCGAGGTCAGAAAAATGCGAAGTAACACTTCACTAATAGATTTTTAATTGAAAAACACGATTTCAGGGCGAGGTAAGCATAATGTAAAATGACGAGGCAAAATTGAATTTTATTGCTATAATTAGGATTTCCGGCCGAGGTAAGAAAAATGTGAAATGACAGTCCAGAATTGAATTTTATCGCTATGAATACAGTTTCATTCCGAGGTAAGAAATATGCGAAATTGCACTCCAAAATTGAATTTTTTGCTATAAACACGATTTCATTCTGAAGTAAGAAATATGCGAAATTATTTACAGAATTGATTTTATTTTTATAAACAATACTTCAGTGCGAGGCATTAAAAATGCAAAATGACACTCAAGAATTGATTTTTTTGTTATAAACACGATTTCAGAGCGGGGTATGAAAAATGCGAAATGACACTCAAAACTTTTTATTGATAGGAAAAAGATTTCAATGCGATGCAAGAAAAATGCGGAATGACACTCCATAATCGAATATATTGCTATTAACGCGATTTCATTGTGAGACAAGAATATTGCGGAGTAGCACTCCAGAATTTAATTTAATTGCTAGAAACACGATTTCATTCTGAGGTAAGAAATATGCGAAATGACACTAGAGATTGGAATTTTATTGCTATAAACGAGATTTCAGTGCGAGTTAAGATAAATGCGAAATGGCAATCCAGAATTGAATTTCATTGCTTTAAACACGATTTCCGTTTGAGGTAAGAAAAATGCGACATGACACCCCAGAATTGAATTTTATTGCCAAAAACGGGATTTCAGTGCGATGTACGAAAATACGAAATGACACTCCAGAAATGAAATTTATTGCTGTAAATATGCTTTAATTTCGGGGTTAGAGAAATTCGAAATGGCACTTCAGAATTGAATTTAAATACAAGAAACAGTATTTCAGTGCATTGTAATAAAAATGTGAATTGACACACCATATTTGTATTTTATTACGATAAATACGAGATCAGTCCGTGGAAAACAAAAAGCGAAATGACAGTCCTTGATTGAATTTTATTGCGATAAACAGGATTTCAGCGCGATGTAAGAAAATGTGAAATGAAATCCAGAATTGAATATTGTTGTTATAAACACGATTTCCGTCCGAGGGAAGAAAAATGCGAAATGACACTCCAGAATTGAATTTCGTTGGTATTAACTAGGTTTCAAGGCGATGTAAGAAAAATGCGAAATGACAATCTAAAATTGAATTTTATTGCTATAAATAAGATTTCAGTACGAAGTAAGAAAAATAAGAAAAGACTCTACAAAATTGAATTTTATTGCTATAAAACTTTTTAACTTGGATGTGAGAAAAATAAGAAAATGCTCTATAGAAATGAATTTTTTTGCTATAAACACGATTTGAGTGAGAAGTAAGAAAGATGCAAAATTGCACTCCACAATTGAAACATATTGTTATGCACACGTACTCAATTTGAAGTTAGAAAAATTCGAAATGAGATAGTGGAAATGAAATTTAAAGCTATAAACTCAATTTCAGTATGATGTAAGAATATTGCAATATGACACTCCAGAAATGATATTTAATGCTGTAAACTTGATTTGAAGTTTAGTAAGAAGTTTGAAGAGTTTGAAGTAAGAAAAATGCGAATTGGAAATCCAGAATTAAATTTTAATAATAATATAATAATATATTTATTTATTTTCTGTGGCAAAGCCACCTTAGAAAAACAATACATTTATATTATAATATATCAGTCAGCACTAGTGAATACAAAATAATATTATAGATGTGCACATTTACATTACATATGATATTATTTAAGAGTGTTCAAGAATATACAATATACAAAGGTGGGAAAGACTTTTACAAAGAAAAAGTTTTATAAAGATATTTCCAGTATTTATATTTAAAAGATTCTATTGATTTCACTTGGGTTAAGTGAGTTGGCAGAAAATGCCATAATTTTATTGCACTTACAACAAAAGATTTTCCATATACATGACTTTTGTGTGGTGGAAAGTAAAAATAAACTTGTCGTCTAATTTTTAATGAGGATTCAGTAGTCTGTCTTATGGGAAACATATCATACAGATAAGCTGGCTTATGATTACGTACCTATTAATTTAAAAATGAACAATCCCAGGAGATATTTTCTCCTAAGAGAAACTGGTAGCCATCCAAGTTCCCGAAGGTGGGGACTGATGTGTTCAAACTTCCGTTTACCATAAATAAATCTGGCACATGAATGCATTAGCCGTTGGAGCTTAAGGTTTAGTTCCTCAGTAAGGTCATAATAAACTAAGCAGCAATAATCTAGATGAGGAAATATCAACGTGGAAATAAGTTTCTTTCTGGTGTCCATAGGAAGTAAATGTTTATATATTTTCAACTGATATAGTGTGGAATTTATTCTGTTTGAAATTTGGGATGCGTTATCTTTCCAGGAAATATTATTACTAATAGTGACACCAAGATTACGAGCATTCTGGGAATAAATAATTTCATGATTATCAACCTTTATTTTTGGTATTTGGTCCAGATCAATACGCTGAAGAATACGTGTGCCTCCCATAATTAGGGCTTTAGTTTTGGCACCATTTAAAATGAAATTATTTGATGCAGCCCAAGAATGCAGTTTTAGCACGTCAGAATTCACTTTGCTTACGGCTTCTGCAATTTCTTGGGGTTTACAGTGGTAGCAAATCTGTAAGTCGTCTGCATAAAGCATATATCTACAATATTTCAGTTGCTGAGGCAAATCTAGAATGTAAATTGAGAAAAGAAGTGGCCCAAGTACCGAACCCTGGGGAACTCCAAGTGTGACAGAATTCCATTCTGACAATTTCCCGTCATGTCCCTTGACTGCTTGTTTCCTACCATGAAGGTAAGACAGAAACCAGTTCAGCACGCTACAAGATAATTTCAGTGACTTAAGTTTTAAAAGAAGCTTAGTATGATCGACACGATCGAAGGCCTTACTGAAGTCAAACCAAACAATAATAGTGACCATTTTGTTTTCAATTGCTAGTCTAATATCATCAGTTACTTTAAGCAGTGCAGTTTGGGTACTGAAACACTTACGAAAACCAGACTGATAAGGGTCAAATAGATTCCGATTTTCAAGGTGTTCACTTAATTGATTGTGAACTATTTTTTCTAAACATTTTGAGAGATAGCATAAAAGAGAAATAGGTTCGTAATGGGATATATCTGAAGGATTTTTGATCTTTTTTATGGGACGAACCAAGCTATATTTCCATTCAGTCGGGAATATGGCCATTGATAAGGAAAAGTTCATAATCTCAGTTAGGGCAGGCAGAATTACTGGCATTGACATTCTAATGTATGATGGCGAAATATTGTCACTTCCAGTCGCTTTTGATTTCGATTCGAGCAACAACCTTTGTATATCTCCTGGAGTAACGTGACGAAAGTAAAAATTGCTATCATCAAATGGTACTAAAGGATCAATAGAATGGTGACTATCAGTGAATGTTAAATGAGAGGGTGAAGGCAGCGTGAAGTAATCATTAAGTTGGTTCAACGTGATGTTCGGAATTATAGAGTTATCTTTTTGTCGATGTAGACCAATGTGCCTTAGCTCACGCCAAATTAAATGTAAATTTTATTGCTATAATCACGATTTCAGTAAGATGTACGAAAAATACAAAATTACACCATAAAAATTCAAAGCTTTTGCTTTTGCATGAATGAAATATATATCTATGAACACGATTTATATACCATGTAAGAAAAATGCGAAAGAACGATCCAGAATTAAATTTTATGCTATAAACACGATAACATTACGTGAAAAGGAAAATGCGAAAAACACTGCTGAATTTTTTTGCTTTAATACGATTTCAGTAGAAAGTAAAAGAAATTTGAAAAGTTACTCCAGAATTGAATTCTCTTGTTATAAACAAGATATTAGAAAAAAAAGGTAAATGTGAAATGCCGCACTAGAATTGAATTTTATTTCTATAACCAAAATTTCAGAGCCAATAAGAAAAATGTTAAGTGACGCACTAGATTTGATCTTTAATTGCTATAAAGACGAATTTAGTACCCAATTATGAAAATGCGAAAAGACAATCCAGAATATAATTCTATTGCTATAACCTCGATTCCATTACGAAGTAAAAAAAAATAACACTCCAAAATTGAATTTTATTGCTATATACACACTTTCAGTACGAAGTTTGAATAATGCGAAATGACATTCAAGAATTAAATTTTATTGCATTAACACTATCCCTATACGAAGAATTATATACGCGAACTGATACTCCAGAAAAGATATATATTGCTATAAACACGATTTCAGTACGAAGTAAGAAATATGCGAATTTACACACTAGAAATAAGTTTATTGCTATGAACACGATTTGGCTACGAAGTTAGAAAAAAGCGACATAATGTACTAGAATTGAACTCTATTGCTATATGCTAGATTTCAGCTCGAAGTAAGAAAAAAGCGAAATGACACGCCAGATTTGAATTTTATTGCATATAGCACGATTTTATCACGATATTAGAGCAATGCAAAATGACACTACATAAGTGAATTATATTGCTATAAAAACGATTTCAGTACAAAGTAAGAATAATGTGAAAAGCCGCAGTTGAATTTATTTTTATTGCTTTACCCACGATCTCAGTACGAAATAAGAAAAATATTAATGACGCTCAAGAATTGTTTTTTAATTGCTATGAACACGATATTAGTACGAAGAATGAAAAATACGAAATGACACAAAATAATAAAATTTATTGATATTAACACGATTTCAAAACGATGCATGAAAAAAGCGAAATGACACTCGAGATTTGAATTTTATTGCTATAAACACGATTTCAGTGGGTAGTAAGAAAAAAGACAGGACAAAATTGAAATTTATTCCTTTAAACACGATATTTTACGAAGTATGTGCAATGCGAAATCAGGCTCCAAAATTGAATTCTTTTGCTATGAACACGATTTTAGTACGAAGTAAGGGCAATGCGAGATGACACTCCAAAATTTAATTCTATTGTTATGAACACGATATTAGTACGAAGTTGGAGAAATGCGAAATAAAACTCCAGTAATGAATTATATTGCTATAAAAACGATTTCAGTACAAAGTAAGAATAATGCGAAATACCGCATTAAAATTGAATTGAATAAACACGCTTTAAGTACGAAGTAATACAAATGGGACATGATACTCCAGGAATGAAATATATGCCTAAGACCACGATTTTAGTATGATGTAAGAAAAATGCCAAACGACACTCCAGTATTGATTTTTTTATGTAAACACCATTTCAGTAGGAAGAAAGAGAAATGGAAAATGACACTTCAGAATTGAATTATTTATGCTATAAACATGATTTCAGTACGAAGTAAGAGAAATGCAAAATTACACTTAAGAAATCAACTATATTGCTATAACCACAAATTTAGTATGAAGTATGAAAAATGCGAAATGACGCACTAGAATTTAATTTCAATGCTATAAATACGATTTAAGTACGAACCAAAAACTTGTGAATTGACACTCCAGTATTGAATTATATTGCTATAAACATGAGTTCAGTACTAAGTAAGAAAAATGCGATGAATTTTGCTTACATAAAATCGATTTCAGAACAATGCAAGAAAAATGCGAAATGACTCTTGATAATTGAATTTTATTGCTATGTACACTATTTAAGTACGAAGAAAAAAAATGCGAAATGACACTACAGTAAATTTTTATTTCTATAAACACGATTTAAGTACGTAGTATGAAAAATGCGAAATGACATTCCGGAATTGCACTGTATTCCTATGCACACGAGTTCAGTAAGAAAAATGCGAAATGGCCCTCAAGAAATGTGATTTATTGCTATGGACACCATTTCGGAAGGTAATAAGAAAAATTTGAAATGACACCTAAGAATCTAATTCTAATGCTATAAACACGCTTTCAGTACGAAGTAAGAAACATGCGAAATGAAGCACTAGAGTACAATTCTATTCCTCTAAACACGATTTCATAACGAAATAAGATAAATGTGAAATGACATTCCAGAAATGAAATTTATATCTAGAAACATATTTTCAGTAGAAAAATGCGATATGACACACCAGGAATGAATTATATATCTATTAACACGATTTCAGTACGAAGTAACAGAAATGCGAAATGACATCCTTGAATTTAAATTTATTTCTCTAAACACGATTTCAGTACGTAGTTAGAAAATTTCTAAATGGTACTCCAGAATTGAATTTTATTGCAGGAAACACGATTTCAGTACGAAGTAAGAAAAATGCGAAATAACACTCTAGAATTGAATTTTATTGCTATACACACGATTTAAGTACGAATTAAGAAAAATGAGAAATGACACTCCAGAAATTATATGAATAAAATTTTCAATTGCATGCCATCTATATTTAACCTTCTATTCTCAACATAAAAACCTGATCTATACAAGAATTTTCATTTTTTACCATCATGTTGGTTATTGAAAATATAACTTTATCGATATAAAATTTTTAATGCCATTCCATATTTCTTTTCTCTACATATTTACTGTGATCTGTACAAATATTGTGAAATACTTACCACTTTATCGAACTTTTTCTGATATATATTGTGCTACTTGCAAGAACATCAAATTCTGTAGAATCAATTTTCATTTTTGGTTCTCCAAATTCAAATTTTGATCTGTAAGCAATATTTATTTGAGGAGTATTTTGGTTCTTCGTATAGTAAATTTTATCAGCACTAGACTTTTCGAACAGATGCTGTACTTAGCATTTTTATTGATCTCCAAATTGAAATTGATTTAGGAGTAGTTGATTCCAGAAAATATTTGATTATTGAAAGAATTTACATTTTTCAATTCTACAATTTGCTTTTTATGTTCAACACACAATAACTGATCTCTGCATTTTATCGGGTTTTCACGGCGTCCGTTGTGTTTTAGCGACAACAGTTTCGCTGACATTGCAGTCAGCGTCTTCACAAACAATAACACAATAACTACAATTCGAACCTACACAATGGCTGATTTTTATTAAATTTATCATTATATCACCATCATATCGCATGTTATTTTGCTTATCCACTAAAAGGATGATTTTTTCATGAATTTTCATTTCCGTACATTTACATTTCATTTTTCTTCCCACATAAGAACCATGTTTTTTTCATTAGTATGCGTTTTCATTCTCCACTTCAAAAAAGTAATTTGAGCAAATATTTTCATTGGAGTACCATAATTTTGTTATTTTTTCCTCGACAATTATACTAACATTTCAATGACATTTTTAATTTCGGTGCCATCGTTTATGATCTATACAAATTTTTTAAATTCCCCACCATAACTTCGATTTTTTTCAGATAAACAGTGATATGATAAAACAATCTATAAAATCTCCTCGTCATTTCCAACGTATCATTTTTTCATTTTTTTCTGAACCCCACAAATCCTGATTTATACAAAAAAAATATTTTCCTTACCAGAGCATTGGATTTCTAGTTCCCACATAGAACATTTTTTCCTCACTTTGAGTTTCCTTTCTCCACTTATAGAACTTAGTTTGTAGGAGATTTTTCAAGAGAGTACCATACTATTGCAAAATTTGATCTCGACGTAATTACTTTCAAGTCCGAAATTTTTTCATTTCCTTACCATCATTTTGATTTATTAAATTTCTTAATTTAAACTGAGGATTGCACAGCATTTATTATGGCAGTACTACAGTAATATAAAGTACTTGATTATTTCATTAATATGATTTTGAAATTACGTTTTTTATTTTGGTCATTAAAAACATACTTTCATTGGAGACAATGGATTGAAAAAATATTTAATTATAACTGCAAACATTAAAATCCTTGTGTAGTGGTAGTTTTTAATTTTTATTGCGCATTTAACATTGATTGTTACTCGAGCCAATGAATTTTTAAGTACTTCCTTTGTAAACATGAAAAACCATTTGCCGTCAAGAATTTTTAATTTATAGATATGAAATTACGTTTTTTATTAGCGCATTAAAAACTGATTTTTACTTGACACAAAGGAATGGAAAAAAATTAATTTTAATTGCAAACGTTAAAAACCTTGTATCTGCAGTAATTTTAAAGCTATATATTTAAAATCACGTTTTTCGTTACCGCGTTTAATACTATTTTTACTGGAGACAATGGATTCGAAGCATGTATACTTTTATTTGTAAACATGAAAAACAATTTGCTGTCAAGAATTTTGAATTCTAAAATTTGAGTTCACGTTTTTATTTAGGTCATACAAAAATAATTTTTACTAGAGACAATGGATTGGTAAAATATTTAAATTTAATTTTAAACATTATAATCCATTTGTCGTCCATAATTTTACATTCTTAATTTTGAGTTCAAATTTTTTTTAGTGCATTGAAAACTGATTTTATTGGGGCTCATTAAAAAATAATTTTTACTGAAAACAATGGATAGGATCTAAATATAGTTTTAAACAATAAAAATCCATTTGTCGTTAAGAAATTTTAATTCTTAAAATTGTGTTCAAATTTGTTTGGCGCATTGAAAACTTATTTTACTGGAAAATATGGTTTCGATGCATATTTATTTTATTTGTAAACATGAGAAATCATTTGCTGTCAAGAATTTTTAACTCTTATTTCTGAATTCTCATTATTTTTAGGGCATTCAAAAATGATTTTCACTGGAAAGGATGTCTTAGTAGCATATTTAATTTTATTTGACAACATGATAAACAATTTCCTGTCACGATTTTTTAATTGTTAAATTTGAGTTCACCTTTCTAATTAGCTTATTCAGAAATAATTTTTACTGGAGACAATGGATTAGAAAACTATTTCAATTTAATTTCAAACATTTAAATCCATTTGTCGTCAAGAATTTTTAATTCTTAAAACTGATTTTACTGGATAATATGGATTGGAAGCATATTTATTTTATTTGTAGTAAGGAAAAAACGTTTGCTGTCAAGAATTTTTAACTCTTAGTTTTGGATCCTTGTTTTTATTAAGAGGAATAAAGAATGATAATGATTTTTACTGGGAATGATGGATAAGTATCATTTTTTATTTTATTTTAAAACTTGGAAAACAATTTGACCTCATGAATTTTCAATTCTTAATTTTGAGTTCACGTTTTTATTAAGCTTATTCACAAATAATATTTATTTGAGACAATGATTTGGAAAAATATTTAATTTCATTTTCCAACATCAAAAACCTTGCATCATCAATAATTTTTCAGTCATAAATTTGAAATCACGTTTTTCGTATTTATTCGAAATTTTGAGTTCACGTTTTTATTAAGCTTATTCACAAATAATATTTATTAGACACAATGATTTGGAAAAATATTTAATTTCATTTTCCAACATCAAAAACCTTGCATCATCAATAATTTTTCAGTCATAAATTTGAAATCACGTTTTTCGTATTTATTCGAACGCATTTAAAACTATTTTTATTGGAGGCAAAGGATTCGAAACATATATATTTTTATTTCTAAACACGGAAATCAAAATGCTGTCAAGAATTTTTTTATTTTTAAATTTGAGTTCACGTTTTTATTTAGCTCACTCAAAAATTATTACTGGAGACAATGTATTGAAAAAATATTTAAATTTAATTTTAAACATTAAAATCCATTTGTTGTCAAGAATTTTTAATTCTTAAAATTGAGTTCAAATTATTTTAGCGCATTCATAACTGATTTTATTCAAGAATATGTTTTGGAACGTGTTTATTTTATTTGTTAACATGAAAAAACTTCTGCTGTCAACAATTTTCACCTCTTATTTTTGCATTCTCGTTTTTATTTAGGGCATTCAAAAAAGATTTTTTACTACAAATGATGAATTAGCAGCATATTTCATTTTATTTTAAAACATGAAAAACAATTTGCCGTGAAGAATTTTTCATATAATAATATATAGAATTTTTCATATAAGAATATTCATAAATTTGAATTCCCGTATTTTATTTGGTGGATTCAAAATTGATGTTTACTGGGGGTAACTGATTCGGAAAATATTTTATTTTTATTGCAAATATAAAAATCCATTTATCGTCAAGAATTTTTAAGTCATAAATTTGAATCCACATGTTTTATTTAGAGCATTCAAAACTGATTTTCACTGGAAGCAATTGATTGCAAAAATATTTAATTTTAATTACAAACATTGAAAACCTTTAGTCCTCAAGAATTTTTCAGACATAATATGAAAATCACGATTTTTGTTTAGCGCATTAAAAACAGATTTTTACTGGAGACAATGGATTCGAAACATATTTTATTTTTTTTCTAAACGTAAAAAACCCTTGTCGTCCAGAATATATTATTCTTAAATTTGGATTCACATTTTTATTTAGCGCATTCTAAATTAATTTTTAATGCAGACAATGGATTCGAAAAATATTCTATTTTAATTACAAACATCGATATCCATGTGTTGGCATAAATTTTTTATTTTTTATTTGAATACACGTGTTTTATTTAGCGCATTTAAAACTGATTTTTACTATAGACCATGGATTCGAAGAATTTCGTTTGTGAATGTGAAAAACCATTTTTATTTTTCATAATATTTTTCATTTACTTGAGGGGGCAGTGTAGGAGAGCGCGGTCGACTGCTCAGGGCATGGACTCTTGGGGGAAACCCAAGAGGTGGGGGCGTGAAGCCCTCAACGGGAAAAGGGCTTTAGGGCCCGTTGTAAAAGAGAGAGAATAAAGAGTTGTGTTTTGAACCTCGAAGTGAGCGATCGTTATTTTGAATATCCTTCTCCAGCGAACCGGCGCTACATTACCATCGTTTTGATTTTTTAAATCTCTTAATTCAAACTGTGAATGGCACAACATTTATCATTGCAGTGCCACAGTATTGAAAACTTTGAAATGTCTCTTTAAATATTTATATGCAATAGATGTTTGCTTCCGTTGTATAATTTTGTGCATGATTTTTCCACCTAAAACACTTTCATTCATGCATAATTTTTCAACTTTATACAATCAATATTTTACCATCGATTCTCCATATAAAAACAAAGATTAATACAAGAATTTTTATTTTTTATCATCATGTTGGTTTTTTTAAATATAACTTTCATCGGTTTAAAATTAAATTCCGGGACATTTTTTAATGTTGTTCTTTACATAAAAAATGTGATCTGTACAAATATTTTCAAATACTTCGAATTTTTTTCTGATAGACACAATGTAATATGCAAGAACATCAAATTCCTCCTTACAATCAATTTGTATTTTTGGTTCTCCAAATTAAAACTTTGATCTCCAAACAATATTTATTTCCATTTCATCATTGGGGAGTATATTTGTTCTTCGCATAAAAACTTTCATCGGTACTAGAATTTTCGGACAGATGCTGTACTTCGCATTTTCATTGATCTCCAACATGAAAGTTTGAAAAGAGTAGTTGTTTCCAGCAAAAAAATTGATTATTGAATGCATTTACATTTTGGAATTCTACAATTTTCTTTTTATGTTCACCACACAAAAACTGATTTGTACTACATTTATCATTATATATCCACTTTTTTTTACAGGATGGTTTTTACACAAATTTTCATTTCCGTATATTTAACGTTTCATTTTTCTTCCCACTTAAGAACCGTGTGTTTTCATCATTATAAGTTTCCTTTCTCTACTTCAAAAAAAGTAATTTGTGCAAAAATTCTCATTTTCATTACCATAATTTTGCAATTTTCCTCGACTTCAATACTATCATTTCAATTACATTTTTCATTTCGGTGCCATCATTTCTGATCTTCACGTATATTTTCAATTCCTCACCATAACTTTGATTTTTTTTTCAGATAAACTGTGATATTTACAAGATAATCCAATTATTTACAAAAGATTCATCATCATTTCCATACTATCATTTTTCATTTTTTCCTTAACACCACATAAACTGATTTGTACAAAAATTTAATTTTATTTAACAGAGCATTCCATTTCTAGCTCCCACATAAGATCCGTTTTTTTCATTATTTTGAGTTTTTTTGTCCACTTAAAGAAATTAGTTTGTTCAAGAATTTTCAATGGAGTACCATAATATTGCAAATTTTGTTCTCGTTTCAAATACTTTCAAGTCGAAAATAGTTTTAAATTCCATGCCATCCAATTTTTACCTTCTATTCGCCACATAAAAACAATACAAGAATTTTCATTTTTTACCTTCATATTGATTTTTTTTACCATATCGGTATAAAATATTTTATTCTTTGCCTTTTTTGTCATATGTTGTTCTCTAGATACATACTAGGATCTGTACAAATATTTTCGAATATTGGTCATTTTATTGAATTATTTTAAGATAGACACTGTGATATTTGCAAGGACATCAAATTCTGTACTTCAATTTGCATCTTTGGTTCTCCAAGTTAAAAAATTCCATTTCGTCATACAGGAGTATTTTGATCTTCGCATAAAAACTTTCATCAGTATAGTGTTCTTTCTCTACTTAAAGAATTAGTTTGTACAAGAATTTTCAATAGAGTACCATAATATTGTAAATTCTGTTCTCAACTTAAATACTTTCAAGGCCAAAAAATGTTTACTATTAAAGAAATAACATTTCCATGCCTTCATTTTTTTGTTCTTCACATAAAAACTTGTTTGTACAACATTTATCATTTTAAACCCATCCTTTTACATGTTATTTTTGTTCTCCGCATTAAAACTGATTTATAGGAGAATTTTCATTTCCATAACTTTGCATTTGATTTTTTCTGAAATCGTGTTCTTTTCATCAGTTTGCGTTTTTTTTCACTTTATGAACCTAATTTGTGGAAAAATTATCATTATCTTACCATAATTTTGCATTTTTTCTCTACTAATTTGTTTTCCACATAAAAACTGATTCATTATAAAAAAATTTCGCACTTTACATTTTATTCTGTGTTACAAAAAGAAACCGTGGTTTTATTTCATGTGTTAGTGCTTTCTTGCTCCGCTTCCAGAACCTAGTTTTGGACAAAATTTTTAATTATAACACCATAATTTCCGAATTTTTGATCTCGACTTAAATACTATCATCTCCAAAATATTTTGCATATCCGTGACATCATTTCGATTTCCCAAATTAAAAACTGTGATATACTGCAATGCAAGTCTTTCCTTCCGTTTCATAATTTTGTACTTAATTTTTCCGTATAAAAAATACATTTGTACAAGATTTTTCAATTCAGTGTCATCAATTTCAGTCCTTTGTTCTACAAATAGAAACAATGATTTCATATGATGGAATTAAATATTTCATTTCAATTTTTCTCCAGAATAAAAAATTGATAAGTGTAGGAAATCTTCTTTACCGTACCATGATATTAATTTTGATTTTAAACAAAAAATGTTATTATCGACAGGGTTAACATTTTGGTGCCGTCATTTTGTTTTTTTTTTTTTGTTATCTACATAAAAGATGATATGTCCAAGAATTCATTTTGTACGTTATTTTTTTACCCAATTAAAAACTATTTTATGCAAGAATTTTCATTTCTATACCTTTAAGTCTCATTCTTTGATCCCACATAACAATCGTGTTTTTTCATCAGTATGCGTTTTCTTTATACACTTCAAGAACATAATCTGTGCAAAATTTTTCATGCACTATAGATATGCAAGTTTTGCAATCGACGTAAATACAGTATAATAAATCATATATCTCGAAACCGTTATTCAATTCCGTGCCATAATTTTCATTTTTTTGTCCTAAAAATTCAAGCTGTGATTCATACAAGATATATCATTTCAGTACCTAGGTTTTGAAATTTTTAGTTATATATTTTTAAATTGCTATGCAAAAGAATTTTCCCTTCCATTTTATTTTTTTACTTCATTTTTCCGCATAAAAACTATATATTTGTTGTGAAATTTTTAATTCCGTGGTATCAATCTGTCTCTTTTGTTCAACAAATAAAAATAATGATCCATCCAAGAATATTAATTTTTTACTATGGTCTTGGTTTCTTTAAATACAAAACATTCCTTGGCAAAAGTTAAAAATTCAATGACGTATTCAGAATTTGTTGTTCTTTTCATAAAAATGTAATCTGTGCAAATATTTTCATACCTTGACTTTGTGTTTTTGTTTTACGCATCACATACTGATTTGTACAAAATTCATCATTATCATACCATCGTTTTGTGCGTTATTTTGTTCTATTATTGGGGAATTTTCATTTGTATACCTTAACATTTTATTTTTTCCAACATATGAGCCGTGTTTTTCATCAGTTAGCGTTTTCATTATCCACTTCAGGAACGTAATTTTTGGAAAAACTTTCTTTATACTCTCATAATTTTGCATTTTTTTTCTCGACTTAAATACAATCATCTCCATAGCATTTTTCATTTCCTGTCTATTATTTTGATTTTTTGTTCTTTAAATTCAAACTGTGTTTTGTATGAAATGTATCATATTAGTATCACAGTTTTCAATTTCTGGTTACCTTCTTTCAATTCCCTATGCAAAAGAATATTAGATTCTATTTTATCAATTTGTACATAATTTTTTCTTTCAAGAATTTATATTTACAAAAAATTTCAATTCCGTGCCATTAATTTGCATCTTTTATTCCACATGTAAAAACAATGATCCATACAAGAATATTCATTTTTTACTATGATGTTGGTTTTTTTAATTACAACATTCGTCGGAATAAAAATTTAAAATTCCATGCCATATTTGGAATTTGTTTCTCTCTACATAAAAAATGTCATCCATAAAAATATATTTGCAAATCCTTACCATTTTATTGAAGTATTCTCAGATAGACAATGTTTACCAGATAATCGAATTCTGTGCAATCAATTCTCATTTATTCTTCGCCAAATTAAGCCCATTGACTGTAAAATATAATTATTCTATTCCGTCATTGAGAAATATTTACGTTCTCCGCAGGAAAACTTTGAACGCTGCTACATTTTTGGAATTGATGTTCCATTTTGCGTTTTAATTTCACTCAAAAATAAAGTTTATTAGATTAAATTGTAGAAGCAATTTAACACTTTCATACCTTAATGTTGTTTTTGCCCTTCGCATAAAAATTGATTTGTACAAGATTTGTCATTTAAAATTATCATTTTGCATGTTATTTTTTTCTCCGCATAAAAACTGATTAATAGGAGAATTTTCATTTCCATACCTTTACATTTTTTTTCGACATAACAACCGCGTTTTTCATCAGTTTTCGTTTTCTTCCTTCGCTTCAGGATGGTTATTTGTGCAAAACTTCTCACCAATAAATTTGCAATTTTTTTGTTCTCAAATGATGTATACAATAATTTTCATTGCCGCACCTTCACATTCAATTTTTTGTTCCAAAAAAGAACCGTGGCTTTTTCTTTAGTCTGTGTTTTCTTTTTCCACCTCCAGAACTTAATTTTGGACAAAAATTTTCATAATTATACCATAATTTTCCAATTTTTGATCTCAACTTAAATACTATTATCTCCAAAACATTTTTCATTTCCGTTCTATCATTTTAATATTTTTTTTCACCAAATTAAAAACTGTGATACGCACAGATTCAGTTCAGTACGACGGTTTGGAAACTTCTTGCTATTTTCTTTAAATAATGCAATGCAAGAAGTTTTTCTTCCGTTTCATAATTTTGTACTTAATTTTACCGTATAAAAATACATTTGTACAAGATTTTTTAATTCAGTGTCTTCAATTTCCGTCTTTTGTTCTACAAATAGAAACAACGATCCATACAAGAATATTCATTTTTTACCCTCATAAAGCGGTATTTGATTGCCTTACACCAAGTGCTATCAACCTCGGTATAATTTCCCTGTGAAATAACTAGGATAGAGTAGTGATCTTCGTATTGACCCGGAAAGACAAAGGCCACAGGTTCGATTCCCGCTCCAGGGATATTCTTTAACAATTTACCATCATGTTTTTAAATAAACTTTCAACTGCATAGAAATGTTAAAATCAGTGCCAATTTTAAAAACTCTGTGGTTCCCTTCATAATGCACGAGAGCACGAGAGCACGAAACCACCGGACACGCGGTCGATTTCGAAAAATCAAGAGTCTTCGCGATGGGTAAAACATTTTAAATCCCGATTTATCCGCGAAGCCTTAGAAATACTGTAGAACAAGAATAATTATAACAGAGATACCATATTGAGAATCAGTAGTACATGGAACCCAGTCATCCGCAACATTTCATCATCTTCCCCCTCCGTTCCTCACATCCTCCGCCCACCCCTCCCACCTGAAATAAAAAAGCAACAAAAACCAGATCCCAGTATCGTTCCCTAGAAGAAGTGACCAGCAGTCGCGCACGAAACGCCGAGGCAATCTCTACTACGTCACGCGGCATACACCCTGTTTAATATTCAAAAGGTGAAAAGTGGACTGTATTAGGAATGTAATGCCGCCGAATGGTACTTACGAAAATTCGGAGGCGTCAATGCCATGGCGAGCTGGCGCGTGGTCTCCGAGGCAGGTTCTACAGGATGTTCGAAGCGCACACACGTTCCCTTTCACTACTTGCCAACTACTACCCTCATCTCGGCGATCAAAAAGGGAGAACCTTTTGCCCTCTTCCGGCGAACACACGCCAAAAAACAAAAGTAAAACAAAATGCACCACTCAGCGGCAAATACGAAAAAGATGTTTACCGAACACAACCCACCCACCAGAATTGGGCGCCAATTTTCATAATAATATTAGTAATAAACAAGTAACGTCATGAGTGCTTAGGGAAATATGCAAAAACTTAGCAAAGATCGTGCTAACTGAACCTTGGAAGATAATGAACAAAGAAAAGGTTATAATTAGGTTCTTCACTCTGAAGGGGGCCATCATCAGAGACTTTGTACCAATGGGTAGCCCACAGATGGGAATGGTTCAGCACGAATGTTCCCTAAGCAAACGATATGTACAAGAAAATGAACAATTACCCTGGTATACGAAAGAAAAGAGAAACAAGAACAAACAAATGAAAGAGAAAAAATAGATTGTTGAACAGGCAGTTTGGCCAGTTTTGAGACTGGGCGTTTAAAATTACCAAACGCTGTTCGGACAGCCCAAACTCGCACTCGCCCATCAGTTCCTTGATGAACATCAATAATTCTAGCCAACGGCCATTGCAAAGGAGGTCTATTCTCCCTTTTAAGAATCACTAAATCTCCTCGATCTAAATTTGCATTTTCCAAAATCCTTTTTGACCTAGATTGTAATTTAGATAGATACACGTTCTTCCATCGATTCCAGAAATTTTGAGAAATTCGTTTCACAAGTTCCCATCCATTTTGACCTAGATTGTAATGTGGATAGATATTCGTTCGTCCATCGATTCCAGAAATGCTGAGAAATTCGTGTCACAAGTACCCATTTGGTTACTCTGCTAATTTTAACATCTAAAAGGTTTGGTTCGGGGATACTCACTAATAATGTGCCAATCAAAAAATGTCCAGGTGTTAAAACTTCCAATTCGTTGGGATCCGATGGCAAAAAGACCAATGGTCTGGAGTTAAACATCGCTTCAATTTTGGCAAATACGGTTGATAGTTCTTCAAAAGTTAAAATTTAGCTACCCACTGTCCTTTTTAACAGACCTATCGCCGACTTGATATTTGCTTCCCAAAGACCCCCAAAGTGAGGTCCCCTAGGGATTCATATGCCAAGTGATATTTGTGATGGAATATTTATCCGACATTTCATTACCCTTTCATAAGGCTTGAAACTGTTTGTTTAATCCGGTCAAATACCTATTTGCGCCGACAAAATTGGTGCCACAGTCAGTGTAATCATCTGAGCATAGACCTCACCTCTTCGGGATACAAATCTCTCAAAGGCGGCAATAAATGCCTTTGTTGAGAGACTAGATAAAATTTCTAAATGACATGCCTTGGTTGCTAAACAAATGAACAAACACATATACGCCTTCTATTGGTTTGCATTCCTTCTCAAGGATTCCTTCACTAAAAACGGTCCTGCAAAGTCAATCCCTGTATGTAAAAATGCACGCGCAGGTTGCACACGAGGAGAAGGCAAGTCTCACATTAATGGGACTTTAGGAGCACAACGCAATTTGAAGCAAGGAGTGCATTTATAAAGTCTATGCCTGATTACACTTTGGGAAAGATAATCCAAAATTTAAAACTTAACAAATATTGTAAGGCAGCTGGCCCTACGTGTAAATACACCTTGTGATAATAGTCTATTATCAAATGAGTCAAATGACTATTTTTGGGAGGCAACCATGGATGCTTCCGTTGATAAGACAAATTCGAGTTTTGAAGACGCCCACCCACCCTGAGACAACCATCTGAATCAAGGTTGGATTCGAACTGAACAAGGTAGACCTCGATTTAACCGATAAATTTCCTCTTTGAAGTGACATTGCTGAATCATTTGTGTGCAAAGTAACAATGCCGAATTTATTTAATTCAATTTCAGATACCCACTGATGCGATTACTTGATTTAACCCTTGTGTTGTTAAAAAATCTCCGACAGTATGCCATAGTTCTCAACAAATTGGACCACGATGAGTGACGTTTGATAAATTCCAAATCGGGATCCAGAAATACTGAGAAGGCGGAATCTACAAGATGTTTACTTTCCGATAGTTGATTGAATTCAATTGGTTGGAAATAACTGATTTACCAATTAACAAAGGGTTCCGATAGCCAAGCAGGCCCATGCCACCACAAATGTTGATAAACTAGTTCACTGGGCAAACAACCCCGACTTCCTATATCTGCCGCATTATCTTGAGTTTTAATGTGATTCCAAGTAATACCGATCGCATTTTCCTTAATTTGCATGATACGAAGTGCAACAAAGGTTTTCAAACGATGGGGTGGGGTGTCTAACCATGTTAGTCTGCCAAAGCAAATACGCAAGTTATTTTTCCATTCCCGAGATACTATCAAATACAAAAAAATATAAGTTTGGATAACAGGACAGCTCCTTAAAGTTCCAAACGAGGGATTGATTGAGTCTTAATTGGAGCAACTCGTGTCTTAGACAAAACTAAAGGAACACTCCCGTTTTCTGCTAAATCACCCATTGGCACGTACACAGAAGCACAGTACCCTCGTTTAGAAGCATCACAAAATCCAAGTATTTGGGAAATGTAACATTCCATATTCAAAGTTGTGTCCTTTTCTATCCATCTTGGGATTTTGACAGCAACCAATGCTGGCAATTGTTTCACAAACTCTTTCCAAAGTTTCAAAGTAAAAGATGGAAGTTCATCGTCCCAACCCAGTTTAAATTTCCACAAATTCTGCATGAGATATTGTGCCCAGAAAATAATAGGGGTAATCCACCCTAATGGATCGAATATCCGTGCGATTGTGGACAGAATGCCTCGTTTGGTATTTGGCGTTTTCCATTGTCGTACATGATAACAAAATGTGTCCGACTTGGTTTCCCAACAGATGTCCAACAATTTGACTGAGGGAACTTGATCATAGTTAAAGTTCACTTCAATTTGGCAAAGATCAGACGGAAGCTCTTGCAGCACCTCTATTACATTGGATGCCCATTTACGGACTTGAAATCCCCCCGCATTCATTAATTATTTATTTCAATGATTAAACTCTTTGCTTTTTGGGGAGATGCGGTGCCAGTAACCAAATCATCTACAAATAAATCCCGTGAAACAACACCTGTCGCACAAGGATATCGAAGAGCTTCATATAGAGCTTCACTCTCAGGCCGAAGTTCAATCATTCTGTACATTTTACATACGCCACCTATTAAGGCCACCTTATGCAAACGAAAACGAATAATCAAGGTTGATATGTCTTGGTGAAGTTTGGGTTCCACCAGAAGCATATCATTAAGTGAAGTTCCTGTAGTGGTCTTGGTAGATGCATCAAAAACTACTCTCACTCGAGAAGTCGTACTACATTCTTTGTATACAACATGGTACTGTATGTAGTATTTGCCGGTACCCCATCCGACCTGAGACATATGGCCTAATGAGATGTATTCGGACAAAATAGAGTTATAATCATCTCTGACTTGCGGATTCTCATTCAATTTCCTCTCCAGCAACTTGTATCGCCTAATGGCTATCGTCTGAGAATCTCCCAATGTCGCCAAATAATCTATTTCCTTAAGCAGTAAAGGAACAACATATCTGCCGCTAGGCTTTCGATAATGGCAATCAACAAACATTTCCTCTGCTAACTCATCCTGCGGTGACACAATATGAACCATAGATGCTTCCTCTAATCTCCAAAAAATTTTAGAGTTAAATCGAGATCAGATTCCGTAGATACAAGACAAGGAGAAATGTTAGATGAGTCACAAGTTGCAGAAGACACCGAGTTTAATGATCCAATAAGCACAACACGCAAAAATCGAAGGCCAGGCTGTGGGAAGTTCACTTGAACTAACCACTGGCTTATCCAACATAATATTGGAATACATATCTGCGCCAAGCAAAATATCAACTGGCCCTGGTTTTATAATACCGGCCTGTTTATAATAATCGGCCAATTCTAAGAATTCAAAATGATGGCTTACCCCTCTGGGACTTGCTCCGTGGGTTGTGCTGAACTTATCTTTCATATAACAATGGCATTTACTTGAAGCTCAGTACCCCGTCGACGCGGTCGAATAACTACAGGGGCACTGCCTTGGTGGACGTAATTGGAGTAGCGGCTAAACCAAAACAATTGACTAGAGATGATCTGCGTGGAATACCTAGTCGTTGCTGACAGTCTGTTGTAATGAAGCTTGCTAGAGAAGCAGGATCAATTAGAGCATGAATGGGAATGAACGTTCCTGACTTGCTCTTTGTAAGTAACAAAAGAAGTGCTCTTTGCATTATTCAATGGTTTTGCCAACAAAACCATTGAATAATGCAAATTCATCTTGCAAGCAGAACATGAAATTGAATTTGACGAGCCATCCACCTTGACAACAGCTGATTCAGAGTTTATTGGTTCAGTATTCTTAAGAAGTTCTGCAGCCGGTCGATCATTTAAACACTGGGCCTTATCATTTGTGGCTTGAGATTTGTGGACAACATTGTCTTAGCGCGAGTTTCGATTGCAAAGTAAAGTATGATGTTTAGTATTACATATACATTACAAAGATTACATACTTTACAAAGATTTTTGGAAAGACATTGCTTCGAGGAAGGTTTCTCTCCTAAACAATTATAGCACAGCCGTTCTGTTTTCGCCAATTCTCTTCTCTTCGTCATCGGTAGGGAAATGAATTTCTCGCATTGATATATCTTATGATCACGCGAACAAACAGGACATGATAACTTCTCTACTTTAGCTAAATGAAAATGAGAGGTTTTCTTTGCAAAAGATTTGGTTGATGAACTAACCTCTTTCAATGATATAGACTGTGCGCTCTCCTTTACTCCCGATAATCGGAGGACGTTAACGTAGTCGCGACCAAATTTTAAAAGCATGTGAACCGATGGAAAGTCCACCGGGTTATTCTCAAGTTCAAAAGGTTTTCTAGTGTCTTGATCCATAACTCGAGATGCTAAATAGAGCAAGATAAATTCACCCATATTAGATATATTCATCGTATGCAATGCAATCACATTTTTTTAGTATGTTTTGATGAACTTTGGCAAAGAATCCAGAGAATTATTCTTCAAACATGGATAATTAAACAACTTATCTAAATAATGAAACGCCAGCTGTCGTTTACTATCGTACTGTTGGGTCAAAGTTTTCCACGCTATTTGATAGTTTTCAGCGATTAGCGGCAAACTAGTTACAAGCTTGTGGGCACTACCTCGTACGCTCGACACCTGATAATAGAATTTTTCAATGTCAGTTAATTTAGTGTTTAGGTGAACAAGACTATTGAACACATCAAAAAACGGCTTGAAATTCTCAAGTCAGCGTAATTTTAGGTAAATGCACCGTTCTATCGTCGGATTCATTCAAAGAGGCTCTATTTGACGCTGTAGGTACCTCCCGAATCAGAACACGTCTTGCCTCGGCTCGTATTTCGTGGTAGAAGCCTTCTACCTTATCGCATGCCTTTACCTGTGGTGCCTCTCCCTTATCTAACTCTAATTCAATTGTCATTTCCCGCAATTGATCCGATAATTCAAGGAAGGACTTATATTGATCATGGAGTAGCAAAAACCTACTCTCAAAAATGTCTTTATCTTCCGCGTTGCCTTCACCGTCATAGATATTTCGTGTAACTATTCAATGATACGCATGTTCTCTTCAAATTTAGATTTTGTCAATCGAAATCTCCTAATTAGCCTATTACTCTTCTCTCTAACGGACATGATAAATCAATTTCACTCAAATTAATATGAAACAATGTTACACAAATGGAAACGGTTGACACAAATCCAGAATAAAACGACCAAAGAATAGCTAAAAATACAAATGAAACAACATGGAACAAATATTTCCCCGAGAACTCGCCACGACAAATAATGATTTCAAATATGATAACCAACAAAATGATTACGATGTAGATTCACCAAATGGATCCAACCAACAAAATATGCGATCCGGAGAGCCGAATCCGGCCCGAAGCACCGAAAAATGTTTAATATTCAAAAGGTGAAAAGTGGACTGTATTAGGAATGTAATGCCGCCGAATGGTACTTACGAAAATTCGGAGGCGTCAATGCCATGGCGAGCTGGCGCGTGGTCTCCGAGGCAGGTTCTACAGGATGTTCGAAGCACACACACGTTCCCTTTCACTACTTGCCAACTACTACCCTCATCTCGCGGATCAAAAAGAGAGAACCTTTTGCCCTCTTCCGGCGAACACACGCCAAAAAACAAAAGTAAATCAAAATGCACCACTCAGCGGCAAATACGAAACGGAAGTTTACCGAACACACCCGTATGTCTCTCTTTTAATCACCATGAGCCACGAAAGCTTCATTCAAGAAAAAATACTCGTTTTTTACTATCATGTTTGCCATTTTTTATTATAAAATTTCATCGGTATAAAATATCAAAACCCGTGGCATTTTTGGAATTTGTTGCTCTCTACACAGAAAATTTGATCTGTACAAATATTTTCAAATCCTTACACTAATATCCAACCAATAACTTTACACCAAAAAATCTACTAAATAGAGGATTTTTTTTCAGATAGACACCGTGATATTTACTGGAGCATCATATTCTGTACAATCAATTGTCATTTTTTGTTCTTCAAATAAAAACTGTTTCTTAACACTAGGAGGACGAGAGTTTCGCGCTACCTAGAAGGACGGCAAGGGGTCATTTGACCCCTAAAATGTATTTTGAAATAAAACGCCTAATTTTCAACCAATATTCAGTTTATTCGTATTAATTGTTGAATCAGATCATAAAAAACACTACTTTACATTAATAAATGTTATTTCCATCATCAAAAGTTAATGACAATTATTTTAAAGAATCACGAATTAAACCGTATGTAGTGGTCGATTGCAAATCAAATAATGAAAATACATACACTCAATACAAAAATTGTGTTACATGTTTAAACAATAGGGGTCCTGGGTTTACAAAATTTGCATTAAAATTTTTAAAACTTATTACTTTGTTGTAAATCAGACAGACAGTATTTTTTTCAGCGCTGTTTCCACAAAATATTTTTTTGCGCTGAATGCGTTCATTAGACGATTTATTCATCTACATCTAAATATACACTCTAACCCGCAAGCCGCTTAAAAGCGTACGGCAGGGGGTGTTAGGACACCAGCCATTTGCACATGAAAAGGAATTTGGAAAAGAAATTGGTGCAATGATTCAATTTGATGATATTTGGCACCTTTTTCTTTTTTGTGCCCGTGGAGATATGGCTGTTGGATTTGGAGACGTGTAAGTAAATTGATAAATGCTATCCATCATATCTACTCCCGCTTTGTTTTTATTATGAAATAGGATGGTCTCTGGTATTCTTTTATTCGTTTCGGAAATAGTGTCGTCTGAGATCATGCTGTTGAGTGAAAGTACATTATTGTTCTAGTTTGCCTGATTCTACGTAAGAGTATGGCCTAAGGTATTTTTGAAAACTCGCGTTGGATGGATTACATGGCTATTATAGGGGTCATGGATATTTGTACGTCACACCTGTTTTTTTTCAGATCGTTCATGCAAGAGAAGTTTTCCATTTTTTTATGACATCCTGCCAGCTGGATGGATGGAAAATAATTGTTATAAGTTACATTTATTCCTGGATTATTGTATGTTTCGGTCATTTTAGTAACTATTTATTTCCCCAACGCTTGATTTGATGGCCAATCATCATATTTGCCACAATATGGAAATTCATTTAGGCATTTCACATCTGTCAAAACCGAGTACTTGATTCCAAATTTGTCTGGTTTATTTGGAATTTACCTCATAAAAGGACAGCTGCATTTTGTTGGATAAAGCTGGGCATTTGCTAACACGCCAAAGTCGCCATCGGATTCACTATCTTGGACTTCGTCACTTCCATCACTCGCAGATGTTGATGGATTGGTCAGAATGTCCTTGAACGGATGTTTACGATTCACTTCCAGACTGATCTTCAATATTCCCTACAGCTATTTGAATCGCGACGATTCTCTTCTCTTCATATATTTCTCGACTTCTTACTTTCTTCCTCAACTCGCTACTGATATGCATGCAAAAAAATCTTCAAACAAAAGCGCATAATGGTAGAATCTACTCTAGTTGCATTGGAGGTATAGAGAGCTGGAGAGCATTAGAAATTCATACAAAAGGATAAAATTTTCAGAAGTAACGCTAATTGCCGTTCGAAAGGCAGGGACTCAACCACCAACCGTATCCTGATTCGCACCTTCCAGGAACTTGCAGTGTTGCTTCTTCTCCAACCTACGTGCGGATTCCAAGGGTAGGATTTACAGTAGAATTTTACAGTCCACCCAATTCCTCCGCTCTCTCAAAAAGAGAGGATTTTTTCCCCAGGACACAGCGTGCAGTCAACCCGCCCCAAACCCCGACAGGATCAGGCGGCACTAATGCTGGAAACACACGACAAAGGGGCTAGGTCAAGGGACAGTGCCGTCAGGCCAGAAAAATGAAAGTTATTCGTACACCTGATGAGTCGATATTGAAAATAATGTCTCTAAGAGCTCTGAATCTTGGACGACGGAAAACAATTCTTGGGATACGTTACGATATTCCGGTGTGGGTAATACAATAATCATTGAACAATAAATAAAACAAAATTAAAATATCATAATTACATGAATTTACGCAAATCAAGGGTTGAAAAGGTTTTATTTCCCTTTGCTGCCCAAAAAATAACGAAAGATTGTGCACAACAAGTCGCTATGCCTAGGTTTTCGAATACTGATAGGAGCCCTTGGGACAAAACTGGCACTGAACCGGGTACTTCCAGATTCAAAATGAAGCAAATCATCTACCACACTAGCCTCTTGCTGATTATATGATATACATGGCACTAAAGTTCCCATAGGCAAGAAAATAGCGCGAAAACCAGTTGTGGGTCAAATGACCCCTAGCCGTCCTTCTAGGTATAACACGTCATAAAAATTTAAAACAAAACATTATTGCGGAATTTTCACTAATTTATCAAAATATAGACCAAAATGAACAAAGTCAAAAAGTTTCAAAATTTAAAAAAATATTTTAATAAGAGAAAAATAAATTTGAATTCTGAAAATGGGTCAATTGACCCCTGCCGTCCTTCTAGTGTTAAAATATATTTTGTCATTAGGAAATATTTATGTTCTTCGCATGAAACCTTTGATAGGTACAAGAATTTTCGAATCCATACCATCATTTTGTTTTTTTATTGTTCTCCAAATAAAAATACTGATATGTGTAGTAACTATCATTTCCGTGAAACCTTCCGTCATGAAACCTTTGATAAGTACTAGAATTTTCGAATCTCAGCAATCATTTTGTATTTTTATTGTTCTCCAAATAAAAATACTAATTTGTGTAGGAATTGTCATTTCTGTACCATTATATGCATTTGCTCTTTTCCAAAAAACTTGATTAATGCAAGAAATTACATGTCCGTACCTTCATTTTACTTTTTTGTTAACCACATTAAAACCGATTAATACAAAAAATATTAATTCCATACCTTTACATTGCATTTTTTCCTACATAAAAGACATGTTTCTTAAAGGCATATTCATTTCCGTGCCAAATTTTTCAACTTTTAGTTCTCCAGAAAAATTGGTGATATTTTCATTTCATCACTAAGAAATATAACGTTATTCGGCTAAGAACTTTGAACACTGCTAGAATTTTCGAATCCATGCCATCATTTTCCATTTATATAGTTCTCCAAATTAAAACGTTGATTATAGTATGAATCGTCATTTCCGTATCATGATTTTGGATATTTTGTTTTCCACATAGAAACTATTTTTACAAGCATTTACATTTCCGTACCATCATTTTGTATATTTTTTGTCCTAATAAAAACTGATTTGGCCAAGAATTTTCATTTCCATGCTATTATTTTGTAGTTTTCTTCCCACCCAATGACCCATACAAGATTTTTCATTTTTGAACCATGTTTTTGCATTTTTAATCTCCACATTTTAGCTAAACTATGTACAAGAATTATCAATGCGGTGCGGTAAATCTGATTTGTTCTTTTCATAAAAGCTGCTATACATACAACAATTTCCAATTCCTCTCCATCATTTTGCTTTTTTTCTTTACATAAAAACTGTGATTGGTAACAGTTTTCTATTCGGTACACTCAGTTACACATACATCCGAAATACTGTGCTCCATACAGTAGGGGAGAGAAGCCTAAAATTGGATGGTTGCCTAATATCAGATACCATTGTTTCTTGCCCATGACGTGCTATATCCTGTCGGTTGGTGGCTCAATTATATGTCGCCAGTGTAGGGAGTCATCAGTTCAGTTGGTGTGGCCGACCTTAATCAGTGATTACGTTTTGCTAGACAGAGTGATTTTTTACAATGACTCGAATATTTTCCTATCACACCTTCAAAATTTGGATTACGGCTATAAAGGTAAAGCATTTTGGATGTTTATTAATTTTGAATCACTGTCAATAGAAGTAGACTTTTAGTACAGTGTCTATTTTAGCAGATTGGTGAGACAGTTTTAGGTTATGTTCAAGCAAATTGGTACGCAGGTGGTTGCCTATCATTGGATAGTCCGCGCGCTTGTAATATTAGATATCCGATATAATGATACATTTTTAGTAACGAATACAAAATATGTTTACAGATAGTTCAACCCCAAAGAGAAAATCCTGGTATCACAACGACATGATTCAAACTGTTAGCGCAGTACAAGAGAGGAAAATGGGCTTCTTAAAAGCATCTACGGTTTTTGGTGTGTCGAAATCTACCCTAGAGAATTATGTTAAACATGGATCTAAAGACGTTTCTGCCTTGACTTCTACTAAATTTGGTCGTAAATGTGCATGTAGGTACGTACGTTAAAACCAATGGATGTGGTTTTCATGAGCCACATCCATCCTTTCGTAATGTTCAGTATTTGTTCACCCGTAAGACTGCCACAAGGTATTCATTACGTGAGTGTAAGTTCTATTATTGGTGCGAAACCACTAATACACAATAATGTAGAGGAAGTTGACATGCATGATATCACCAGGCGCCAATTACGACTGATTCTAACAGAAAAAATAAACAAAAAACGGGATAGACTTAGTTTGACCTCTTAGTGAAAGGGTGAAAGATAAAACACATACTAAATGTGCGTTAAAATGGTAAGAAAGAAACAAACAAGTCATGTAATTAATATTTCCAAAGGTTTTTTATTTGTCGAAAATATATTTATGATAACTATTTAGACATTCCAACTTTCGATGAATACGAAGAAATGTGTAAATTACTTTATTACTTTACTAGTTACTGATACCTGGAATACATTAAGCATTATTTAAATATATTCTTCGGGAAATGTTAGTAACGACTGGTATAAATATCATAACAAAGTAAACGTAGTAATTTGGTGCACTTTAGTATTTTTTATTTCTCGTGTGATGAGACGCGTAGAAATCTGTAGGATAATATATCATCATCATCACTGGTCAACAATCCTAGGATTAGTTTGACGCAGCTCTCCACTCAGTTCTCCTATCAGCTAATCTTTTCACATCTACGTATTTCTTCTCTTTCACTCGTTAGGAATGACGAATGCGCCTATCAGTGCGTCTAAAATATTAATATATCGAACAATATGCATTGATTGCGTTTGGTTATAATGTGTAAAAAGTATAATCTAGAATGTTATTTTGGAGGCTTTTAGAATACTCTTTCAGACGTTAATTCCGATTTTCGTTTCTTCCTTATATGGGCGTTGCAACGCAGATACGTCTCGGTATTTTGAGTACAAGCCAGACTACTCTGACCATCTGTCTCAGAATACCATCACGGTGAGAATCGTGCGACTGAGAACTTACGCTTCGCCTGTGTCCAGGCACCGAGAGTCGGGTAGTTCGCTCAGAATCTAGGAATAGAGAAGATTGCCTCGGTAAAATTTGGCGGATAGTGAAAGTAAGTCAAACTGGCCCATTCAAGGCACAGAGGTCTTAAGCAATACCCGAAGTTGGAGCGCAGCGGAAAAGGAAGTTGCTCGCGCTGGCCTTGGGGACCTACTTTTGAAAGTGATTGCCCCCGTAGTGGTAAGAACTTCACTATCGAGTAGGAAAAGCGAAAAAAAACTTTCACTCAGCGTTTTGAGATCGGCTTGACTGGAAAAGTAATTACTTGACAAGTAATCTCTGGTGCCATAACTTTATCAGCCCATTGGAAATGGATATTGTCGACGAGGTAGAAAGAAAAGTACTCACCAAAAGGATTGATTGAATTTTTAGAAGGAATAAGAGTGATTTTAATAAAAAAATTTCTAGTAAGTGATCCATTTTTTCAAAAATTGATTTGTATAATGGAAGTAGAGATCAAAACTGCAAATATCTGCTATTTTATTGCTCGCGGTATGAGCATACAACACCTACACAATCCAGTGAGCTGAACCACTGTCCGGGCGCCCACCTGCAGCTCGATTCTGTAAATGTGATATGACCGTCACAAGCGGATTTCATCAATTGTATTCACGGCTTTGACGCTGGAGCGATTCTGAAACTTTTTAGTGACGTCACTCTCACTGCCGCGTCCGTGAAAGTATTCACGCCCAAGAGGGCCCGTGGTAGCTCCGTCGCGGCAATGCGCTCTAATTTTTCATTATGAATTTACGCTGTGATTGATAATTAATAGCATATTATTCATTAATTACGATGGTGGCTATTTTGTATAGTCACTTCCCATAAATAATATGTATTAAAAACAAATAAAAGAAATGCGTAAAGTTAAATTTATATCCGCGTACTATTTAAACTGATTGGCCTTTATTGCGATTGAAGTTGGTGAGAAGTTAAACCTTGCACTGAGGGTTTGACAATTATCTTATATTTGTGCATCTGCTAGAATTTACAAGTCAAATACTCACAACTTAATGTTCATAATAATTTGGAGAAGAACCACTGGTAAAAGTACTGTGCGGTATTGAAAGTTATCAGATTTATTTAATATTTATTTCGTAAGTTCAAGCCTTCGATTTGTTTTTATTAAGGAGAATGGAGGCTCTTTACATAGCTCCGCTACTGTTGCATGAGCATCAATGTCGACGGAGGCAATAGATGCACATACTTCGGCGGCAGATAAGCGATATCAACAATCCCTTCGAGATGCGGGAAGAGGATTTAAGAGGTTTTTCCCGCGTATCTCGAGGATTGGCGATGGATGTTGTCACTGAGCTCACACCATGATTAATTCGTAGACGTTTAGGTGGCTTGCCGGGGCATGCTTTAGTACGTTAAGGTAAACATTAATCATCCATTCCATATCTTCCATGCATTATTGCTGCCGTTCAGTAACACGACCAACATGATTCTTTTTTCTGTTGACATAATAGAAATACTAAGACATGTAAACATCTCGTCCTCTAGCAGAAACTGTTAATAATCAACTCTTATTCGCGCCAGAAACACTTTCACGGGTATAAATCGTGAATAGTGGTATGTGCTTGCACAATCAGACATATTTAAAATTATGTACTGAAATGATGAGAACAGCTCAAACGCATACGAGAATGAACCATTATTAAATAATAAAATAACACTTGTTCTCATTCCGCGTTAGCATTTGCTCCATATTATGAGAAAATTAGTGCTAATTGTGCAATTACGAGTCTGCTACGTGATAACTGGCTTTGATGCGCAGCACTTGACAACACATGAAAGAGGTAATATACGGTTAATACCTATAAACTAATAAAGCAACCGTAACTTATCATTAATAGGTACTTTTAAAAGAAAAGACTTTACTCAAATTCGAGTAAAGAAGTCTTATCTCCTTTAGGAATGAATCTACTGCGGCATTGTATATGTTCCTCTATGATAACTGAAGTTGCAGTTGGCCGCTGAAGGAAGTTTGTGTCGGAGATTCTGATTCGTTCTTCGGATCCGCACTGCTACCAACATAAGAAACTCAAGTGATCGTTCGCAATCTGTCAAACATCTCACGACTCTGGCTATCAGAATCGCTCGAACGTCTTTCACGGTGAGAGGCGTGAGAACTCCACTGTGGTTCAAAGCACGCGAAACGAAGTTATCACATTTACAGAATCGAGCTGCTGGCTTAATGCAGGGCTGGGCAGTAGGGTGGGCCGAAAAAAGGTTTTTTTTCCTGATCAAATTTGCCCTATGCGGAAAAGTTGCGAAATGATATAAGGATCTCGCACACAAAATTTTTTTCAAATCGGATAATATTAACCACTGCCGCCCGAGCTCTAAAGTTTCAAATTTTGCGAAAAATCAGGCTGATTTCAGAATCAAACGGCTATTAAGACGAATTTTATGAAAATATGGGATAATGGACAATATCAAAGAGTGGATATATGTTTATAGTTTATGAAAATGAAATTTGAAATTTTTTTGACAAAATCTATGGTTAAAAAAATGTCTATGAATTAACAACAATATTATAGTATAGACCACCTGCAAAACACAACTCATTTTTGCCTATATTTCTTAAACTCCATTTTTGGGGCTAAATTGCCGGTAAAATAATATTTATTTCGATTGAATTTCATTTCTTATCAAATAAGTCATCATATGGAAGTAAATAATCCCACAAAAAGTATTAATAAGGTAAATTATTTGAAATTAACATCAATCATAATGACGAATAACGTACCTGTGGAGCTATTTTCAACAAGAAATTCAGCCAAGGCTGAGAAAAAACAGAACCTGAACACCAAGCATTTCACTAAGTAGCTCTCTGCTAGTTTCGTAAAGAAACTAACCCGAACTCACCACGAGGAAGAGGCTACCATCGAATTCCACCCGTGTCCCCCCCACCAACCTTCCAAAGGGTTACGGAAGGATTAACGAAATGGTTAAAATAGAGGAAAAACGTACCAGGTGTGGAGTGGAGAGCGTGATACTTGTTGCACCCGAAAATTTCATGGGTAATGATTTGCCCACTTATGAAGAGATGATGAAAATGTTTTTGTACTCTCGGTACATTGAAGAAGAAGAAGAAGAATAAAGTTAAAATATCAATATTTCTCTCCCGGGAATCGCGGAGACAGTGGCTTATGCCATTGAAGGCATTTGGCATAGATCCTCTGTCTCAGTTGTTGGATATAGGCAAATTGTTTGACGAATTATTCAATATCATGGAAATAATCGCAATATTCTTCGATCTGTCAACAAGAATGCTTTCATTGATCTGAAGCAAGACTTCCTTCGTCACGCACGTCAGCTTTTTGATGTTGCGGCATGTAAGTTGCTTTAGTGAGACTGATTATGTTTGTGATATTCTTTCGAAAATGCCTTGTTTAGAATGGGAATTCCCTAAGGACATAGAAGTGGCAGGAAAATGAAGATAGGCGCCATCGATGTGCAGGAGACCAAAAATAGGAAGAGCAGGCTCTGCAGGTTGGAAAGAAAAAAGGAACACCCGAATGTTCCACCCTATTTTGTCATAACATTGCAGTTCGGAAGACTCAGGTGATGAAATGACATTGAACAGAGAGTTATGTAATGCAAGTGAAGGAGAGGATTTCATGGAAAAAGGTTAGTGTAAGTAATTTGAAATTACCAAGATTTGCATCATCCTGTGAATAATTCTGCATATCAAACCATACCTCTGCAGCACTTGCATCTGCACACCTAATAGATATCGGGTTGGTTACTCAAGGAGTCAATGTATTTTTTTTGACAAGAACAAAGTTAGAAGGGAAAGAGAAAGATTGCGCAAGACGTGTCTTCGGAGGAATGTGGGAACTGTTAAACTGCAAGCGCTTTACTTCGACGTGAGGAAAGACTCTGCTTTTGTTTATAGTCAATCAAAGTGAAAAACAATTGGTTAGGAGCATGTAACTCTCGTTCAAGAGCCCGGTTCACGCTACTTATGCATGTTACCCCATGTGTCGGCAAAGCTATTGGCCTCTAAGATTCCATCACGAATTTTCTAGGGGAGGAAATGATCATTACCGATGGACTCCAAACAATTGTGTGCGATGGAACTGAGGTTAACACCGGAAGCCATTGCAATGAACTATCGTTCAGCACCGTCAAAAGAACTGATAACCCTGGCAAAATTTGTTATCGAGGTTTACACTCCAATGCGGTTTTCAATAAAATTGAGACAGTATTGAACAGAAGGCCCGAAGCATAATATGAACATGATTCTTCTATTGAAATATATAGATAGAGACATCAAATTACGCCGCTACTCTATGATTCAGGGAAATGTAATTCTGCTTGCAATGTTAGCCGATGAACGCAGACAAATTCGTGCAATGGCCATCACAAATACATTGAAATCGAAAGAAACTCAGCAGGAGGAATCGAGGAAATTCGAATTTTCCAAAGCTAACCTTCGATGGAGTGAAGGGTTCTCGGGATCGCCACTGGGTCAGGAACTCCATATCTGCCGACGTTTCGATGTCCGACTCGGTTATCGTCCTCAATGCTGTGAATGAACACTTCACAGCCCTGAGGACGATGACCGAGTCGGGCATCGAAACGTCGGCAGATATGGAGTTCCTGACCCGGTGGCGGTCCCGAGAACTCTTCACTCAGTCCATTCGCCGGGAAAGCACAAAATCTTTCTAAACTTCGATGCTCAAAATTATATCGAATCGGTTGACTGGGAATCAAATGAGGTAAATCAACCACCAATAGTGGCTGGGATGACAGACAAAAACTTGGAATCCCTTGTTACGGAGAGATCTGTATTAGAAGTACCTTTTCCCTGTCATACACAAGCAGTTGAAAGGATGGTACAAATGATAATGTTAGCATCAAATCCCGTGTGCAGTATAGAACGCAGGCATGGATGGGCATTATCGTGCATAAGAAACGGAGAAATTCAGCCGAAATTTGAAAAAAATCACAAAATAATTTTGTCAGAGTAATTGATGTGCTTTCATAATCGTGTCCTTCGGAAGGTTGGCTGGGGGGGGGGGGGGGTTTCGATGGTAGCCTCTTCCTCGTGGTGAGTTCGGGTTAGTTTCTTTACGAAACTAGCAGAGAGCTACTTAGTGAAATGCTTGGTGTTCAGGTTCTGTTTTTTCTCAGCCTTGGCTGAATTTCTTGTTGAAAATAGCTCCACAGGTACGTTATTCGTCATTATGATTGATGTTAATTTCAAATAATTTACCTTATTAATACTTTTTGTGGGATTATTTACTATAGAGCGTTCCACATTTAGTTGACAGTATGGGCTCTTATGGAGAATCGTTTCCCATGTTAATCTCCATAAGGCCAGGAGCGCGGTGTTGTCAATAACAGCACGAAAATTAATGCTGCGTTATGCACTGATTAAAAATTGCATTCTAATGTAGAAAGAGATGCTGCATTCATTGGTGCCAATAGTTTTTCGATAAAAATTATAACAAAAGCTATAAAAAACATTTCCTTAAATTTCCGTCAGGTACGTGTATTTTTTTACTTTATCTTCTTCTCGCAATTTCTGCCTGACCGTTGTCTGTATTGAATTGAATCTTCTGCACAAAATTCTTCACACTATTTTATCTTTGAAGGTCTTCACCAATTGTACAAATTATGAGTTAAAATGTTGTTATGCCGACGTAACACCCTTTAGGACAAGATAATTTTGATTTTTGCAAGGTAAAAAGTAGTCGCTTACTAACTTACGTTTCTTACGTCGTAGGTCCCTATATGCTGCGTATCAAATGTAAAGAAAACTACAAAGTTATTTTTGGTGAAAAAATCATTAACCTACATCAATTCTGAAGCGAGTTACAAGGTTTCGATCTTAAGAAAAAATATTACGGCGCCGTTGGGCCGGGCTTCATGCTTTTTCTTGCGCGCAGAGGGAAAATTCTCGGGCGGAAAAGGAGTGTTTTGTTGATGTATACCATGAAATGTATTTATCTATTCGTTTGATATCCTAAACAGAGAATACTCATACATCGTAACAGCAGTGTTTTTATCTGAATACATTGATACACGAAAGTAAGCAAGCGGCTTGGAAATAAGACGCTTTCGCCTTGGGTGTTTCGGTCCCACTGCATAAGCCAAGAAAGAAAATATCTCATAATCTGTGCGAAACACTACGCCTTCCAGTGCATGCCTTTTACAAAAGGGGGCTTGGGTTTTTTCTCATCCAGTGCACGCCTTTTACAAAAGGGGGCTTGGGTTTTTTTTCTGAGTTCCTTTCATAGGGTACCAGAAAACCTGTACCAAATTCGACCCTAGCCGAAGGGGCCGGGGGAAGAATTTACGAAGGCGTTCAGTTTGTCATTGCATTTTTTTTGGAGTGAACAACTGTTGTGTAGTCTGCTGAATTTGAGAATTGTGAAGTGTGTTTTACACTTATCTCTGCTGTAACACGCCCAATCAATATGTCCGATAGAAAGAAGAGGAGAAAAGGTGAGAAGCTCATAAGCCGCGAAAGACAGTAGGTGCTCAAAGTCTTCTCGTATTTAAGGAAATCTCTCAGCATTAGTGAGGCCTGCCGAGAAGCTTCGAAGGCTACTGGGTGCTCGGAGTCCACTGTTTACAAAGTGAGAAAGGAAAGCTCCCGTGGTCCATTGGTAACTCCTTCAAAAACTAAAGAAATTAGACAGCCTTACAAAAATTCGAGAGCAGTGATTTTCGACGATTTTGTGAGATCGGGAATTAGAAGGAAGGGACATGAATCCTTCATGAAAAATATTCCTCCGACTTTAAAATCCATCTTAAACTCGGTAAATATGGATAGAATTCCCCCAGATTACAAAAGGACAACACTATATCGTCTTCTTTTGGACATAGGCTTCGTGTACGAACGCAGGCGGAAAAGAAGCATCCTTATCGAAAGGGATGATATTATTCGTTGGTGGCACAATTAATTATTTAAGGCAGCTAAAAAAATATCGTCGCAAACACAGGACGAGTATATTCACAGGCGAAAGTTGGATTAATGTTGGACAAATAGTGAATATTAGTGTGCGAAACAAACAATTAGAAAATCCGCGTCAAGCTTTCCTTGCTGGACTAATTGTAAGTACTGGGCTTGGCCTCCACTTCCCGAGGAGGACAGTTTGCTATTATACACGCAGAAACGGTAAATGGGTTCATAAAAGAAGCATCGCATGTGTCTCTGTACAAAAAGAACTCAATGGATGAGCATGAAGAAGTGGGTGGCGAGTGTTACGAGAGATGGTCTGAGCAATCACTTCTTGCAAACTTACCCGAAGGATCAATTATAGTGGTAGATAATGCCTCTTATTACTCAAGGAAATTGGAATCCTTGCCTACTACAAGGTGGAGGAAAGAGAACATTAAGGAAATTAGCTTCGAAGATGTCCGCTTGAAAAGAGACCTTTAATTTACAATAAACCAAGTACGGGAAATTTTTGAAAAATTAAAGATTGATGATGTCTTATACAACATCGCCACTCATGTAATACTAGCCAGAGCCAAAACAATAATGCATAAAGGAATAGAAATTTTGTCTCATTCAGGAGTGGTGATAATTTTTATTATCCTTCAATTTATTGTTATTTTTTAAATTACATATAATTCATTATTCAGCTTGTGCATGGAATAAGTGCACAATAAAATAACAAAAGTCTTTTCCTTATATATAGCAGCAAAGGTATTGTAATTTACGCTAAAAAATTCCTCAATTTACGCCGTCTTTCGTGCGATCCCTAACTCCTTTTTGAACTAAACCATTTTGGCGCTCTATTATGTGTGGTTGCATACGCTGTTAGGATGCATACCGGAGAAGCGGAAGCTTGGCAACACTGTTATCCATAAGGCCCGTACTGTCAACTAAATGTGGAAAGCTCTATACCATATGATGACTTATTTGATAATAAATGAAATTCAATCGAAATAAATATTATTTTACCGGCAATTTAGCCCCAAAAATGGAGTTTAAGAAATGTAGGCAAAAATGAGTTGTGTTTTGCGGGTGGTCTATACTATAATATTGTTGTTAATTCATAGACATTTTTTTAACCATAGATTTTGTCAAAAAAATTTCAAATTTCATTTTCATAAACTATAAACATATATCCACTCTTTGATATTGTCCATTATCCCATATTTTCATAAAATTCGTCTTAATAGCCGTTTGATTCTGAAATCAGCCTGATTTTTCGCAAAATTTGAAACTTTAGAGCTCGGGCGGCAGTGGTTAATATTATCCGATTTGAAAAAAATTTTGTGTGCGAGATCCTTATATCATTTCGCAACTTTCCCGCATAGGGCAAATTTGATCAGGAAAAAAAACCTTTTTTCGGCCCACCCTACTGGGCAGTACTTCAAATAAAAGTATTTTTAAATGCGTATTTGAAACACATTTGTAATTTGTATTTGGTATTTCAAATACACGACCTGAATGTATCTTGTATTGGAAAAACCAAATGTTGGTATTTTCCCAGTCTACAATAAAAAATACATTTGCACTTTTGAAGTAGCTCTTATAACAATTCTGCAACATTATGCCTCAGAGATTACTTCCATTTTCGTTAGAATGGTTTTCTTCATGTTTGCAAGTAACCACAACGTAACTAGAAAGGCTATTTTTTTTAAGGGGATAGGATACTTCGGGAGAACTCCGCGACAACGGTCTCTGGCATTTAGTTCCGAAAGCGACCGCTGCAGTTTGAATTGGAGGGGAAGTCGACTGGGTGGAAGGGGGACTCGAGAGCGAAGAAAAATTCATGGTTGGGGAGAGGGACTGAGCTCTCCCTCTGCGGTGTCAGATTTCGGTCTGCTGGCGGTCGGAATCTCGGATAACCTAGGCAGACCTCAAGGAGTTGTTTGTGTTGAAAAAAAATTCAAAGCCCAAAAAACTCTTTTTGTGTTTTTTGTGTTGCTTTAGTTGATCAGACCTTCGGTCGGTCTCTTTTTCTCTGGATAGTTCACGCATTGAATTCCGCTCGCTTTCTTCACGGTTTCCCATTTCTATTCATCCTGTACCTCAATAAATGCATTGTAAATAAGATTGCAGTTTATAATTTATAATATAAAAATAAAATAGACAGTATGACTTGACTTATTCCACGCCGGTAACCAATATTGCACAATATAATTGATCGAAACGAGAACGCGAGAAATCGTGCAGTTTCATTTTTCTCTCTACTGTTTGTTGTTGCAATCCTTCACAAAATCCACGTTTATATTACTTCAATACTCCGTTATATTGCGCACTTCAATTATAATTTTTTCCTATGATGGCAACGACAGCATAATTTTTAGTACAGCTTGGAGGAATCCTAAATTACCTCTATTTCGAAAGCTTCAACGCCAAGTGTGAAAGGTGAAAGTATTTCTTAAAATTCGAAACTTTTTACAAGTGGTCTATTTCATATGATATATATACGTGTTTATGATTACATTTATAAAAATTCATACACAGTTATTAAATCTCAACCCCCTGGGATCATGCAAAATAATTTTTTTCTTAACTTTGAAGTCTGTAGCGCTGTAATCGGCACTGAAGCTGAGGAGTCATGGCATCCTCATTTTTTTTATCTTACTCGTTTGAAGATGCCCGGAGAAAATTTATGTCGCGCCGCAGCACAGAAAAATTTCGACTCGGTTCACAATTGGTGAAGGGTACTCAGAGGTGGAATTAGTAACTTCATGTATTGCGATTTCATTACCCTGTAAGAATCCCATATCTAAAGGCCGTTTTACACGGTACCCGGAATTGCGCAATCTGACGTACGTGCGAAGGCGCAATCAAAATTGCGTCGTGTAAAGCGGTGAATTGCTAGAACACATGCGAGAATGCGTGGATGCGAGACGGCAAAATAGCCACTGTTCTAATTTCGTTCATGCATTCGCGCAATTCCGCGCCATTTTAGAAATCAATGCAGCTCTAACCTGCGTAATTCCGTGCCTCGTGTAAAACGGCCTTAAGGCTAAAGCCGGAAACTTTTGACGCGCGCGTGACTCGATACACAATGTGGTTCGCGCGGCTGAAAGCTATTAGTTATTTCGATGTATCGCATATTGTAAGCACTAATGGAAGTCGCACTTAAATTTGTTACAATATTAATTAATTTTTAAAATTGGTCGAGAAAAGAAAAATGCGTGGTTACACGGTACATTAGAATGTACAAGAATCTGTACATTTTTCTGAATGGTTTTCTGAACAGATTCTTGTACATTCTCATGGACAAGATCCACGAGTAGGTGGTTACACGGTACATTTTTTCGGACATTTTTTCGTATATTTTTAAATGCGCAACAAATTATTTCAACTTCAAATATAAACCAATGGGGAACATGCAAACTTTTTAAAGTACTAGATTAATAAGATCCTTACCTCAAATGTACTTGCCGAAAATTTCGCGGATGAATAATTTTTTATAGCTGAGATATGAGTATTTAAAAATAATATTCATCAACTGTTTGAAAACACGTGACGAAGCGTGCGCGCGTTACATCACGGCCTGGAATCCACTGATGACAGACTGAGGAAGTGGATAGAAAAACTATCTATGTAGGGACTCAAACGCAAATTTGGCGAATATAATTGCTGCTTTAACGTCAAACTTCGGATTGTAAATATATATTGGGTTGCCAAGGCGTTGTTGAAATAAATAAAGGCGATTGTTTGGGGGCTTTGGAAAGACTAAATTAAAATAAGTTGATTGCAGATTGTGATCTACGTTACACACCTACATCATTTGCTTAATGCAGTAAGTATATTGCAGCATGGACCTTCAATAGAAAAACGTGTGAAAACCATATAAATCGTGTATCCCATAAAACCAAGTAAAGTGCTCCGACGCGACGTCTAGTACCTCAATTTGCTCGCCGGAGAAGTTTTTTGCTTGTGTTCGAAAGGACAAAAATAAAAGGAATAAGTGGTTGGTGATCCACAGAATGGAGTCAAATACATTATCTATATTGTCAACGGGTTATCCTCAACGTAAGTACACTCTTAAATCAGGGTTACCGCAGGATTTTGTCAAATTACTTATTTCACCTTGTAAACAACTCTATAAATGTACCTATCATTCTACCCATTGTAGGATCAAATTATAAGGAAAGTGGCTGTTTACGAGAATAAATACTGATTACGTTTAAACCACGGAGAAAAATAAGGAATGTAATAGGCGGCCGGCCTTTCGTCGAAAGGAGCCCCTAACAAGGAATATTCACGAAGTGTCTTTCGCCGATATCGTTCAAATTTTGTTGGATAGTAGTGTTCCATAATAAAAGCACATTTTAAAATTTTCCCGTGCCCTTAAGCCTTGTGATATAAAAAACAGGACATAATAAAGGCAGTTGAATTTTAGTCTTGAAAGCGAGTGTGTCGTGATTTCCCTCCATCTTCCTGTGAATCGGCGCACGCTACAGGAATATACTAGAAATATGAGGTTTTTTGCAAGGTAAATTCAATATTTATTACTGCGATGCCCATAACGTTCGCTGCATGTCAACGCAACACCTAAAATTTCGACTCGTTTTGCAGTCGGTCTCGATTTAAAAACAGAAACTCGAGTAAATACAGCGTAAATAGTACTTGAATCTTATTTCTTTGCCTATCACATGCTTTTTTTTATGACCTTTTAACGATCATTTGGATCTCAATCTTGGACAATTCTCGCAGTTCATACATTCAGTACCTTTCCATCTGATCCTTCCTTTTACCCATCCCCTTTTCTTGTGTTTCATTCTTTCGCTACCCATATCCAATCAGTGAGATATCCAAGTCAAGCACGATCATATCAAATCCAAATAACTATCCGGGCCGTACGTAAACAAAGAAGTCGCCTATACAAACCAGATGAAATGAATGTGTCGTTTTCGTAGTCTGCCACCAGGTGACTCTGAGTACAAATTGTATGATTGTCTGAACGAAATTAGAGCAGGCGTTCAGAAATTCATACATTCTTACATTTTGTGTGGTTACACGGTGCATTTTCGCGTTCATTCTGAGATTCAGACATTCTCACATTTTCTTGTACATTCTCATGTACCGTGTAACCAGGCCTTTACTCAGCCATGCCATAATATATATGCGATAATCCAGGAAATACCAGTGGCCGGGGCAGAAGGCTGCTGCTGGCCGCACCGCGATATACAGGGATAAAATATTTCCATATTTAGTCTCCAGGAGGCCGGTGTGCAAAGAGAAATGAAGAGTAAAAAGTTGAGGGAAAGTATTGATTAAAAACATCAACTCCGGTACAATTATTTATTGTAACCAGGTTTATTCTGGCATATTTTAGGCAACATAAAGCTCAAGTAAAGCTCTTTTAATTTATCCACCATTGCTGTGGCCCAAAACTGCTTTTCCCTTTGAATTCTGTCAATTATAATCCCATGAGGAGACCACACAATAAAATCGCAATATTTTTTATCCCATATTCCCAGCTGTCCCTGTACTTGATAAAAATACCTGTTTCTCCTGCGTAACTTATATTTTCCTTCTTTCACTTCCATGAAAGTAGCTCTTTTATTTTTAACTCCTTTCTCAGGAGTAATATCCCTACAATTATAGGGGCACTTGATTTCGACCAAGCCTTCACCATCAGATATTGCCCCATCAGGACTAGCAGCCAAAAAAGGTAATTTGTCATCAACAAAGAGACCTGCGCGTAAAACTTTATATTTGATTGAAGACTCACATTCCCTGATGGCAGATTTTTCGTTAGCATTTCCCCAATCTGTAGCCTTGTTTCCTCTGAAGGAAGGAAAGAAAATATCGTCTGCCACTTTCTTCTAGATGTTGTGGGCCTTAAATTGCAAATACGGCCAAAGAAAGAGACCGACAACCTTTTCCACATTTCCGCCTGCCACGTCGCATTGAGCATTTGCTCCCGTGTTTCCCTCTCCAACTTTTCCCTTGAGGTTTTATCCATTTTAAGTGATGATAGGAAATTATTCATGGAATCTTGGCTGGCCAATGCGATGTCACGTTGTACATCAGGAACAAGCCCATAATGTTTGCCTGGTCCCTCAATTCGCAGACGTTTCTTTTTTGAAGTTTCAGAGAATTCCAGTCGTCGCTTTCTCATGTACTCCCTATTCCTTTTGCAGGAAACAGAAATTTTTTTGTGTATTCTCCTGGGCTCTTGCTCGTCAGTCCTTTGTGAATTACCTATGCCATGTACATAATCTTTCACATTGAAGGCTACCGATGCAATGGCATACCTAGTTTCATAGGCCCCCCTTAAACATAAATTTTCCCTTTTCCCTCCTACGTACTTAGCTACATAAGAGTTGTAGGACTCCGCAAGATTGTTTGTCACGTTATATATCAAACTAGCGGAGTGACGAGATAATAGACTGTTGGCAAAGGTGATATCCTCCCATATGCCGCAACTAATGAAATGAGGGACCAAGTTTTCCTCTCCTTCTTTGGGCCCTTTGCAATAATATTTGTCACATTTATTACGGTCTCCAAAACATGATTCGGTCCTTGCTCAATGTCCTTCTGTAGGAGTTTGACCCTTTCCAACCCGGCCATTTTCGCTCTGAAGAAGATTGCCCCACTCACAGCTACCCTCAATCTTTGCAAGTTATTTTTTATTGTTCTCCTGTACCCAACGGGCACTGCCCCTTTTTTATTTCTTGGCCGTCGTGCAATATCTTGCAGTCTACTGCTGTAATTTCTAAGTAGGTGGTTGACGCATTCTACTTTTTGCACTGGTAACTGCTGCCCATATGGCATTTCCCTAGACAGCCTTTGCATTATGCTACTATCACCATCACCTGTAATAAAGAGGATTTCATTACTTGGGAGCGATGTTGTTTGATCGTGAATGATTTCATGATAAAAATATATTAAATATTCAAGTTTTAAAATTTACTTTCAGCTAAAGTATTGAAAGAAAATGAATGCATATAGCTTCTAAAGAACAAATTTTTTATGCACATTAGCTACGTAAGAGTTGTATGACTCTACAGGATTGTTGGTGACATTATATATTAAACTAGGGGCGTACAAAATAGGAGACGGTGAATTACTTACATTAAAATGTGGTTTTAAATTCTGTGAGTTCACGTATTCAAAATTATGTTCCGAGTACTTCAACCTAACCGAATCAACAAATCCAACAAAGTCTTATTGCTATTACCTATCCGTTTTTTCCAAATGATCCTCAACTCTGGGAAGGCAATCATCTACGTCTGATTTCTCAGCTCGTCGATATTCATCCTGTTCCTTAGGGTCCATTTCTCGACCATGCCAATTGCTCCATGCAGGTTGAGGTGATGATGGCGTAAGGGGAAAAAACGAATTTTGAGAAAACGAATTTGCTGACGGTGACGTAATGTACATGTTAATTATAATTAGCAATTAGCGCTCCATTGAATATTTCTGAACTATTATCAACTAAATGTATAATATTTAATGTAATTATTTTGCAGCAACATTTACCTTTCCACTACACCTGTTCCGGAACCCATTGGCGTTGATTCTTCGGAATGAACGCTTCCGGTTTCAACTGCTACAAAATAAATGTGTAATAAGGCTTCAGGCATAGGAGGGAATTTTTATTCTCGTTATTTTTCTTGGAGCTTAAATAATTGGTACACTATTTATACAAGAGAGTCATTTTTTAAACGCAAAATGAATTGAATTTCATTGTGAAATTACCTGCTTCCTTAGGTGTTGGAGGGTGATATTTCCTCTTCTTTGGCTGGTAACCCTTACGATATCTCCACTTCACGTAAGGAGTTGGTTTTCCATAATCTGCTGTCCACAATCAATCTCGACACTGACCCGTCGGAAAACGCAGGGGTACAAAATATTTTTTTTTCTCCGAATATAACGCCCGACGTGGTGGAGCAGTGTGAGGGGAAGGAAGGCAAGGGATTGTTAGTGGGGGAGAGAGAGGGGAAGGAGAGAGACCGCCAAAGAGAGGGGAAGTGGAGGCGGGAAGATCCTTCTCTGGAAGACGACAGCGCCAGGTCCCCGCCAGCGCTGAGATAGACGTCGAGCCGTAGAAAGGCCAAAACATCCATCACGCTCAAGAACATAACGCGAATCTGGTTGCATGCACGCTCTACCAGTATATATATTTGAAATTATGAAAGACGCAGCCTTGACTCAAATGTTTGATCAGTTCGGAGTCTCAATTTGGAGCGGAGTAATTCTCACGAGAAAAAGGCGTTTTCTTTGGGAAATTTGCAATTTTTTTTCTCCTAATAGGTTTTTACGTGTGCAACTGTGAAGACGTACAAACCAAGGCTACATATATCCTATGTTTTTTAGCGGAAACAGTTCCTCGTTACATGCAAAAATGGCCTCCTGGCGACCTAAATGGTAGCTTGCTGCAACGGCACTTTTCTGGCGTGGTATCCAGTCCCCTTAAGATCTCTCATTTTCCATACAAATTTATTTTGAAGTTTAAAAGTTATTTAAATTACGATTTTGTAGTTTGTTTTTCAAATACCTACCCAATTCAAAGGTATTTTGTATTTTGCATTTCAAATACATTAGGAGCGGTATTTTGTATTCCAAATGCTCTTCGGCCTGTATTTTTCCAAGCCCTGGTGTTTGTATCATGGAAGTTCCCTGTATCACTTCATGTCAGTGTAAGCAAGCATTCGACCTCATTTCACCGCGCTACTGTCGGGCCAGATAATCTCGAGTCTTGGAAGGGAATAGGGTAGTTTCCTTCATCAAAGAAAACGAAAGGCATTGATTGCAATTGGTAACCCACCATTATTGTATTAATAATATAAAAATTATTTGGTTTTAGAAATACCGGTTTAAACGAATGGCAATGGTCAATTTTATCCTCATTTGAAAAAGGCCAGATTGGCGCCCATGCGATGCCACTCCACGTGACGTCACAGGGACCTAGTTTCTATACGAATAGACAGGAGTTTTACATCGTCTGAGATTTCCAATGGATGCATGAGGCACAGAGCTCAGGAAAACATGTCTTAATAATAACCTATTAAAATTGCCTTAGGTTGGAAAGTCTTCTTCGTTTGATAAGGTACTAATAATCCTTTTTTAAGCCAAGCGCTACCAGCTAGCAGGGTACTCAGCTACCCGCTAGCATCCTGCGTCGTATCAGCGCTTAAAGCCTCGCCCCAAGGTCACCTCACTTGCGGCAGCGGGAACCAGAACGACGTCAAACGGAATTTTCCCAGCATTCATACTTAGCCGTCGCGTTTTCAAGCTCATTATAATTTTCACTTTTCATTTAATCACGAAAAATAGATATCCTCATTTAAAAATCTAAAAGCGTGAAATACGTTCTCCAGGAGTAATAATGTTTTGATTGAGGCAATAAAAAAATAATAGGAAACCACCCTATTATTTCCATTTGGTTGTTTGATGTGAGTTAGCCTTTTCCGTCTCATACTTTGACTTTATATTTCATGCATTCCTTGCATGATATGCGACACGATGCGGTGGAATTTATTAATACAAGTTTAAAATATAATCGATTTTCAACTTGAACTTTTCTGTTCAAGTTCAAATTGGAAGTATTATTGTAACAACTAAACATGTCGTGCGAAAATAAATTCAATGGAAATATTGGAACATATTATAAAATTAATATTTCATGCATAGCTGGTTTCTTGCACCCACTCAGTTGTGAAATTCCTTCAAATATTTTCCATTCGCGGAGGTGGCGACAAAAGTAATTTATTTGTGTTTATTCAAAACTATATTCGTTCGTCAGTTAGTCGCCCAAGAAAACTAAAATGTTTACGTAAAACTAAAGATAATGTCATGAAAGCATCTTAAACCATCATGTGTCGCAAAACCAAGGATGGCACCGTTGAACGCAGCTGGTGTTTCTTACGAAGCCAGCTGCGCCTCCGCACTCAGATTTGCATTATTCATGCACTTGCGTCAGTTTCATGATTCTATTTGCCCATAAGTATTCACAACAACTACATTTGGAATCTCTCGCCTTCAAATTCTATTTCCAAGCCAGAAACATGACCATTTCTTTGTCTAATTCTATTTCCTCGATGTGACTTGGTAATTAAGGGACTGAGGAATTGCTCCCTTCGCTCTTTGATCTCAAGTGTACAAGGAATCAACTTGTGTCCTATTTCACTCCCATTAATTGAACCTGCTCCCCGCAGTAATGTTATATTTATCAGAGCAATGTGAATGCGGTGGTGAGGAAATGCTCAACGTGCCTCCACTTGCAAATTTTTTAATACCTAAACCTTTGCTGCTGGTAAAGACCTTCCGCTTCCAGCTGAGCTCCTGACCTGACCATAAAGGTCTTTATACACGATACATTAACACGTACGAGTTAATGTCTGTTTGCATGAATGATTTCTGTGAATCGGAAGGTAACATTTAAGAATGAATGAACCAAATTAGAACAGGTTCTATTTTATGTCCATGCACTCGCACAAGTTGGGTGGTTACGGGGTGCTTTTTCGTGTTCATTCACGCGTTCATACATTTATACATGAGCTCGTACGGGTTAATATACCGTGTAAACAGGCCTTTAGGGAAGATTTGACTGACATGATGTCTGAAATGCAAACTAATTATATTTTTCTTTATTTATTTCCATTACCCCATAAACAGCACATTTACGGCCTTTACAATGGGGAATTAACAATTAACAATGAAGGACATTCACACACGCCCATGCCCTGGATAAGGGTAACTTACCCAGGCGGGACTCGAACCCGCGACCTTCGATATGACAGTCGAGGACTTTACCCCGCCGCCACCGAGGCCAGCAAAATTATAGTAATTTTCCATATCAAATTCTGGGCATTGACGGTTTTTTTTTATCTTTTTTTAAACGTTAACATGAGTTAGGGGGAAAATATACGTTTTTGTAGATATCAGTTCATAGATGCCACGCTAAATCACTAAACACATCCCCGGAACTTGGGTGGAACACGTGGTAAAATGTGTCTTCCTATGTTTCATTGACAAGGATTAAAAAAAGAAATGTTAAACATTCTGTAAATTACTTTCTGTTTTATCACTATTCAAACTTAGTATAAGGAACGATAAAATGATTTCGGAGTTCGATGTTAAGCGCAATTGTGACGCAGGGAGAGGAGGAGGAAAATATTTTCTTGTACCGCATATCAGTATGTCTTCAATCGCGTTTTGGTAATCTTTTGATGCAAAGACGACAGGCTGCTTGCACTATTATTGGGAAAACCCACCGTTGACATTCCTTTCTTCCAATCCGAAGAGGTAGGAGACCCGTTATTTGAACACATACGGGAAGCGGGAAGGGATCCTTAGTCGGGACATTTTGCTATTTCACACTGGTGCACCACTCAACTTCAACTTGACTTTATTACCACACTGAGGGCAGTTTGACTGCAAGTAAAACACACGTGTTAACAGATGAGTTTTTTAGCCCCTATCTACTACCACTGGGATGGGTTTGTTTGTAGGTTCCCCGCGAGAATGCATTTTCACACAAAACTCAAATAAATCACATTTCTTACTATGCGGTCCGACCTCCTTCTCATCCCCCCTCCAAATTATCCTGGGGAAAATTAAGGTCCCCATGGGTAACGATTATTCCTCTTTTTTTAACCCTTCCAAGTTTCGGTCGAAACTTTTTGGAACTATTCACTTACACATTTCCTGACGATGCCCATCGCCAATTGACAAGTACTCCATTGGCTATATTTTTCGTGATTTAAAGTGATCTCGCAGGGAAGTTCGAGAGTTTGGATAACTATAAATGATTCTGTGATTTTTAATTCCTAATAACCACAGAAACAATGATTATTTAACTGGTACATTGGGCTTAATTTATTTACGAATATAAAAATAGGTCTAAGACGAGGTGTAAATTGTTCTGTTGACATACTAAATTGTTCGAGTTTTTCCTTGCATTAAAAATGAAAAGTTTCCAACGTGTAGGCTGTTGTGTAGCCTTTTACACACCAGTGTTTTTTAAGTATTGACTCTCTCGGGGAGGGAAGTGCAGTATAAAATGCAGGAGATAAAAGCGACAAATTTTGGATCCACGAAAAAGGGATTTGAACGATTTCAATAGAGTTGTTTTCAATTAATCGGAGATAAGGAGGCAAAACTTGAACTTATTAATTTTGGGAATTGGAAATTTTTTTCTTCCAATGATAAAAGATGGCGAGCATGTTCGCGATAAAACTCTTTATTTTTTTGAAGAATTAAACTTCGTTGGATTAAATTATTGATATCCCTGATGTTGCCTTTCGCAGCCTTCCAAAAACCTCATATTTGTATTATACTTGTATTCTATGGTAACATAGGGTTCCCTGGACATGTTATTTCAATCAATTTTTTAAACTGCAGACTCCGATAAAAATAAGGATAGGCTAAGTAAATATTTCACCGATGTCACTATCCGCTCAAAAAATACGAGAAACTAAATTGCTAATGGAAAGAAACTAGCTTAAAATAAATTTCCCTGCAGAGTTGTCTTTTGCCATAAAAATGAGGCTAAAAGGGGCAAGGCATGGCGCAGAAGCATCTCTGGTTAGAGAAGCTACAATGACTACCACAATACACAGTATTAATACATGGTGCATATGTGATCGAGTTGGCTTCCAATTGGGTAACTGTCGGAGGAGGCAGAGGAATCGTGAATTAAATATGTAAGAAAATAACGCGAGCATCACGCAGGAAAAATATTTCGACTTCACCCGAATGAGTATATTTTCTGGAGACGGATCCTAGCTTCGGATCCTCATATTTTAATTCCATATATTAAATAATCCTCGGAACAGTACCCGGACTCAGAGAGCAAATGCGAAGAGGAGAGGAAGGGGAGGGATTCACATGAATCTGATATTGAATTTTATTGATTTTAAAGAAAATAATATATTAAACATGCTTTAATGAAAATATAGGAGTTAAATTTCACTCCAACACTATTTTTAATTTTATTTAAATATTACGTTTTTGTTCAAATAGCAGTACCTCAAAAAACCTGAAGATCGCATCTCTTCAACGTAAGTCAGTACACTCAATAACCTTAATTTTAGCCTTTTTTGGTGATTAAGTAATTTTAATTGTAATTTACTCATACTTTGCAAAGAATGATATAAGAAAAGTATTTCATTTTAATATTTAATGATAACTAAGGAATGTCTATGAAGTCAGCGTTATAATTAGACCGTCAATGAATTATAATTCCGCAATGTTTTCTAAAATAATTGTTCTGTCGCAAATGTAACTGCAGAAATGAAATTAGCACGCCAAAAAAATATACGGGGTGCCATTTTCAAAGCAATCCGACAAAAATCTGATTTTTGTCCTACTTTTCCATAATCCGGACCACTGTGTGTCACCGCGTCAGTTTTCGGGTAGCCCCAACGTTTCACGACCAATGTCGTTCGCTTTTTCAAGACAATCTCTCTTCAAGGGAAGGGAGATTCCCTTGAAAAAGCGACCAGCATCGGTCGGGAAACGTTAGGGACTCTTGAAAATGGACGTGGCGACATAGCCCATAAGTGTTTTTAACTTACGTCAATGATGTCTTACGTGCTACGCACAGACCTTTTTGCAGGCCGTCATACGGCCCCGAATCGATCCCATAAGGTGTGATTTAACGTGCTCTTCAGGCTATTAAGTGTAATGTATTTTTCATTTGGATTCTACAAGATCAATGTTCTCGATTATGCTAAGTAATTTTGCTAGTCAAACCATTATTTTGCTTTATTCTGTGCTGGAGTTCCTTATTACGAATAGAAGAAGGCTATTCATGAAGGGAGGGTAGACTGCCAGAGTATTACTTCAATGCTCCATGCAAGCCTACCTAAATCGGTAGAATACTTTAATAATAATCCTAAATAACCAGTCCTTCGTAACTCATTCCGGGCCATGTCATGCCCTTCTTTCCGCAATAAAAAATACGATTGGAATCGATGACTCAGACCCCTCAGGGATCACGTGATTTCGGTTTCCACCATTTTCATCCAGGTCGCATGGGAAGGGTCCGAAAATCACCCTCGTTTATTTTTACTCCGAGCTGACCGCATCCAAGCTGTCTTCGATATGCTAAATAATCCTCCATTTATCTGTCGGCATAAAGTGGAAAGGTTAGATAGAGCGAGTTAAAACAAACATCTACTATGAGCTTCAAAGGTCTATGCCGCCTCGTGGTTCGGAGAAATGAAAAACACTCGCACTGTGCTCGTCAAACTCATTGCGCCCGACGGAACGTGGTGATATTGAGAGTGTTGGACACAGATAGCGTATGAGGAAAAAGCGAGACAGGATGGCTGAGTACATGTGACGCAGGAGAGAGTGGTACTTCTAAGGAGTGAGAGATGCAAAGGCGGAAGTCAGCAACAATGTACGAGAGAACTTGACGCGCGATAAATTTTGTCCTTGGAGCAGCTGTGATATCCTGCTGACCTTTTGACGAATCCTTTCCTCATAATGCCCATTTTTGTTAGAAAAGTTTCCGTCACCACTTTGAGTACACATTCCCACTCAATGATGTCGGATGTCACATTTGCAGCTAATCGAAGTGTTGAACTTCTTCTAGAAAACAAAAATTCGTCCAAAAGATGCCGGTGTTCATGGCTTTCTGAGCACACAACGCATAATTCTACAATGAAGTAATGTTACTATTATTTTCCAATTAGGTGGTGCCTCACGATAATGAAACGGTTTTCTCCTCACATAAGATCAAATTATTTTTCCTTAAATCGGGTTTATTGATATTGTCAACCGAAAAAATAAAGTTGAAAAAAGAAACACAACTACTACCCTGGCTGTTCTCCAAAATTTTTTGAGTTAATCATGACGATAATATGAATCTCTGCCATTGTTCTTTTGAAGAACAACGACACTTTTCCCTTTAGGAATAATCCAAGCTAATCCTTTCGAGGATGCTCAAAGCTTCTTCGCATGTTACCAACCGGAGCTGAATATGTCTCAGCCCCTAAAAACATGAGAACATTTTTCCCTATCCCTTTACGGGGGAAAATGTTGTCCCCGACTGGTGGACCCCATTTTATACTGGGCACGATGTCGTACACCTTCAAGGTGCATCTATTCCTCACTTCGGCGCGCAATAATTTTAGAATCAGAGTAGTTGGGATTTCCTTGCAATCCTGCGTTCATTCTTTTGCTCACCCGTCAATGCAATTCACGGCTTTACACGATACATTTTGAAACGCACGTTTTTGTACGTTCGTTAGGTGTTGAAATTACGTGCCTCTTGAAAAACGGGCTTGAATTGTTCTCGAATAGTATATAAGAATAGTGTTGGTTAAAATATTTTAGCGTTGCTTTTTTCAACCCCGATGACGTCCCCTGAATGTTGACACGGCATACATCAACCAGAGAAAAACCGCTCAGTCAGCAGTTGAAACGACGGAATATTGAAAACTTCAACCAGGAAAGAATCACTAGAAACATTCATCTACCCTATTCATCAAGAAATTCTCGAGTCATTTAGTGAGTTATATCTATTTTCCGTAGGGATACTTTTGCTTCCTTATTTTTTCAGCGAACCCAACAATTTATCAAAAACTGTTTCCAAGATACTCGAGAACAAGGGTAAACTGAGGGAATATGAAGGACAAGTGAACTCGACGTCACTGGCCTCGGATGTTTTTACCCACAGGTGGCCACCATCGGAATAATTAAAGTGGTTGACGTAAGCACCTCACCAGGAAATTTTGTGTGAAAAATTCCATAACACAATTTCCTATAAATGAGTGAAAGTGGTGGTCGCGAGCGAAAGTGGTGGTCCGTCGCGAGTCGCATGATTTTCGATGGGGGGGATGGGGGACGATTTTTTTAAATATGCTTTTTTCCAAAAAATGCATAAAATAAGAAGAATTAAAATAAGCTTTTCATCAGTTGTGGAACAAAGCGAGGTTGCTGATAATGTTTAGATATTAATATTGCGTGCTAATCTTTAATAACCTATAAGTCTCTCCTAAATAAAGTATTTTGTCGAGGCCTGCTTGTGCGCAGGTATTGAAGTACAGCGTCATAACTTCTGTCAAATATGCCATCTTGAATCCATGATAATTCAGGCTTCCTTTGAATTAAAAGTTAACTTCAGACGAGATTCATTAAATCCATCTTTATTTCTTGCGTATAAGAGCTGATATCTTTATCATTGCCCTAGAACATATTCGCTTTAGGAATTTATCTGAATTCCCATGGTAAATGGCTTAAGTTCAATGGAATAAAAAAAGACATTGAAACAAAACTATCCTCAGGGGTTATCTAATGGTTTTTCTCCAAATATTGCATAATAAATTGAAATTAACTCACCGCCTCTTATCGAACAAAACTGTAGACGGAGACTACCAATCAGCAATATACTCAGGCCCAGGAAAGTCAGAATGATATAACATCTGGCTATGCTGGAACTTTCCATCTCGATGATAGTCGCACACACTAAAGTTACAAAATCTTTTTTGGTTGAACGAACTCATGGGAATTTTTTCCTGGAAAAAAGAGAGCATTGTCATTCATCAGTAATAATGGCTTCGAGAGCATTTCACGCAACTCCACATTATTACAGCGAAATTGATTTTTTTTTCTCAGCAAGAGTATAATTGCGGAACGAAATGCAGTGCTCAGCAGCGTGGAAGTGCTTGTTGCGACATGAGTGAGTGGGTCACTAAAGAGTTTGGAATGCAGCGTCCACTAACGGACGCAAAGAGCACCTCATCCATTAGTTTGGTGCGAGGAAGGATATCGAAGTCAGCTTGGATGCGGTCAGCTCCGAGTAAAAATAAACGAGAGCGATTTTCGGACTCTTCCCATGTGACCAAGATGAAAATGGCGGAAACCGAAATCACGTGATCCCTCATGAGCCTGAGTGATTGATACAGAAGACAGTTGTTTTGGGGGGGGGATGGGAAGAAGGGCAAGGTACGGCCCGGAATGAGTTACGTAGAACAGACTGTTCAGGATCTAAAAGATTATAATATAACAATGTAAAAATGTTTTTTTTTTATAAAAAACAAGAATTTTATCCTGACAGAACATCAGACAAATACGGAAGCCGTTGATAGATAAAGTGCAACGATCGCGGGCTCAATGAAAATTCCAACCCTCTTTGAGCTAATTTGAATCGCCTGGCTAACAATGGGTGTTAACGACCCTTTGGCTAGCTCAACATAAATACCCAGCGTGGACCAAACTCGGCGGTCAACCTTAGCCCTGATGACGATCAGGGAGTTTCTCATCGAAACGTTGGCCTTAAACAGCCTTGCCCGCTTCCTATCCCGAGAATAGTTTACCATATTCCGTAGGTCCCTATTCTGTGGCGTTACGGTAGCCAAATCGTAATTACATACATTGGGGCTTGTAAATAAAAATAAAGCAGCAACTAAAGGTAGATAATTACTAGGAAATATCTTCAGGGGGAGTTTTTTCTTTACATTGTGTTATACTAGTGCTTTGGCTGTGGTATATTAATATGTCCATTTGTTGGATATAATAAATAGCACAATAATATAATTCGTAATCCCTAGAAAAAGGACAGCACGACATAAGACGTTGTAAATGGGTCATTGAGAACTAAATTAGCTCACAATTCTCAGAGATCATTCTGTAGATGCAGATTCTCATTATGTAGATGTAGATTAGAGGGAGGGGTTAATTCAAATCTCACAATATCTCATTTGAGGGGGAGTCCAAAAATCGCCGAAATCACCTCATGCTATTAAAGTGCGCCCCCTCAGGGATCCTCCAGGGACCCAGGGGGCTTCGAACCCACAACCTCCAATGTGACTGGCAAGGACTGTACACTGCCATCATGGAGGCCAGCGACTGCCGACTAAGTAGCTGTAATAGAGCCACATCATCTTTGCTTGTGTACACATATGGTTTACTCTGCCTCCCACGCCCAGCCATTGATAGTCACCATCATATGAGCGTGATCTATCTCTATCTGGCGTGCAATACCACGGATATTAGAATGAAATTAAAACACGGGCCATATTGTCATCTTGCATTTACGCATTTTCTCATACCTTCTTTCTAGTAATTCACCGCTTTACACGATGTTATTTTGACTGCGCCTTCGTACATTCGTCAAATTGTGCAATTACGTGCGCCATGTAAAATGGTCGTTAAAGGGGGGTATGAAATATCCCTATATGTTTGCCGCCGCGTTACATCAAAGCATTTAATCAGCAAAACTGCGAGAGTTAGAACAAACAATAATGGAGAATAAATTTATTATTACCTCGGTTTCACTAGGTCTTATTTACTCGCCGAAATTATAAAATTAGTTATTTACGTTTCTCTTATAAAACTTCCACATCAGACTCTTTCTCGCCCCGATATGCTTTCGAAGCGCCGGCGCGCCGGCGCCACTGCGGTGAGTTCCACATTTCCCGCTGGCAGATCAGTGGTGAAGCGGATTTCCAGGAAACACTACCGATCCGGAGATGAGCATCCAGTACATACGTCACCATTCTTTAGTGCGGCGTCTCTTCTCTGAGGATTACCTCATCCCTTCCTTCGGCCCCACACTCGGCGACACACACACCCCCTTCCCTCGGCAGTGACGGCAGTGGCGACTTCGGAGGAAGGAGAGACGAGAGCATTAGGACCAAAGCGCTCGCCCTTCGGCTACTAGTCGCGTGTGGATGTCCGCTCCGAGCGGTCGCGAGCTCTCTTTCACTCTCTCGACTTCCCGTTCTCTTGAAGAAAACTTTTATTCTTCTGTTTCGCCTGAGAGTATGTGTCACGCAGTGTCACCAATCAAGAAGGAAAGTGTCGTCGAAGCAAAATCCTTCTTCTGAGATCACCGGTAAGCAAATTTCTGTGATTTAACTGGAAGGTAAGTTTGGATCAGAGGAGATAGAGCTCACCCCAAACGTTATTCCTTTCCCTGTGCCCGAGGATTTATCTGAGAGCTTCTGAGGGACTCAACTCGAAGGTTAGTTTTGATTGGTGAAGATAGAGCTCATCTCGAACAAAATCACTTTACTTGGTCCTCTTCGGTCTTGGAGGATTTGATTGGAGGCGTCAAAAGGCTCTACCCAGGATTCGAACCCAGTATCCTCCGAGCGCTCTAAGGGAATGGGGGCCAGTTTATTTCCCTCCGCCATCTCGCACTTCGAGCATTTTCACAGGGTTTCCGAAGGCTTCATCGGGGATAAAAATTCAAAACACTACGAGATAGAAGCAAATCACTACGCCCACCTCGCTGCCCCCCCCCCCCCCTCAAATGGAAGGAGAATAGTCCAATCGTCTTGGGGGGGACTTCTTTTTATATCGGCTGATTCGAGTAGAGTGCAAATTCACGCGGCTCGTTGACCGTGAGGATAGGTATCTTCCTCGAGGAACCATTCCAAAGAATTTGAGGAGCAAATGGCCTCGTATTCGTTGCAAAATCATATGGAATTTCCTTATATTTGAGAGCAGGTATGTGTTGACAAAGGTCTGCTCTAAGTGCTCTTAAAATTGGAAGTTCTTTGTGATGCCACTTCTTTAAACTTTATGTGCTCCTGAGTTCAACTGTGTCAGGCGAGATATGGTGGAATAGCATGCTGAATAAAATGAAAAAAGTTATTGCACTGTCCACTTGTTATTTCTATTTGACCTGATGACGACGCTAAACGTTGTCTATACTAAAAGATAAAATTCAGCGCGACGCATAAAGAATGGAATGTTATGAAGGCTGAGAAAAATATAAAAAATTCTATAAGAAAGCAGTTGCGACGAAATTAAATTTAGCAATAGGTTAGCGTCGAAATTGTTGTCAAACTAGACAGCTTTTCTTTACATAGTCATCCTCTTAAAACAGTTCTGTTCACCATCGATCCCAGGTTGGCAATCTAAAGTTTAAGTGGCCGCAAGGAAAAATACATCCAATGAAGGTGGATTTTCATGTTTATAACCCATAGGAACTTGTGTCTTTTCATATGATTATCGCCAAAAAACCCTATAAACCTGGACCCGCCCAAAATATTTTTTTTGAGATTAATAATTGATATTCTAGGGAAATGCCAAGGGTCTTATTTTTACTATATTCTGAAAATATTACGTTGATCGGTTGTGTAGTTTCCGAGATACAGGCTGTGACATAAATGTTTCATAAATTTTTCGATGTAAAGGGTAACGTTTTAAAAGTGATTAAATTTTCTTGATTTTTTTCAAAGTTATTTCACAAATGTGGGGTATATTTAAATTTATAATGTTTTATTATAAAATATTCAAATACATACGAAGAAAAATTATTTTAAATTTATGTAAAGTTTTCGTCACGAGTGTTATGAAATTACAGAATCTTGAATTGACAAACAATGAATTTGTTGAAGGTACATTTAAATATTTTTTTTACATGGCGAATAAGTAAAACAGTTGAAAATGCATTTCCTCAATTTTGTAAAATATATCGAATAAATACATATTTGAAAAATATTCTCGCATCACTAAAGAGTGTAATACAGCAAAAAATTGAAAGAAATATGAATGAATTTGTTTCAAATAAACTAAAGATTGATTTAGAGTTGAATGCCAGCGTATACGTACTATTTTGAGTGGTAAGCAGAAAAGAAAATGTGTCCATGTTTCATGTATCGCATGCAGTGCGGTTGGCGGAAGCAAAATATTCTTCAGCACGGCGACGCTATCTTTTATTTAGTATAACAGGGACTAAATGATCATTAGCATCGTAACATACTTCTTTGCCTACCCCTGATGAAAATGAAGTAGTGTGGCTTCTTGGCTTCATACCGATATATGGCCAGTCTTACGTTTGCACTATTACACGCCTGAACTCTAATTGTGACATGCAAGGCCCACATTTCCGCTTTTGAAAGCAAAGAAAATATAGTCCACCACCAACAGCAAAACAGATTGTCTTCCCACAATTTGTCTTTCATGTCTGGCATCGTATTGTCTGCACACTGAAGGTGTCTATTATCACAAGGGACCAATTCCTTCGCTAGGCTATGGTAACCATTGAGTTGTGAACATCCCCAGAATCATCCAAAGAGCATCGCTTGGATGAAAACCTGTTACTACCTCATAACAGTTGAATTCCAATGAAAATTTTCATCTCCTATTTACTGATGCAAGGATATGAAAAAACAATAGACTTAGCATAATTATCTGATTATTCCGTTAGAAAAAAAGGATATCATCCGAAAAATTTATTTCAAAAATGTCTACACTTCATTTATCCTTCTATTCAGGAACATCTATTTCGGATAATAACCTATTTCTTACAAAATGACCTTCCCGTCGCAAATTAGCTGCTTCTCTTTTTACTTTTTTCCGTTGGAGAAGTGATTTAGGCTTCGTTGACTTCGAATCCTTTTCATTATGTGTAACTGGTATCGAAATTCTTCCGGACTTCTCTCGAAATTCTTAAGAATTATCACTATCAAGCCGCAAAACAATCTCCACTTTTGCCCTGGGTTGTCTTCCCGTTCAATTTTCCACAAGTCCACCAGCTTGGTCATCTGCAATGTCAGAGACAACTGCTGCTTCTGGCGGCTCAAGGTGTATTGGGAACACTTCGTCAAAGTCTTCGTTTTTCCGGGGCTCTTTGGCTTCACGCAGTGTAATATCTCTGAGCTATCGATATCACTACTAATAAAAATTTTAATTTAAACTTAGTTACCGGAATAAAAGTTAATAATTGCAAATTTATCGATTAATTGATAAATATAAATCCTTTGGCGAGAATATGAAGGAAAACACGTTGAAATTACAAATATACTCTGACTAGAGCATATAAATCGCAACTTTGAAGATTTGTATAGGGATCCGCCCAATGTGACATTTATGTCACAGTACCATATATCAGAGAATATTACAGAAATGGAAAGCAATAGCAAACATGTTAATGTATTATTAATAATTTTGCATCATTATGTTGATTTATACCAAAAATTGTCGCAGTAGCGCATATAGTTCATGAAAAAATTAAATACTTACACTAAGCGAACGTCCATTTTTAGTGTCAAGGGGAAGGTGCCTAAACTCTTGACAATTCACAAATTTCACTCTCACTTGACAATTCTTACCCTGCATTGAAGCACATAGCTTCCTCTTTCTAATAAAGTATATAACTCAACAAAGTACCGAGCCCGAGCGATGCAAGAGCCATTACGGTGGAGCGATACAGGGTGTGACATTTTTGTTACATTGGGCGGATCCAGGTTAAAATGTCCTCATAGTTTAACTACAGCGGATTAGTAAGAAATGAATGGATGAAACCAGATATCTTACGAAGTAAGCAAATGATCCCTCTTAATTAGTCGTCGAAATGAAAATTTTCAAATAACTGAAACTAATCTAATCAGCTATTCAGCTAACCAGCTACTTGATTACCTAACTCACCTAACCAGCGACTCAGAATCAATCGCTCGTAGTGACAACTGATCGGAATTATTCCGAACAGAGTCAAAGAGACACTTTAGTTTAAGGTAGAACCTCAACTACAAGGACCTTCCAAAACATGCAGTGATATTTTCATACATTGAAGAGAAATGATGTCTTGGTAGATCTGTGAAAAAATAATTGGGGGTCATCTGCTATTAAGCGCTAATAACTGGATTTGAAAATCGTGATATTCAGCTTAAAATTACATTGCTCTTATTTGAACGCAGTCGTCCCTCATATCAGCATTTTATTTCTCAAGATTTTCCCCGATAAGGCTACCTCAAAAACTACTATATGATGATCAAATAATCAGCGAATATAATGTATTTTTTCAGGTTACCTTATCGACCATTTAATGCAGATATTTATGATTGAAAAACGATGAAGAGCCTCACTTCCGTTTTATAGCCCCCATATTGGAACAAACTTGGCAACTATGCTCGAGGAGCTAACAAAAACATTGCCTCAAGTTAACAATGCAGGCGATTTGCTATACACCGAAATATGTAATTTACCAGCGATGGTTGTTAAAGTATTTCCTATAAGCGCCCAAATTTTATTAAACATGCGAATAATCCTGACCGGAATATAATACATCTCTCTAAATTGTAGGCGTATCGCTTCAAAAGCGAAAATTATAGAATTTATTGAGACTTGCGACAGTTTATCTCTTCTTAAGAATACTACTTCAAATTGTTTTACGTTTATTTCGAAAAATATACATCGTTTTCAACTTGTAGAAAATACTTATTTAAATAGAAGTTCATTATCTAGCGCATTATGTATTTCATCATCAATTTAATTGATATTAAAAGTCTAGGATAAGGTCTACAAGTAAATGAATGTACCACGAGACAAGTATATTACCGCTGGGTACCGACTATGTAGTGTTTGCAAATACAATTTCGCGAACGCTCTAATTAATCGATTAGTCACCCTTGTAATTCTTCAAGAGTATGAAATAGAAGAGAAAAGAGTACCTCTATTTTTCACTGCCCAACCAATTTACTTTGATACGTTTTCCAAATGTCCAATTAGCATAATTTGAAAAAACAACAGTAAATACATCTATTCATGAAGTCATTGCAGGAGGATAAAAATTAGGATGCATTCTTGAGCAATCGGTGACATCTGACAAGTCTGTAGAAGTTGCAATGCCAGCCTTCCAAATTTAATGAAACTTAGGTACTCGGAACAAGGATTATTTAATTATCCAGATACTAATGATTCGAATTGCATTTGGGTTATAAAAGAAACATAAGTGTCTAATTTCCACTAATCAAGTCCTTATTAATAGTATGGATGAGGCTATTAAATGGAAAATCTACAAAGAAATAAATATTAAAGAGCTTTGTGTCAGTCATTCGACAGGGACTTTAATCTTCTAAAATCAAGGCATAAACATGTATTATTTAAACAATTATGGACACTTTATGTTGGGAAATATTGAAAAATTTCTTAAGAAATTAAAAATCAGTAGCTTATCGTATCTTTTAAAATTTGAACTTTTATTACTAATGACTTGTTTTCATCTTTAAAAACCAATGATGATGAGACCTAATTTAAATAAGTTTGACGAAAGGATTTGAATTTTCATTTTTGTCTTCAATTTTATCATTTGCTAAAAATTAATATATTTATGAACCCGGGTTAATATGGGATTAATCAAATTAAACCATAGCATAGATAGAAAATAACATTATCAAAATTAAATGAATCTGAAGTTGACAATGATAAAATTGAAGAACATTGCCAAAAAATGCACGTCGGCTATTTGGCATCCTTCAACAGATTCATTCGTTGGAATCACTTCGATGGAATTGATGGATTCACTTTCGGCCACATTTCGTTCCCTCAAATTATCCAAGCTCTTACCTTTAGAAACAAATTTGCCTTTAAATCGGCATAATGAAGCCATCACTTCAGCCCAAATGTATATTTAATAATTTAAGGCTAAGTAAAGTGGATAATAAAACGAGTAATATTGTCACAATGATTTTCTCAACTCAACGAGGTAGCGTTAACAAACCTCAGAGTAAACAAACAAAGGTGCTAAACCGGTGCTGAACTACTATATGTTGACAGCGTTGCCGAGTTGGTGGTCAGCAATTATGTATAAATCATTTTTCCAAATTAGGTTAAAATTAACAGATCTAAAGTCCTCACTGGTTTAGTACTTTTTATTCATCACAAATGATATAGTTATGAAGCTTTACCGTGTTTCCAGAGAAAGTTTTTTAATTCTTCCGATACCTAAGAGTCAATATAACAGCCATTCTTAATATCACAGGATTATTCCATTTTTAGTAAAATACATGCATTGTACAGCTATTTTGATTGATTTAAAATTACTTTTAATTTTTTATAAATGACAAATTTAGCCATTATAACTCTTTGTTGTCGAGTTTATCTAACTAATGAAAGCAGTATTTCGAAGCGCAGGCCTTAAAGCAATTTGAATAAGGACCGAAGCGCTAAAACTATACTCACATACGTAGCCCTTGCATTTTTTTGGAGCCCGAAATTAAATATTTTCAAGCTTAAAATACCGTCGAGAACTAAAACAATCACAGAATACGATAAAGAGTGACATATACCGATCGGATTGTCGATACAAGCCTAAGGGGAAAAATAGAAGTGCAGTGTCTTCACTCGTTCCTCTACATGGATTGAAGGCGACAAGTGGCAGGGACTGACAATGAGCGGCATACCAGAGAAATAGACACAAAAATTACAAAGCGGTTACTTTGACGAGGTCTGCTGGACAACAAAATTAGCTAGTCATACGAATAATAATGAGCTATTGCCTATTTGCAGAGCTCACCTCAGCACGAGCCGAGGTTAACTAAAGTACTGCACCGCCAGATGTTATGATACGACGATTACGGAAAAAACACGCACTTGGCCGCTATGGAATAACAACAATACACGTGTTTTGTTGCTTAAACTACAGATTAAACGCTTCAAACAAATTACTTTTTTCCTCGTTGAGGAAGAAGAGAGCTGGAGCAGGCCATGTGCCTGACTACAGAACGAATTCTAATATCGTTTAAGGCAGGCATACCGCGTTGATCAAACAAAACCAGTCCTAACCGGGCAAAAAATAAAAAAAACAGCTTTAAAAAATTTAACAGTGATTTCATTGAGTTTGGACATGGACCATCAGCAGGCTTCAAAAGTGATCCTAATCACCCCGTACTTTTTTTGCCATTTTGATGTGCACTAATGTAAGACATTGAAATTACATTATAGGCAATGCGCTTCTTTATGGAGGCGAGGGGAATTACGGTCGTAAACATCTTAGTCCTCCCTTCTGATGTGGAAAGAGGACCTCTGAGTAAATATAAATAAGAGCATTGCACGTATTCTGCGCAGGATATCAAGATTGAAAGGGATTACATATCATGCGATGGATCTTATTGCCTCGCTACGACAATAGCTTTTGATTTCTTGCCGTTAATCTCGACTGACTTTTTTATACTCACTACATTTTATGTTAAATAAGAACTAAAAGCCTCAGGATACTCATAAAATCAAATTTAAATTGTCAAAATAATCTTAATCTCAATTTAGCCGACTCAGGGAAAATTTGATAAATGTTACATTTCCCAATCTAATAAGTAAGTTAGGATTTCGCTACTGGCTTCGGCGTTTGGTTATTTCACAGCTAATGAGCGCGCTCTTGCATATGTATATTCCTTAGAGGTATGACTAAGATGATTGCGGATTCATTTCGGATTATAGTTTTATTTTCATGCAATTTAATGCTCATAAAGAGGATGTATCAGGATTTTAATAGAATCTACTTAAAAGTATTTCAGTGGCTAACTTATACAATTTTCCGTTAGTAGTAGTTTCACGGGGCCAATTGCATTTTTATGAAACAATATTTTCTGAACAGCGGTTGCCCGTACGAGGTGAATTTTGACACTGTTGTCCTAGTTTAGTCTTCCGTACCTTTGTACATACGAAATCCATTGCTCAAAAATAGGCGTTGATTTATAACGATTTTGCAACTCGTGACAAGGGAAATCCAAGCTCATCCCCAAAAATAAGGAAAGCCAGTGCGTGCAACAAAGACCATTGTTACCAGTATATATTACCGATTGGCGCTCATTGCCTCGCGTAAAAAATTAATGGGCACGATTTTTATGAGCGTTCGAACTAGAGTCTATTGGTAAAGGAAAAAAACTCCAATGGCCGTAATGCCTCATTCACATAACGATTGCTCCAGCGATTGTCGGAACTATCGTGCATTCACACGACGATGGTTAAAACTTGCGCTTCCCTCTAGTGCTGACATCTAAAGTGAACGGGAAATTGACGGTTAGCAAAGCTGTTGAGATATGCAGTAACGTATATATCTACGTAGTAATACCCTGCGAGCCGGCTCCAGGGCGCTTGGCACGGGGTGACCAATTACACGGTCCAAAAACGTCACGCATACTAACAAAGTATACTACCATATGCTGTTATAAATAATAATAAAATTAATATATATGCATTAAGGTTTACATAAGTTTGTTGGCTGCACTACAAGTCATCTAATCTATTTATGAGCTCTAACGCTGCCGTTACAATCTCTTATTGATGGTGGAAAAAAAGGCATTCTGAATCTGTCTGTTCTACAATCTATCCCTCTTATTTTTTATATGATCTGATGTACCGCAGTATATTGGCGTTCGTAAGTTATGGCCGACTTCGTCAGAAAAGACACTGCTCTTGAATTTATCTAAAAGTTTTAGTCTATTTTTTTAATCTACGGTCTGGCAGAGATTCTCATCCGAGTTTATCTAAAAGGTCAGTTACATTAACGATACTATCGTAACGAATTTTCGCGTACCTGGCAGCTCTTCTCTGTACGCGTTGGAACTCTGTTTTTAAGCATATTTCATAAGGATCACAACATTGGTGGTGTATTTCAAATGGGTCTAACGAGGGAGAAGTAGCTTATTTCTCTAACTTCATCGTCACACTTTCCCAGTATTCTTTTCTCAAAACCAAATTTACGATTAGCTTGACCTGTTATTTCCTTAATACGTATATTCCAAAATCGATCATTATTGTGTCTAACTCCTAAATCTTTACGGAGTCTGCAGTATCAATTTGGTACCCTGAATGAAATATCCCTGTTGCGGGGAGGTTTTTTTCCAGAAATTTCTCGACTCCACACATTTTTTAAATCTGAACTTCAAAAAAAAGTTTAAAAACCCGTTAAATCCATAGCTAAATCAAAGTAACGATTCATAAACAATAAAAAATATTAAAAATAAAATCTAAGTATTATGAAGACTGTTAAACGTTCTCTAAAAGAGACATCGTGTGTAAGGAACTTAAAAGGTAACGTACGTAAAAAACACTAACTTATCATTCAGTAAATGAAATCATGATTGTTACTTCTGGTACCACTCCCTCTTGCCTTAATTGTATTCATACGATTTGTATATTTTTGCAGGAAACAAGTAAGCAGAAAGTACCTGCTTTGTGATAAAAATTCTTCTCTATTGAAACCCAATTACACCGTTTTCTTAACAAACTTTTTCCCTCATATCGTGAAAGTGTGAAATTTTCGCACAGGTTACCCATTCAACAATTAAAGAAATAATATTTTACTCTCATTCCAGGTCACCGTAATCAGCTCAAATAATGCCGGTTAATGCCGCTGTATCCGCCTTCCTGGTGTTGCTGGTGGCCTCCTTCCACTCCGTTCGGCCCGATGAAAATTGTGATGAGCACACATCCGTCCACATAGCGGACGCAGAAACCTTCCCAAACGGTAGCGTTTGGGACCGTGAGGGGCGTATATTATATCCTCCGCAAGCCCTTAGGTCAGAGGACGGCGTTCTGTACGGTTGCCCATGCAATCTGCCGGACCGCCCTTGCATGAGAAAATGCTGTGCCATGGACCAGGCATTGAACTTCTACACGCTCGAATGCGAGACACACGATGCGGAGCATGGGTGGTTCAGACCGAACGTGACTGTCGACGAGGTGGGCACCACCCACGTCTTGGACGATAGGCAGTTCGCTATTTTTTACGGACAAAACTGCTCGGCCCACCTCCTAGAGCCTATTTTCTACAAGGAGTATGTCCATCACTTACACTTAGGCAACGAATCGCTGCTCATTCCGGATAGGTTCAATTCGTGGTTGGAACCTCGAGATTTCTGTTTCGAGTATTTCCCGGAAGTGGACTCCTATTTTCCCTTCATCTGCCACTCCGATGGCGAAGTGTCGGGCGACGAAATCTCTTGCGTCCGCGTCCTCTTCGTTCTCTATCCGATCGGGATGGTCGTCTCGAGTGTGTTCCTTCTGTTGTCGATCACGGTGTACGCCATCGTGCCGAAGCTGCGCAACCTTAGCGGGAAGTTCATGATGCTTTACATGGTGAGTCTCCTGTTCTCGTTCATCTTCCTGTCCGTCGTGCAGAGTAAGAGAGCATCGCTGTCGGCTAACGCGTGCACGGTTCTCGGTGAGTCCTAGGTATATTCTCTGTTTCATTCCCGGTTCTACAACATGATGTGATTGCTATCATAATAATGAATGAAATGAATGGCAATCAGTAAACAACTCTTTGCAAAAAAAGAATTGATGAATAGATATTTATAAAAATGTATCGATACGTTGGCATGTAATTGTGCATGACATTCTTAGAACTACACCTCGAGGCGTTAATCAACATTGCTACCAAGTAAGCAATGTTAATTAAAGCAATGGGAAGTGTTTAGCCCTTCTTATGCCAATCTTTTCCCAGGCCTAATTCAATTGTGACAACCCCCTCTAACATTTTCTGAAACCTCACGAATTTTCCCGTTATATATCCGTCTATTCATTTAAAATTGAGTATGGGATTTAGTAAAATAAAATGGCCACCAAAATCCAATGGCGGCGCGGCGATCATTGGAAGGAAGATACGAACAAAAAATCATAGCAACGTATTTGTTTATGGAAACAAATGAAGCAAAATTTAAAAAGAAGATAATGGAATGAAAACGAAAAGATGATTAAGATAAGGTAGGAAATGTAAGATGTACTTTTTGAAAAGTCAATTTCACAATGGTTTCTTTCCATATGAACAAACATTTGTTTATATAAAAGCGTATTCAAACGAAAGAGGAAAAAGATAAGGTAGGATATTACTGATTGTTTTTGATAAATTACATTCTGTATGTAAAATTTTGGTGTTATCAAAATCGAAAGTGTGGTTGTTATTAATTCCATAGTTAAGAAGTGCACATAATGCTATATTTAAAGAAGATACGTGCTTTTGACTGTTGTCCCTGTCTTGTTGCCGATTGCAGTAGAAAGATTTCTAAATAAGCCTTCCTTAAATGATATGTAAGGTAAAAATGATTTTATATTCATTGTTTGTGATGAATGTTATCGGTGAGCTGATGCATCAAAAGCAGTGAATAAAATAATATGGAGGATAAGTGCAACAATTATTCTTATTGAATTATTTGTCTAACGAAAATTCACATTTCGTTGAGTGACTAAGTCATTTAGCTGTAAACATCTTCCAAATCAGGGTATTTATAATGCCTTCTTCATCACAAGTTGTCATCTGCTACTCACCAGATGATTTTATTGCGCATCATATTGGATATTTAAGCTGTAATGCGATTTTTGTGTATCCCAAATCAATGAAACATTAAAAAGAGGTATTCCTGAAATTGTATCATTCGCAATCATTGCATATAATCCTTCGATAAAATTCGTCATACTAGGTTAAATTATTGCTAAGGATCTCCAATTTGCGCATTAGCACTAGATTATGATATTCAGTTCTTAAGTAATTTTACTGTGTGTATCATCCTCTTTTACGCTTACTAAGGGAAACTGTAGTCACACCTTGTTAATATATCTAGAATATGGTTGAGTAATGGGAAAAATAATCAATAAACGCGTTTTTAAGTAGCCTGCTCGGTAGAGTTAGTCACACTACGCGTGGGGGCCGTGTTCAATTCCCGATGCAGGCACATTTCTTCTCCGCTTTTTTGTATTTATTTTTAGGAAACCTAAATTGAACTTCTAATGTTATGATTTTCAATCAGAACATTGTCTTTCCTATGATCACTCTACGTCGGGTTATTATTCGTTTGATCTTAGTTGTTTTATCGGGTGCCATACTGATAGTATTTATCGAACTTGTTTGGTAAAAGTAACAGAAATATTCAATGTTCCGTATGAATCCAAATTGCGATGAATTCGATCAGAAACTGGTATTTCTAACTATACTTTTTGCAGTGTTTACTCGCTTTATGTAATGCTTAATCAGTTAAAATGTAGTAAACAGTAGTTTATTTCATTTCGATTATTCGTTATGCAATGATTTTAAGTATAAATTGAGTGTTACAGTGGAACATGTTCTCAACGATTTTTTTTGTTATTGCAGACAATAATTTAGAGAATCTATCAGACTCAAAGAAATTTATTTTATATTTTAAGTCCCTCAGAAAAACGTTGCTCTTCTATAAAAATTTATTTCCATGATGTAGTCTACGTACCATGCTCTCATTCTACGTGAAAAAGGGAATATTGCAAATATCTAATCTAGCCAATGGAAAAGTGAACGATCCTTAAGTAACAAACGGTAGACAAAAAGTGTAAGACCTTCCAGACTGGCCTTTTGCCTGGGGTCTGGAGGGTCTATAATTTCTTATCATTAGTTGTTTCAGGCGTTACTCAATGGAATCAACTTAAAATAATGAAAAGTAAAGAAAACCTTGTTATTCCACATAAATATTTAATGTATGACCATTGTCTGGTGACATTACCAGACAATGGCGTGCTACATTGAAACCTAGGTCGTACAGCAAATATTTATGAATAATTACAACTTTTTATTTACTTCCCATTAAATAATTTATTAACTGGGTAAAGTAAACGTGAATTGCAATACCCCAGAGATGCTAATACATACCTAACATATCTAAAGCGAGTGTAAAGAAAGTTCGGAAAACTATTTTTGTCGACCTTTTGTCGAACCGCTGTACATGCGACAATTAGCCCGACGATGCCATTGGGATTAGGATAGGGAAGGAAGGAAATATCCTGCGCCGCCATTGACAGGGTGTCCAGCCTATCAAAGCAGAAAGATTCCCGGGTTTCCTGGGATATTGTACAAAATTCCAGGTTAATCTAACATGATTACTGCGATGGATAGAAATTTTTAAAAACCCAAAATTACTTCAACACTTTTAAATAATAATATATTTATGTATTTAAAAGGACAAGGAATTGGTTATTTAGCACACATTGCATGTAAAATTTAAATTTATTCAATGTAAGCCCAGAAGCTGATTCGACCTCCTAAGTAGATGTTGACGTCACCTGGAAATCCAATCTTCGCGTTTTTGAGTCTTACTTGAGTTAAGGGTGCTAAACATTTCGATTCTATCTTCTTGTCTGGCATTCCACATCTCGATGCGGCTATAAAAATTCTACTAAGCTTCTGCACTTACAAATGTGAAAAACACATTTTTGGCCGGAAAATGGGCGTTGGACGAGCAAAATTTTATGTGAAATGAATTTGAATTAAAATATTTTCAAATTCCAGGTCGGAGCAAAAATTCGTGAATAATTCATGCATAATTCCATAGACTAAAATTTCACGCACAATTCCCCATTTTCCCAGTCGCTGAACACCCTGATTGAGGCAAAGTGAGTCAGCCCATTCTAAAACAGATTATTAGATGTTCCTAGAGTAAGGGTAGGCAATCATACAGAAGAGAGGGCCAGAGATTTTTATTTGGTAGTTTTTGTCTATGTGTTTCTACTCTCGATCCGGCCGCAGAAGTCAAATAACGTGCAAAAAGGTTGTAAAATGGGCACAGGGCAAGGTTATCAGCTCAGAAATAGAAACGCCTGGGGCCTAAGATAAACAAATGTCGTCCGAAAAAAAAGTTTTCGATACACCTTGAAGAGAAAACAAATATTTTACTGAACTTCTAACTAGTTAAGGTAGTACTTAGATTGGCCTAATTATGGCAACATATTTCATTGAACATTTGTGGCAACATATGTATGAAGCAAGTTGCAAGCCATAACATTTCTAATGGCTTATCTCCATAAATTCTCATAACGAGACTCTCCTGACTCACTTTTTTCTCTCTCATCATATCATGCATTTGTTCTTAAACTAATTAGATCTTGGTTATATTTGAGGCTTTGATTTTTCGGCGTACATCATGGAAACATTAGAAACGCATTAATGTCGTAAAAACGTCTAAAATTATATACCAAAATATTTACGGTGGCTTGCATTCATAATTTATTTTAAAAAAATAAATTATTTATGATTGATTTTTTTCTTATTTATTCTAGGGTTCATCATGTATTTCAGTACACTCAGTTCCTTTTTTTGGCTCAACGTGTTGTGCATTGATATCACTCTTGCATTCAGGTAAGATAACTAGCGTGTATATAAAAATGGGAAACCGTAGCAACGTTAAGGAATCAATATAGGTCAATGAGATGCTAACAGCCATGGCAATCAAGCCGTATTTTGGCAATACATGTATTCCTTCACCCATAATCTCTATTTTTTTTATTGCACCACTTATGTTCCACTGCATAAGAAGAGCTATGTACTCAATGTCTTTCGCGCTGGGATACGAACTAGCAAAAACGCACGCAATATTAAAACCCAATAATTGTTATAATTAGCTGCTTTGGGCGTGACTCTATGGAATCTACTTAAAATAATGAAAAGTAAACAAAACTTTGTAATCCCACAGAAATATTTAACATACGACCTTGGTTTCGACGTGGCTCGTCATCATCAATCTTGTTCCCATGCGCAGCAGGCTGTTACATATCTTACCTCCGACCTGCCAGAACGCTTATCTTAGAATTTTTTATCTACTGTTCGGAGAATGCAGACACCTCCCGATGTCCTCACTTTTTTTTCTGTATTTTCACTATAGAATATACATTACGATTTTTCATAATACTTTCTATTTTCGCATATGAGTATGCTATAGATTCAAAGTGTGTCATTGAGTTTTAAATTCATTTTTATGCCCACATATTTCACTTTCGTCACTTAAATTGTCATTTTTTACATTGTAACAGAAATTTTCCACAATTCCGAAATGTCAATATTTAGTCCCCTGCATCGGGAAATATATATTAGCCTTTCCATTTTCCGCATTTTTTTATTCAACCCATTCTTTCTTATATATTATTCATAACATATATGTCAAAGTGAGCAGGGCAAGGATATCAGAATTAAAACAAAAGGAGAATGAATTTAAAACTGTTAATTAACATTCTAAATGCAAATTTTATATCCATAAATCAAGATTTAAAACAAATACGTAAATTAATGTATCAAATCAATTCTGGCAAGTATCGTATTGAGTACGTGGAATAAAAATTTTTGTTCTATTTTCGCAGGCCTACGCAGTCTATCTCGGGACAATCTCAGCAGGGAGACCGGAAGAAGCTCATCTTTTACCTATTGTACGCCTATGGGATGGCAGTTGTGCTCACCATCGTGGCGATCATCGCCGAGCATCACCCCAGCACCAAAGGCACCGTCCTTCAGCCCAATTTTGCGCATACTTGCTGGTTCTACGGTAAATAATGCTAATGCCATTCCGCCAGGGCAAAAACAAAAGCCGATTCAGGAATCTATTCGAATGGGTATTTGGATTCAGCGGTAACTAGGGTAAGGGGGCACCCATTAATTACGTGAGGCGTTTGGAGGGGGGGGAAAGGGTCAAGCTGAATCTCACCCAACCTCACGTGGGAGATAGAGGGGGGTCCTGGCAAGTACGTATCACACAATCACGAATATTGAAAGAGAGGATCCCCAAGTCTGCCTCGAAGAGTTTCACGGGGAAATAAGGTATAACTAGCGCTCTCAACTGATATTTACATTCATGATGATGTGATTAATAAATTCATAACTCTTCAATACTATTCTTTGCAATCACAAATACTGTACTATAAAATATTTTCAATAAAAATTAAACTAGGTTTTTCCACAAAATATATTTATTAGATTACTACAATGCCCGAGGATGATGCGGAGCGTCGAAACCATGGTAGTAATCTCATACATATTTTATGTGGAAAAACATAGTTTAATTTTCATTTAATATGAATAAATTCCATAAAGTAACGCCTCAGACCATCAACTGCAAAATATTGGAAAATGGTGGATCGCATTGCAGTCATCAGCCCGCCGCGGACATTTTTAAAAACCGATAAAAATGCGAACGAAGTGGCAACAGAAAACGGCCTTCTATGGGATTAAATTGGGCCTCTTCTGAGTAGTCCCGTTTCCCGTAATTTTTATTTCCGCAAGAAGCAGTTTAAAGTTGCGAGAAAACCGGGTTGAAATGCGCGAAACATGTTTCTCTATTTATCCTGGAGAGAATGAGAATGAATATTCCTTCACCAATTTCAGTCATTCTCATTTTAGTACTTTATTAGTCAATAGGATTCACTATGATTCTACTCTACGATCTTAGTAAACTCAAACGCTAGTCTCAACTAATCTGTAGCAAAATAATTTAAATAAAATCTCACGTGAGATTAGGAGGAGAGGGAGGGAGTCGAGCCAAACCTCGAGATTTCTCATTTAAAAGGGGTGAGGGGTCCAAAAAAATCAAAAATAACCTCACGTAATTAATGGATGCCTCCTGATTGTGTTGAAAATAAAATGAAAAAAGACTTTTTAAATACAAGCTCTTCCAAAAACAGCATGAATTGCATTAAGTAAAAAAGAACTTTTCATCCCTCGGAGGTTAAAGCGTGTGTGCTGATTAGGCCACCAATACGGCTCTTCCACACTCATTTCTAATAAGCCTAATCAGCGTCCACTTTTTATTTCCCTAGAAATTAAAATCTTCCATTTTACCTTTTGGTGCATTTTATACTGTTTTTGTAAGATGGACGTTTTTTCACCAGTTTTATTTTATTTTTTATATTTGGCGATGGAGCATGTAATTGATATAACTATATCTCTGAAAGAAATTTTCGCAAAAAAATACAAGTTACGCCAAGTTTTGAGAAGATTTGAAACTATTTTCCACATGATAATTTAGTTAATTAATTAGAGCACATAGGTACTGTCCGATTATTGAATATTGTATCGTCATCCGAAGCAAGAAAGAGTGCATAATTTCAGGCTGATCCGACAATGAGAAGTGGGTTAAAATCAATTGCAAGACACCATCAATTAAACAGACAGACAGGCGAAGCAGGTTAGGAAAAATCGTGTAAAAAAAGACTGGGAACCTGATCCCTATATACCAATAATGGGATCAGTTTGAGCCAAGCTACCAGTTTGAGACCTCAGCATATCGATACCTCCATTGCGAAAACGCTCAACAATCTACCACTGAATGAAATCTGCTCATCTAGTGCTATTAGGTGAACTAGATGAGCGGAATTGATTCGATGGGCAGTTGTTGAGCGTTTACGCAGCGGAGGTATCGATATGACCATCAACAATGTGTTTTAAGGCCTGGTTACACTCTGCATTATCCCGTAATAGTTAATTATTCTAAGTACATGAACGATTTAGGTGGACCTTAACTAAAAGTGTTCAATTGCGTGATCCAAATTAGGACAGGCATGTTTTCAGTAGATCCATTAACATAAGTTGGGTGGCTACACGATACATTTTTGTGTTCATTTACGCGTTCATACATTTAGGCAATAACTTGTTCGGCTAAATATATCGTGTAACCACGCCTTTATATGGGAAAATGTAAAATATTCAAATAAGACGTTTTTTTCAAGGTGTAGAAACTGTCGTATGGGTTCCTAGTAACTGATGTCGCAAGTCGTAGCGTTATCCGAATTATACGATGATACTTGCTTTCTCTTTCCCTTGGGCTACAAACTTATCGCGGTGGATAGGCTTGCGCTTTTCAATGACTTCTACAGCTGCACTGGCGGGATGAATTCTAAATGATTCCCGGTAGGGCCAGATAGGTTGAAGAAAAGGAGCCAGACGACAGATAGTCCACTTGATGTTGTCACGTAAAAAACACTGTTGGAATGGAAGTGGGAAACCTTGACAACTATCTCCTTCCTGAAAACATGGATTACAAACAAATAAGCCCCGGAAACTCATTGAACGGGAGCCGTCCGCAAAGGGCGGGTGCTGTTCATGGCAGCGGGGTCGGCAAGGACCTCGGGGTCGCAACATGCGAAATCCTAAAGAAGACTTATCATCATCAGCAGCAGCAGCAACCGAGAAAGAAGAAAAGAAGACCAAGTAGGCATAGAAAATGAAGTCGGCAATAAATGTAGGGACGTGGAGTGTAAAAGAATTGGATTTTTAGATATAATGAAAGGAAGTAGGCCTTATTTAAAATTGAAAAGGGAAGCATGTGAAGGAAGGGAAGGCTGTCAGAGTGCCTCTTAAATACTCCATGCAAACCTATCATAATCGGTAGAATGCTTCAATAATACTCGCTATCCCTCTCAGAGAGGTCTCTGCCCCCCAAAAAGCCCAAGGTCTCTCTTTCTCCAGTTTTAACCATTTTTGTCTACCGTTTTCTCCGTATGGATTGTTTTTTCGATTACATCTAACCTACTTAAATTCAATTTCAATACGTAAGTTCTGACTGTTACACGGTGTGAAGTGATGGATGCCTCAGTTACAATGGTGCCACTAACAAGCTTCTCTGCCACGTTCAAGTTCCCGCTTAACATCGACTTTTTGGCCCCAAGAAGTATATACATAGATGCAGTTGGCAACACTGCCATAGATTAAAAAATTTACTGTCACCACGATTTTCAAAGGGTTACAGACGATTTTAGAGGGTCGACTCTATGACTCGCGAGATCCTATAGATGGGGAAATTGCTATTTCTTGGATTTATTCGGATAAACAGTATCGTATTTCCACTAAATTGGTTTCAGTGCAGTTATTTCAATAAATAACAATTGATTTTCGATGGTTGATTATGGCCCACGATGTTCGTTATCATCCTTGGTCATTAAATTAGCAGAAATAACAACCCACCATTGTAAATGGGGAAATTAAGTTGATTGTAATTCGTACATATTATTTAACATTATTTCTACCAGGATGTCTCATAATGCCGGTAATGATTACTGGAATTGAAAAATGGCAATAATGGTAGAAAAACTGGTAAATGTAATGCATACAGTTCCATTTCACAGTTATTGAATTATTTAGGACTTCGATAGGAAATGAAAGACCGTATTCTAAGTCCTTTTCTTTTCATTTCAGAGAAGTCTACGAAAATGATTTTCTTCATTTGTCCAGTTGCCATCTTACTGTCGGTGAACCTGTGCCTTTTCATTTACACTGCCTTTCACATATACAAAATCAGCAAGAAAAACAGGCAGTGCACCGACAAAAAAGACAGGCGGTGGTGTGCCAAGAAAGATAAGAATAGGTATGTAAATTGATTGCTGAAGTTAACCAAAAACATCAACACATTTCGGCCAATATGATTAAATGTTCAATTATGAACAAGGAATTAATGAAAGAAAATTCACTAACTCTTATTTAACCATGTGGTATTCCATTTTCACCCATTACATCACGGTGATCTCAAAAGAGATCAGGAAAAAGCTTGTACATCAATTAATTTAAAGCTAAACTTTATAAAATCTCACGTGGATATCAGATGCCTGTTCTACACGCTCGGATCAGCTTATCCGGCTTAGCTCAGCCAAATCGCTCAGCGCGAACCCATTCTTAACGAGAGGCTTAAGTCGACCCCTCGCCATCTGATGGCAATGACCGAAAGCCTAAGAACACTAGCGAATCGGCGAGCAGTGGAATTGGCTTGCATTTGGCACTTTCAAGCCAATAGCTTTCCGGGTTTGAACGTAGCATCCTAACGTCTATTCCTAACCCCCCTCCCCATACACCTCTCCCCTTTCCCCTCTTTTCCCTTTTCCAACACTCTCCTTTCCTCACCATCCTTACTTCAGCTGAGGAAGAAGCCTCAAGTGCTTCGAAAGCTTCGAGTTTATTTTTCCAGCGTGAGTGTTTCTTTTTTGTGTCTCTGTGTTTATAGATATTGACTTGAACTATATATATATATAGTACTAAATTTTCGGTGGGGTATTACCACCTTCACAAGAGTTAGATAGGAGACTGTAGGTAAAGGATAGCTAAGGGAAGGGGAAATAGTGGGGAGGTAGGATCCAAAGGGGGGGGGAAGAGTGTGCTGAGGCAATTAAGGGATTATCGGTTGATATTTAAGCCGGGAGGAAGAAATGCTTTAAATAGCCATATGTACGTTAATTAAATGGAATTACGTTTGAGTGGGTGGTCTGTGGGGGGAAGGGAGGCCAAAACTGATACATGGTAACAATCATTGAATTGACGCCGATGAGTGGCCGCATGTTTCGCCACCGGGAGGGACGCTAAGTGAGAGGAAGTGCATAATGGCCTGTGGTTATTGATCCTTAGGTTAAGGGGAGTTGAGGATAATATATTATAGATAGATGAGGAAAATAATATAGATGAACTTATTCTTGCCCTAGGGTGTAGAGGTGGGTTAAACTGTTCATTTTTATGAACCGTTCACTTTGATCCTGTTCAGTAAAAAGAACAGTTCAAAATATCGGTTCATAGTGAACAGGTAGGGTCATTCGGTAGAAAATATTGTTTATCATGCGTTTAGAGTACATGAAAGCTTAGTGTGGTATCGTAAGGCATTTTAAACAACATTTTTGGAGATGCATCCACATTGCACAATACAGCGCACTTAAAAAATTAAAATTTCAACGTAGGCGCCAAAAACTAAGTCCAAAGATCATCTTGGTAAGGGGACCGAAAAAAATGTTCCACAATCATGAGTTCAATCGTTTCCTAAGTTTATGAATCGCGTTTTAAACAATATTTTTGGAGATGCATCCACATTAAAAAATTTCATCGTAGGTGCCCAAAAGTAAGTCCAAATATCAACTTGGTAAAGGGACCGAAAAAAATGTTCCACAATCATGAGTTCAATCGTTTCCTAAGTTCATGAATCGCGTTTTAAACAATATTTTTGGATATGCATCCACATTAAAAAATTTCATCGTAGGCGCCCAAAAGTAAGTCCAAATATCAACTTGGTAAAGGGACCGAAAAAAATGTCCCACAATCATGAGTTCAATCGTTTTCTAAGTTCATGAATCGCGTTTTAAACAATATTTTTGGAGATGCATCCACATTAAAAAATTTCATCGTAGGCGCCAAAAAGTAAGTCCAAATATCAACTTGGTAAAGGGACCGAAAAAAATGTCCCACAATCATGAGTTCAATCGTTTCCTGAGTTCATGAATCACGTTTTAAACAATATTTTTGGAAATGCATCCACAGATCCACAAATGTTCAAAATACGAAATCAAAATGAACGCGATATCCCAACTGAACGCCCCGAGGAAACTAATATTTGATCTAATATTTCGAACGGTTCGAAAGAACTGATATTTTAAATATCAGTTCAAATATCAGTTGGAACGAACGGTTCGAAAGAACTAATATATTAATATTTGTTCAAATATTAGTTGGAACGAACGGTTCGAAAGAACTAATATTTTAAATATCAGTTCAAATATTAGTTGGAACGAACCGTTCAGTGGCTATCGGAGGGGAATAGTAGAGAAAGAAGGGGAGGGGCTCGGTCGTCTACGACGCACTTCGGCGGCCTTGGATGGCCTCCCTCGTAACCGCCATCTGTTGTACCCACAACGCACTTGCTCGAGTAAGCTGCAGTTCAAAATGCCTCTTGATGATCATACCTACTGTACCGAGTACGCCGCAATTGTGCAGTGCCGAAATGAACAGTGAACAGGGTGTTTTAGAGAACGGTTAATTTTCGAACCGGTTCATTTCAGTGAACAGTTCGTTTTGGCAGTTCGGTTCTTTTTGACCCATCTCTACTAGGGTGGGCACATATGAAAATTTTAGCGATGTAGTTAAATGAAAAATAAAAGTAAAAGTAGGGAACTTACGGGGAAAGGTTGTTTCAAATTTTCGATGAGGCGCTGCCCATCTTTCTCAAGTGAGAAGAGGAGGAAAAGTGAGGGTAGAAGGAAGGGTGCAAAGCAGAGGGTAGAGATGGAGGGATTGGTTATGCTCTAGTGGGCGCGGTTGATTCCTGGTCCAGAAAACGCACTGAAAGCCCATATGCATGCCTGCTCCAAGTCCTTCAGCTCTAGGGGGGTGGTAGACGGGGGAATGAGGCCAATATTCCCACTCTATAGCATTGCAGGCATACATATGGGCTTTCAGTGCGTTTTCTGGGCCAGGAATAGCACTTGAAAGAGGCCCCAAGTGCTTACATATAAATGCGACCCGAATTTCGATAAATAATCATCATCAGGTGATAATTGCTTAAAAGAAGAAGTAGTGTAAGTAATATTCGATATGCATCCAGGAAACCTTTATAAATGAAAGGGAAATTTCACCCTTGGGAAGAATTTTGCAACATAGCTTATTTGGATGGTTGTACTTATTGTATAGTATATTGAAATAAAAGGCCGATCTAAAGCTTCCCCTTCCAAATGGGTCATTTATTGAATTTGGATATACGAATTTTATCAGTCCATCATGGGAATACTGACAACTTACATGCAATTAAAACTGATGGAGGTAGAGGTGATTGAACAAGCGGTGATGTAAGCGGAAGCTTCGCAAACCTGAATGTGTGTGTTATGAGACCTACGCCGAAATTCGTTCCTTAGAACAAATCTGCTAGGTGAGTGATTGAGCTGCGCGATTGTTTTGTTTCACAGTGTTTTAGCTTTAATTTCGCGTATCACCCCACTGTCAGCCTTGTAACTTCCCACCCCCCACCTTTCGCCCGTCAAAGAGGTAGGATTTCAGTTTTTATAATTAGACTGACTATTGACTCCTTCTGTATTTATAATTCCCTTTGCTCTTAATCGATAACTTTTCAAAAAAATCTTCACATTTTTTTCCTATTGAACAAACAATCTTATTCTATTTTTTTCTTAATGACACACAATAGAAGGTCAACCCCAAACCCATTTCAGACAACAGACCCCAGGTTTTAGCACCTCACTGCCATTTTTAGGTACAATATCCTGTGGTGGATTCGTATGGATAGGTGAAAACGTGGAAGGGAGAATCGATGAAAGATTGGGAGATAACTAACTATTGTCTATCATTGTGAAGATTTACAACTTCCAGGAAGTAATGCCAGAAACGATTTCTTCCTCTCTTTTTACCCAGGCTGCGGACCTACGTGAAATTGTACGTGGTCATGGGCATCACCTGGAATATGGATATCTTGTCCGTCATGGTTGGAGGTTCCGAATGCATATGGTTGTTCACTGATATGATCAACACCCTCCAGGGGCTGTGGATCTTCATCATTCTCATCTGTAACCGGAAGGTCCTAGGCCTCCTTAGGAAGAGGTTCTGCAAGAAACCGCTCGCAGCCGACTACCCGCGGGTGGAAGAAACTGATTCCGCGATGGATGATGAAATAGAAACGTCATCGTACTTGGAAGGCGGGAATTTGGTGCCAGGGAAGTCGATGAGGATGAAGAGCAAGACTTCCAACGCTAACGTTGCTTATTCAGGGTCATCTCCAGTGACTGCTGACAGTGATCCGCACATGAGAGGCGGAGGAGTTATAACTCCCACGCCCTCCTCTGAGATAAGCAGTTAATGAGTGGCGTAAGGATTTAACGAGGGGACTAAAATGGCAACAATGTTGAGGCAGTTAATGAGACAATGGTAACGAAACCCTTGGGTCGGGTTCGCGGGATACACTCCTGAGGCGGGGACTATAAGCGATTAGCTTTTCTCCTCTGCCCTCAGAAGGGGAAGGACGGGAAGGAACAAGGAATGGAGGCGCCGCCGCGCAGTTAATGAGACAATGATCCCTACGAGTCATAACAACTCTCCTAACAAGCCTTATCCCTCTCTCTAGTCATTGCTACGTGAGGGGCCGTTTTGAAGTCGCCTCCCATAATTGGCAATCGTCCGCAAGCCAAATATGTTTTCAACTGCCTTACGCACCTGGATTAATTCGTGTGAGTTTCTGTATATTTGAGTGCATCAATTTTTTCTTGGGAGAAGTATTGGTCTCCCCATCGAGAACCTGAAGTACTCTATGTACTCGGTGAAATAATATTGAGTCAAATGAGATCAAATGAAAGCGGCATTCAGCCACGTGCCTTAATTGGTGGCAATACCCAACGTTGAAATGCATCTTTCGATGGGAAGCTCGCAAGTGTTTCCTTAGAAAATAAGGACTTATCAGACCCCTTTATTGTGGAGCGATTTCATTGTTCTACAGTCACTCTTACAAATCTGCAGGGACTGGAGTTAACTGCGCATTATTCATAATGTTTCTTGATGTATTCGTACGCACATATGTGACTGATGTACTAATTTGACGGTACCACCCGAACTTTTACGATTCAAGGCATTGATTATTCCATGTTAATACCATATTTGGGGATGGAACAGCCAAACGCACGCCAGTCCAGCTTGAAGGCCACTTCTCACCGAAGAAAAGTACTTACTTGGTTTCTTTAGTATATATTATTTAAATTTAGTTCTCCCTAAAATTTATGATACCAAAGATCGCAGAGCATACTAGAAACTTCAGACTGCATTTACCGTTAATATTCCCGCCATATTGCAAGATAGTCATCGTATGACACAATAGTGCCTTACTCGTGGCCATAATCAATGGTTCTTGGTGAAGAAAAAGTTACCTTTCTGGGATTGACACGAATGTAATTTTATTGTATGAATGTCGTTGTGATGATAAGTTTCAAGCTAAAATGATTCAGCATCGCAGTGTGCTTTTCACACTTTTTGTCACCCGACGAAAGTCTCAGAAATATCGTGTGCCAAATAGATAACGAAGATTTTGTAATATCTTCAGGAATATCATTAACTCATATCATCACTTTTTTTTTCCGTCCAAGATGGCGGCGAGGCAAGCCAGGCGTGTATGTCTCTCCACAGTATTACTTTATTTCTATGGTTCAAACGTGTGCGTTTATGTTTTGTGTGTGTTTTTCCGATGCAGATAGTGCTTTACTTCGTTGGGACGAGTTACTGAAATGCTGCTCATGCAACTTTTGGATTATTGTGCTTTATACTAGTTCTGGTGTTGTTTTACCCACCCTTCCGAATCGGGCCTATGACTCTCGGTCAACGTGACTCGTCGCTCCCGGGATTTGGCCTGCCTCCTCCACGGCAACCGTTGTTCGTCCCTTCCGGTGTTCTCCCTTTGTCCCTTCAAGTCCCTCCCAAAAATTTAGTGCTTGATGTCTAATTGTGTGTTATATAATTATTGAAGTGCTAGTTTCTTAGCGCCCTTTCTCGACTTAAAATGTGTGCAACGAAGTTGAGTGTATATTACCAAAATGTTCGTAGTTTGAGAAACAAGCTTGGGGCAATGGACTCGTTTCTTCATGAACTACGAAATCACCAAGTGATATCCCTCACGGAGACGTGGCTTTGCGACAATGTTTCTGATGGCGAATTATCTATATCCACTTCTCATCAAATTTTCAGATGTGATCGAGTCGGTAAGCGTGGCGGTGGTGTCCTTCTTGGTGTTGACAATGGTTTCTTGGCGCTACGTCGCCCTGATTTGGAGTTAGGCCCCGAGATTTTATGGGTCGAAGTAACTTTTCCCTTTAATGCAACGTCTTCTGTAGGGAGAAGGCTATTAATTGGTACATTTATCGACCACCTTCTGGTGATATTACAACTTTGGAAAAGTGTTTCAACTCTGTGTCACTAGCCCGCAGTGTGGGTGAAGTTATGCTCTTAGGTGACTTTAATTTAGGCATTGACTGGTCCTACCCTGTGAATGTTAAGAGTTTATCTGGCCTTGAGGAGTTTTTTGTTGATCATTTCATTAATGGCCTGGGCCTTAAGCAATGCAATATGTTTCCTACGAGGGGGTTGGCAGTCCTGGATCTTGTCTTATCCTCGCTCGAGTTGAAAGTTTGCCCTGCTGGCGACTATTTCTGCTCCGACCACGGGTCCCTAGAAATTTCGCTTGAACCCAGCGGGTGGCCACCCCCTACACCAAGGTCTACTCCGCCCCCTTCTCTACGTCCTCCCACCCCCATCTGGAAAAGAACGGATTGGGCTCATGTTAATGACACCCTCAACTGCCTCCCATGGTGCCTCTTGGAAGAAGGCTCTGTGGACGAAGCCCTTGATATGTTTTATGACTGGTTGGCAGGTGTCCTGAAGGACTGCATTCCGCATCGGAAACCCCGTTCTAGAAAGTTCCCACTTTGGATGACCAGTGAGACAGTTTTTGTTTTAAAGAATAAGCTAAGTGCTTGGCGCCTGTACAAACTTTTTCCTAACCCCAACACATTAAAAACTTTCATGAACCTTCGGCGTCATGCCAATTATCTGACTAAGTTAGACTTTACCAACTATATAGCCTCAATTTCCTCCGAATGTGTTTCCAACCCAAAACGGTTCTGGTCTATGATCAACTCCAGGCGTAACTCTGCTTCCACGCCTATGGAAATGTCTTTTGGTGATGTAACTGCTGTTGGTCCTGGGCGTGCTGACCTTTTTTCCAAGTTCTTTTCATCCACCTTCACCTCTAATCAACTTTTGGATACCTCTGTTCTTGATATTAAATGTGTTAGTTCCCACTCTCTCTCCTCACTTTCCACTTCTCCCGATGAATGTCTAAAATTGCTGTCATCCCTTAAAACTAACCGTGCAACTGGTTCAGATCAGCTGGCCGCAATGTTCCTAAAAAATGCAGCCCCTTCCTTGGCTTTACCCCTATCCATCATTTTTAATAGATGTTTTTCAACGGCATATTTTCCGTCAGTGTGGAAAATTGGCAGCATTTTCCCACTCTTCAAATCCGGAAAGAAATCTTCTGTAGAATCATACCGTCCTATCTCAATTTTGCCAATTATATCGACTATTTTTGAGCGCATCATTCATCAACGTCTGTTGTCTTTCTCTCTTCCCTTAATATCTGACGAACAGCATGGTTTCCTTCCCGGATCATCTACAGTAACAAATCTGTCCATTTTGCACAAATATTGCATTGACGCTTTCGAGACTTCATCACAGCTGGATGTATGCTACATTGATTTTGCCAAAGCTTTTGACAAAATTAACCATCAATTACTGCTCTTCAAATTAGAGAATCGGTATAATGTCCATGGTAATTTCCTTTCTATCTTATCTTCTTTCCTTCAGAACCGGCAACAATACACAATAGTAAATGGGTCGCGTTCTTTGATGGCACCGGTTACATCTGGAGTTCCACAAGGGAGTGTCCTCGGGCCTTTACTGTTTGCATTATACATAGATGATCTAGTTAACATTATCTCCTCCACCAATTGCAAAATATTATTATACGCAGATGACTGCAAAATTTTTAAACAGATTGATTCCCCGAATGACTGCCTTGCTCTGCAGAAGGCTCTTGATGCCATAGACCAATGGTCTGAGATTTGGAGTCTAAAAATTAATCCAGCCAAGTCTACCATTCTACCATTCACCCTACGCAAGTCTATCCTGAGTATAAATTACCGATTATCTGGACATCATATTCCTTCGGTCACCTCTCAGAAGGATTTAGGGGTTATTTTTGACTCTAAGCTGCTCTTTCGTGAGCACATTAAATCCATTTCCACCCGCGCTATGTCTTTGGTGGGTATGATGTATCGCCATAGTGAGGTGTTGGATTTAATTGCTCTACGCACCTTCTTCCTTTCCTGTGTCTCTCCGGTCCTAGAATACTGCAGCCAAATCTGGTCTTCGGCCCCACCTTCTTCATTAAAGCTCCTGGAACGTCCATTGAATTTTTTCCTTTCTGTTGTCCGCTACCGCCACTTGCCTTTTCGTAACTTCTCCCTCAATAAGATTAGATCCTCTCTTGGCATTTCTACTTTAGCTGATCGCCGTATCCTCAATGACCGGAGACTCTTTTTAAATATCATCAATGGCAAATACAGGTCATCAGACCTTCTTTCTTTTTTTCCGCTTCGTGTTCCTTCGCGCACGACGAGGTCGAGTGACCTATTTCATTGTTTCACCCCCCGCCTTTCTGTTTCTAAACGTTCTTTTCTATTCAGACTTCCTTCTTCCATTAACTCATATGCCAAATGTGTTCCAAATTTTGATCCTTTTTTTCATCCCACACCCAACTTGCACCATCACTATCGTAATTTTCCCCCTATTCCTCGCCCCACCTGATGACTATTCTTTGTTATTATTTGTAATTACTGTTGAATTTTTTTTGTTTTTGTTGGTTACGTTGCTTAATGTTATGTAATTATTTCTCCTGTTATTGTAGTCCTCTGTAATTGGCCTCGTGCTGTTTTTGGACTAAATAAATAAATAAATAAATAAATAAATAAATAAATATCTTCAGGAATATCATTAAGTAATATCTTCAGGAGTATAATTAACTTTATATCATTGCTATAAAGTTTTATTATTTCAATCTGATTTTCACTCATCAATGAGGAGCACAAAATATATTTATCCTAACTACTATTACCTAATTATCCAAGGCAGAGTGAATCAGGCACCCTGAAAGTTGTCACCAAATCATGTTAAAATATTTCTTTGAATATTTGCTTCGTGTTTATATAATACTTCCGTATATTTTGGTGAAATAAACTGGTATTATCGCGTGGCGCAATATGTATTTATATTACGCGTGTTATAAGGAGTGCATATTTCTTGCTGCATGGCGTTTAAATCGCTACGGATTCAAGGTCCTAGACTAATTAATATTAGTACCTTTCAGATGTGATCAAGTGTGTGACTTCGTTTTTTTTTCTAAGTTTTTCATTGAACGATGAAGTGAAAATAAAATGTTTTGTATATTTTTTTCGTCCGCTTATTTCACCGATTAATTGAGGCTACCATGGATGACTGACCTATAACTCATCAAAATGCAATATAAAAATGCAATTACCAGCCTATGAGGCGGCGGGATTAAAGTACATCCTCACTATTTGACGCTCTTCTTAATATCTCGATTATTAATAATATTTTACCATTCAACAAACTACGAAAAAGGTAATTAACATCATTGGTGGTGGTGGTGATAGGCATTCATATATTTTGAAAAAAGGTGGCAATTCTAATTTCACCCAAGCTTGCCTCCTAAAAATTATGATTAGTTCGGCAAAACGTCTCTAATGCAAACATTTTTGATGATTTTTCTAGTGCTATCCCACAAACATCCTGGGAATTGTTTGTCAGTGATTTATTGGAGCGGGAACACAAGGAATTTTGCCCCTTTTATTGTTCTTGCTCTGTGTAATAAAATTATCTACAAGCGAAGTCTTTGCATGGCATTGATTTTGGACGTGGTTCAGCAGACTCCAACATTCGAGGGTGTGAGCTGTTGCAGGTTGTCATTGAAAAACATACAGGAATAATTGTGTAATGTCTGCTTTTTTCCTTGAGAACAATAGAAATGAAGATTTCTCGGGTCTCACTTCGGATAAGGTCCTCCATATCTCCCTCCGACGTTTCGATGCCCAACTCACCCATCGTCCTGTGGGGTTCAGGAATTAAATCATTCCAGTGTCCCTGAATGAATAGTTGGATTCCTGAATCCCAGAAGACTATGGGCGAGTTGAACATCAAAACGTTGGCAGGATATATGTAGGACCTTTCCCGGTGTGAAATTCGAGAAATCTTCACTTCCAAAACTCATTGTGCTTTTCATATCCTATCAAATATGACTACGAATATACTATGGGGGTATTATGTGTCGGAAAACATGAGAGAAGTTTTCCAAGCATTTGATAACACTGGACGGCATAAAAATTGGCCCTGATGCCATTCAAGCTGGTTTTAATGTAAAATCACCCCCCGAATACGAATATGACATCCGTTTTTCCTCATCACCCACAATTTGCAATGGAGCCCACCTCCTATTTGTATCACATTTCGATAATTTGGAGGGAATGAAAGGAGTATTTTGCATTTTAATTCCTTCTAAGGGTTTATAGGTGTGAAAAATTCTAAAACCATGATCTTTATGGCAAGGAGGCAGATTTAGGAGAGATTAGTCCCAATGAATTGCATAAAACACATCAGAAGTGATTGAATTTGCTCGTTTTTTTCGCAATTCACCCTTCAAAATGATAATTGCTGGTCCTGAGAGGTGAAAGTAATGCAGCCCAACTCAGGATATTGAACTTCATGAGGTTAATCTCACAGCTCTGTCAGCGTTAATCGCACAGCGACATTTAATATACATGCTGACATAGTATCCTGAAAACCTAAAGGAAAAGACGATACAACTTATTCGGCCAAATAATAAGAAATGATGGCATGATGAAGACGATCGTAGACGCACATGTTATTATAAGGAATTCATAAGAAAAGAAATACGTCTCTATGAAAAGGCTAGCGGATGGGAGAGAGGAATGGAGAACTGCGTCAAACTAATCTTAGAATTATTGACTCAAGATGATAATGATAACGATCGTGAATGTGTGGAACTTAAAAATCGTCGTTGGCAAAGTCTATGGTGAGCTTTACCCTCACATTGCCCATAAACCTTAGGATTGAATTACCGAATGAGTGTTAAAGTAAGCCACGAATGTATTCACATCGGACTCTGCCCGGAAAAGACCTAACTAGAGCTCTGCCAACAGGGAAAAGAGCATACCTGTTGTGGCCATATTCCACGCGGAAGTCAATTCCGATTTTTTAAATTTCATTTTTTTCCTTATGCTAATTTAATTACTTCTTCGTATTTCCCTCACAAATCTGAAAATTAGCCTACCCTGCATGGAAAGGCAAGTCTGGCAAATAGGTAAGGTATTAATAATGTTAAATTAAATGACAGGAGAAAGAACAGAAAGTTTCTGCCAGCATAATTAAGGTCTAAGAGAAAAGCGTTGACTAAAATACGACATAATATCTAACATGATGTTAAAGTTGTGCCTCTAAAAATCCCTTCAAAGTGTTCACTTATTATCAAGGTTTCCACGAGGCATCTCTTCTCTCCATCTCTTCTTAAGACTTCCTCACTACGTACTGCGTCGATCCATTTGATCCTCATAAATCAAAATTATAATCTCTCTAATAATAAAAAAGGGGAAGAGGATAGATGTTCTGGAAGAATTAGAGATAAAGAAGAGTTTTTGTATGGGCCAGGTACTAACTGACATTGTATTTCAAAAGCACTCACCACTACTCACCTACGCACTATCCTCCGCAATTTACCCCCCACCAAACCAAGCGCTTCCATCCCCGGCTTGCTAACCTCCCCCGAACTTGTCAGTGACAAGTTATCACACGTCTCAACCACTCCCCCCAACCTCCCCCTCCCATCACCTCCCCTACCAGTACCTAGCGGATATACATTGAGGTTGGCCCGATATCTTTGTATTCGAGAATGACGCCTTAGCGTCGAAACGCGTCAAACCAGCAAAAAAATCCAGAGAAAATTTACAGTTTGTTTATATCTATTCATAATAATCTCCATTTATGTGAGAAATTAATGGTTTTCCGGCCCCTTGATGAACACTGAGGGATTTTTAAAGACAAAACCATAACATCAAATTGGAAATGTAGGCGTATTTTTTTCGCCGCTTTTCACTTAGACCTCAGTTATTATGGCAGGAGCTATCTGCCCAGTCTTCTATCATTTCATGTAACATTCTTAATAACTTAACAATACGCCATACTTGCCTTTTCTTGCAGGGCAGGCTAGTTTTTATATTTATGAGGGTGTAGGAAAAGGTACTATCGCTTTCAAAAGTATGTAAATACCCAGGAGTCCCACTTAACTGATGGGGAGGGTCGGTGAAAACTTGTGAGGTTGGCACATAAAACGACCTGTAGCCCTGACTTGCATGCCACCAAGAGCCGAAGAGGACAGAGGTGGACGCGACCTAGCTACCAAAGCTTGAGTCAAACTCCAAGATCATTAGCCCTATCAGAATTAAGATTAGCGGATGGAATGCACTGAGGCAACTCACGTCCACACTCGCGTTGGACCGTCGGAATGATTTCTTCCGTTGCGAGGTTTTTACTATCTATAGATTCATATTTGGACTCACCGGTTACCTCTGAATAATGCGCGGCTCCGTGATCGAGTAGGCCTGTTCTGTGCGCGACAATTATGGGATAGTTGAGACAGGGTTCGAGTAAGACAATTTTATGATTTTTTCGCCTTGTAAAAGAGTAAGGAAAATAATTGTAATTCGATCGACAATCATGCTTATAAGTATTTTCATACTTACTATACTCGTTAATTATACGAATAGGTTTTAATTGTTTTTATTCACGTTTAATTTTAGATAGTGCCTTCTTCACCGCATGACATCGTCACGCGCAAAATTCGTCCATGAATGAGATGTTATCAAAATCTTCATATTCAACCCTAGGTTTGCAGATTGCACGGAAAAATTGCAAAGCAAAAAAGTAACTGCCGAAACCCGGAATTGAACCAAGGGCCTTCAGGTCTTCAGTCTACCGCTTTCCCAGATGAGATATTTTGGCTTCAGTAACATAAATTCTTTAAACGTTCCACTTAAACTGGAGGAATTGATAAAGTTTGGTGTTACTAAGTTGATTCGCAAATTCATATATTTCTGTCAGTCCGTACATGCACCATTAATACTGCACCTACAGCGATAAATGAGATATCATTTTAAACGTTGAATCACCAAATTTTGTAGAAAAATACTTATATCAATATCGAATTGCACTACTTACCCATTAATTTGAGTTAAAAGTTTCGACTTTTCCATGTAGATTACTCGCTCGAGCTACATTGACTCAACACATTTATTTATTCTACACTTCAAAAATCCGACCATGCCTTTCCAAATGACGAGAAAAAATTCCCAATTATTATTATTCCAAATTAATAAATCACAGGGTTACTCTTCAGAGTGCAGGATTGTACTTACCAGAATCCGTTTTTTCACTAGGGAAGTTGTATATAGTATTTTCTAGAGCTCGCACTTTCCGAAATATTTAAGTTTGTGTTAAAAAAAACTCATCACCAAAAAGTTACGGTGACAAAATTGTTTATTTTACTTCTACAATTGTCTTCAAAGAAGATTAGCATATTGCGAGCCATTATTCAGTAGCGGAGGTCATACTTGTTCCTACTGGTACAAAACTCTCTTGCCTGTATTGTATTCATATGTTTTGCATATTTTTGCAAGAAAAATGTATAAAAAAGTACTTTATGATACACCTTCTTCCCCATTTAAAACCCAATTTCACCTTTCGTTAACATACTTATTCCCTGATAGCGTGGAGGTGCGAAATGTTCGCATGGATTGCTCAGTAAGAGTTTATTTGAAAAATGGAAAAGTTATTTAATACAATAATTTCAAAAAAAAATTAAATACGGAGGCCTCTGCTTCTTACTGCGTGTTCAAAAAATTTTTCAATCGAAGCAACCAAAATACTCTATGCGCGAGGTAACTCATGGATAGTATCTGCCCTTTGTAACAAGATTGTGTGAAAATCAAATGCTTAGTGTAGTGCGAGGTGAACTCGACCCAGGCAACAAAACCAAACTTCGGGTTACATCACTGTAATAGGTTTAGTGTCAAGCCCGAGGAGTAAGACGAAGGCTCATATTTTTTTAAATGTGCGGTGACTCGGATGTTAAGAGACGTAATAGCAAATCCAATTACTCCGTTTACTTAACATTTTTATTTCCTGATAGCATGAAAGTGCGAAACTTTCCCACGGGTTCCCTAGTACCCTTCTATAGTCTTACTGCCGACCCGAGATTTTCAGAACTTGTGTGTACGCAGACTTTCTTTCTTATCTATTAGTTTAACTCTATGAACTTTGACCCCTATTATGACCTTCGTAGGTCAAGAAATAAACAATACGGATCCATGAACAGCTAAATTGAATTGGACACCCTTTAAAACCTATGGATCGACACCTTTTTCGGTACGCTATTCTTTTTGCCACCCCTATAACCATGACTGAGTCCTTACTTTCAACGGTTGAATTTTCGTAAATAAAAGTATTAATTTCGGTTTTCTCGTGTCCGAATACCCTAAAAATCGACATCTTGGTCGATGAAATTCCGACTTTTTTCTATCTAGACTTTTTTAACATTGAAACCCCATAAGGCAAATTCAAAATTTTTGTTCGGACCCACATTGTGAGGTCAAAAGATCAAGATCGTAAAATTTTTCTTGCATTCAGAAAAACATAAGACCTTTCCTCATAAGTATGCTAATTTTCATAAATATTGCTCGAGGTGACGTTATTAAAATTAGATATGCAAAATGACACACGACATGTGGGGCAGTCTGTATAAAAGGCTACCCTCAATTTAAACTCAAGTCGTTGAAAAAATATTTAGATCAAAATATACCGCAATGAATATTACGAATGTTACGAAAGGGGATCCTCAAGTCTCCCCCTACATGTGTTATCTCCCACCGCGTACTAAAATGAGCTTGCAAAAGTCGCCACTCGTATCACTGACGGACAAGTTGATGGAAATAATGTATAATTAGGGGTATTAACCGAAAGGGTGTAGCAGGTTAAGATGGTGATAAGTGCCCCCAGATATTTTGAAAAATAAAAAATATGCACTTGAAATGCATAAAAAATTATGTTCTTCGCCAAAGATTCAGGCCTAACAATGGAAATTAAAAATCGTGTTTAAATTTTTAAAGTTACTTTTTCAACCATATCTCAAGTTTATATTTTTGTTAAAACGTTTTCTTGATTTCAAAATGTTGATATATATTGTTCCAAAATATTGATGTCTAATTTAAGGTTCAATAATTTATTCCATGTGGTACCCACTGAAATTGATCAATTTCATTTATTCAATTGATCATAAACGGACTGCATACTGAAATGAGAGGTCCCTTTGAATAGTCAGATGGACCTTGTGAACTTCATAGTTAAAGAAAACTTGATTTTAAACCACGTATATAATCCCTAGAAACGAATATATGAATAAGAAAAATATTTAAAAATTAGATATATATTGTAACCGGTGCATTCTGCCCGCTTACATAGTGACGCATGAGACGGGAGTGCGAGGTAAAGGAAGGCCGTTTTTTTTTTCTTTTGATATGTGTTCGTATGAATGTGTGCGTGAGTGTCATGAATCATTGAGTCCCCATTTGATGTTTCCCTATTTTCCTCCCCACATTGATGTATAATGCTCTCCCTTCCCCCCCCCCCCCTCCTAAAGTGTGCAAGTCGAACTATTAAGACGAAGAAGAACGTGGTTTCCCCCCCCCCCCCCTCGTGTCCTTGGTGAAGTGACCGTCCAGCCCCAAGTGCATCATCCCTTTTTTTCCCCTGACCCCTCCCTCCCTGGTGTTTCCTCCCCTCAATGGCTATATAACGTGGTGCACCGGAGGAAATGGTCTTCTATTTTTTTGGCGGTTCCAAGCAACAAAAAAAAACGCTCCCAAGAGTAGGCGGAGTGTGGGGAGGCAGAGAAGACAAAGTTGGTGGAGAAATCCCGAGAGAGAGAGAGAGGGTGCCCAATGCGAGTAGGAGTTGCAAGGTAGACTCGTGGTGCCGATGAAAGGATCTCCCAACTGTCGCATAGAGGCCATCTCCCACTCGTGAACCTGCCGGAGTTGACGCAGAGCAGCCTACGCCGCGGAACCGAATCGCCACGATCAGCAGATCGAGAGCCCCGAAAATTCAACAAAATGTAAGAGAAAAAGCCACGAAACCCCATCCCCCCCCCCCCCCTCAAGGAACAGAAGAAAATTCCCACTTCACCAAGTCAAGAAGAGAATTCATTAAAAACTTTTGTAAAATCCCCCCCCCCCCCCGCACAAATAGAGAAGAGGACAGTACTTTCCCCTATTACCGTGTGAATTTCTGTGCAATATCTACTTCGTTGTTTCATATTTCCATTCCCCCCCCGTTTCTTGTTTTTTTTTTTTTGCCCCCTTTTCTTGTGGTTTTTGTATGGGTTATGAATGTGAAAACGTGTAGCGTGATTTTTTTTTGGGTTTAGGTTAAGGACTGAAATTTTTCTGTTGTGCAGCATAGTGAATTATGCGTTGTATTTCATTGAATTCAAGGAGAAGAAGTTAATTGTTACTTTTGCTATTGATTTGCTTGTATTTGTAAATGATCATATTTAAACTCATTAAATTTATGTTGAGCGAACTACGCAGTCAAACGGCTTTCTTTATCCGAACGCTACTGTCTCAGGTCTCATCACCCCTAAACTTCCCCCTCCTACCCTTTCCCAAAATCCCATTCCCTCGCCCCAGGTGCACGGAATATCCCCGCTACACCTCTGCCCTCCAATCTCCCCTTCCCCGAATGTGCCCCGCACGGTGGGGTTACAATATTGAATCAAGTGTATCTAATCACAGCTTTGAAAAATTCAAATTCTTTTAACTGACAATAAATGAAAAGCAGAGAAAATATTAAATATGATCTTTATCTACTGCCAAGTTATTTAGAAAACTGCAAAAATCACATTAATATAATTCGGTGGAAAACAACTCAATGGAAATTCACTAACTCATCCAAGAAAAATTTCAATGGAAATTGACTCTATGATTGAGTATGTAGCAGAAAAAGATTTTTTCTAGATTTTTTCCGTGGTTATATATAATTAATATTTGCAAGCTAACTGTTTACCATAACATGGACCGATATATTTTTCAATATGAATCACACGCATAGCCAGACAATTGATTCTTTGAAACATTTCCTCTAATTCCAGTTAAATGTTTTTAGGATCAAATCTGACCTTTGATGATATCTTTCTTTATCAAATCCTGCATAATTTCCCTCTTATCTTAAGGACAAAGGATACACCATGCAGTCGTTCACTTGTCATCTCCTCTCTTGTGCTTGAATTGTTTTCCGTAAAGCATTTAGCACCTACAATTTGAATCATTTACTTTGATTTTGTTAACGTAGTCTGCTTCTCCAATCCACCTTTAATGCACGTTCATTTACAAACCAATCACGGAAGTTAATCCTACAGTGAATTTTGCTATACATGAGGCAATTTATTTTAGTAAACTTTAAGTGGCTTACTGGAGAAGTCTTTGCAGAGACGATGGCAAGATTCAACCAATCAATATAATTCACGAGCCGTTAAAAAATACTCTATCGCACTTCTTCATTGAATAGAGAATATTGAAAATTCAAGCAGAAAAGTGATGATACTATTTCAATTTAAAAAAATAAAAATTCATGTGATCACAAGAAAAAAACTATATTACTAACACATGCAAAGGCATTTTTCATGTTTTATTTAGGTATACCGGGACTAGCCGCGGTGATAACTTTTACGGAGTCACCCGCAATGCACAAATTGTGCGAAAAATCCACAGAAGAAAAATCAAGGCGAATGATTTCTCTTCTGTGGATTTTTCGCCTTTTTCATGGTTTAATCGTACTAAAAAAAAATTAGCGAAGAGGGTGCTGCCGTAAATAAGTGTCCACGCACTGTTCTACCAATGTCTACATTGTCGAACGTCAATGGTTGCATTCTGGTGGAAGTAATAAGGTAATCATTTTTATTGGCAACATTTTGGCCCGTATCCAAATCTTTTGCATTTATAATGACAAAAATCTATATTAGATAATTAGACGTGGAAAATAGGCATGCAAATTAACACAACTATGTTACAATTGCTTTTATGACGCGAAATGTCCACACATAAAATTAAATAATGCACTTACAATACGATAACCCATCAACAATTCCTTTTTCCACGGTCTTTTTGACTGAATATGCAGCGATCCTGGCAAAAAATAGATATCAAAGCACAAACATTATAATAGTTATCAGGGAACAGAAAAAATACAAAGGTATTAAAGTAACATGATATATTGAAGGTTTGAGGCACCACAGATAAGGGAATGAAAAATATATCCAAGATCTGAATAATAACAAAAATAGGATTTATTGATGGAGAAAGGAAACGTAAACGGTTAAAAGTGAAGCTGTTTTCTAGAGGGATGAAAAAGGGTTGACAGTACTACTTGAATGTCGTATTAGCTAAATAATGTTGATGCACAACCAAAAAATGATGCCGTTCTCACAAAATTCAATATCATCAAATAGCAATATTATTAGATATATTTTTTCCAATATACCGTACATACAAATATTATTAGTAATTACAAGGCCAAAAATATATTTATACCCCAGATTTATATTACTTTTCAATATTTGTTTATTGTTCGTACGATAACCATAAATAATAATTCGGTAACGTTTGAAAAATAAGTCTTACCGAATAATTCCCGTTCACAGTACGCTCTATTTAGGCCGGTTAGCCCCGACCATGATTAAAAAACGAGGTGTGAACTCAGGTTACCGTTAACTGTGGCTAGGATTCTAACCACCGTTTGATGACAGCCAATCAGCAGTCACCTGACCACCAGAGTGACGGTATATAAGCAAGTCAAATTCTCACTCGACATTCACAGCCCTGAGGACGATGACCGAGTCGGACATCGAAACGTTGGCAGATATGGAGTTCCTGACCCGGTGGCGATCCCGAGAACTCTTTACCAAGTCCATTCGCCGGGAAAGCACGAAATCTTTCTGCCGACCATAGTTGGCGGTAGTTTATGCAAGGCGAAGCAGCAACAAGGTGGGATAGGAGGAAAGAAAAGAGAGAGTAAAGCATTCGAAGAGGAGACGGCCGTTGATGCTGAACTATATTCGTTAGAATTAATTCTAAGGAAAGCGTCATACACTCATTCCGTAATTTGCTGTATATAGTGAGATTTTAAACCTGATTTAAGTTATGAGATATACTATAGTTCGTAGTGAATTAGCCATTAGCTCGCATTGTATTGTTACGGACATATTGAATAATCTCTAAAAATATTTTGCTAGAATCATGTAAAATGTGTGAACCTTTATACAATTTCCTTTTCCTACAGTAAATACCGGAAATGGAAATCCTTGCCAGTCTCTGGTAAATGCGGAACCATCTTGAAAACTCTTCTTCATATTTACTCAGAGATTGAACTTTTGCGGCAAGCTCAACGGGCGCATTCTGAAAATAGGTATGGGAGAAGGCCATATTCAAGGAATGACATTAATATCAATAGAGTTACCCTATGGTAGGAACTCTCAGAAATCCTGAACGTAAGAAAATGGAGTGATGAAAATCGGATCACACCGCTCTCAAACACTTCGGTTGGCGACTCGCTTAGAGCATCCACAAGAAAAACCCTTACCTCGCCCCAGCTCTTAACGTACAGGATTTATGGCCGGTGTTTTGAAAGGCGAGGTTCATTACTTTCCGAGGCGCTCTGGTATCCCTGCGATAATTGGGCAGAAATACTAATGCGGAAATAAATGGCTTTTAAATATCCATCATTGATATTTAAATTGCTTTTTTTTTTAGTTGTAGAATAAGTATTTTCACTGGGGACCATCACACAGATTACCATGTTTTCAATTTTCACTGAAATTACGGTTAGGCGGCCCACACGCGTCACCTCAAGGGCCGTATTCTCACTCGACCCTGTAGGGCCAACCGACCCTTGATACGTCATCAGCACAACAATAGACCAATCTCCCCCTTCATACACCACAACAGCATGTGATCGTCTTGGGAACTAACCGGTACCTGAACTAGCCGTACTCTCTACAAAAACATGGCGGTCAAATGTCGGCTCCTGATCAACTCCATTAAAGAATCTACGTAATAAAGCATTTTTAACATAAATATAAAAAGAGTTATGTAAGTCTTCAACTTTCTTTACTAACAAAATTCAGAGTACTGTTAATGATCGTGGAGTTAATGGTGGTAGGTCCTTTGTCTTGCACCAAAATATAAGAAGTCTAAGAGCGAATTTTGATAAATTTGTATTTCAACTAGTTAATCTCGATATAAAACCCGCTGTAATAGTTTTGACAGAAATTTGGGTTAATGACACTGAAGTATCTTTGTATCAAATAACTGGAGTTTTGATGTGTGTAATAAAAACTATAGGGCTAAAGGAGTTATTGCATATGTAGCAGATACTTATGAGTGTTTGTCTATTGATTTGGGTGAATTAAAAACTGCTGATATGGTTAAAATATCAGTAGGGATAAATGATTCTTCTTCAATAAGCATTATTGGTGTATATAGACTTAATTTAACCCTGTTGAACATTTTTTGAGAGAATTGGAGAATGTACTAACCATCTCTCGAGAGAAGAATTTAACTGTAATTGGTGATATAAATTTATGCATATTACAATCCAACGATATTTCCTTTGAATATCAAACCCTTACGGCTAGTCATGGTCCGGACAAGCCTATTCGAGTTCCAACTAGAATTAGCAAAACGGGTAAAACATGTATATATCATATTTTTTGCAGAAGTAGAGATAACTATCAGTATGAGGGAAGAGCGGACGATTGGGGTTTAACTAACCATCTTGTTGTATCATGTAATCTAAATATTAATGTACCCAATAACATATACGAACGAGTTTATCGAAGACATCGCGATAAAATTTAACTATCTAAATAACAGTTTGCAAAGATGTGACTGGAACGATGTTTATTCACAAAAAAATGTTAATGAAGCCTATGAAATATTTATTACTAAATTCAAATGCTGCATTGAAAACGCTGAATATGTCTTAAACAGTAACAGATCGGGAGGGATGAAAAAGCCATGGATGACTTACGCTTTGTGCGGGAGAATTTCTAGGCGAAATTTTGTGTATAAAAATATGAGGAAACACCCCGAAAATGAAAAGCTAAATAGGTACTATGAATCTTACAAACCATTAGAATATTATATTAAAAAGCATAAAGAAAAATATTACAGCGACCTTTTTGATAGTAATGTCAATAATACAGCTGCGCAATGGCGTATTTTAGATTCACTCACGGGAGGAAAGCAAGGAAATGAGAATTATGTAAAAAATTAGAACTATTAATGGTATTGTTGTCACTGAGTGCCAGGACATTGTAAACGAACTTAGTTCACATTATGGTAAAGTAATTCAAGCATTGACCCAGGGCAATTATTTTGAAAGTAATACGAATAAATACAAAGAAATATTCCCAACCTCCAATTCAATTGACTCACTGTTTTTTGTTCCTACTGATGCGAAAGAAATAAGCAGCATTATTAAGGATTTAAAGTCTAAAAAATCTAAAGGTGTTGATAATATTTCTGCACAAGTTATTGAAGCAGTAAATGCAAATATTTCGGAGGTCCTTGCCCATATAGTTAATCTAAGTATGTGAACTGGAATATTTCCTAAACAATTAAAAACTGCAATAGTGATACCAATTTTTAAAAAATGTGATAAAATGAACGTAAATAATTACAGACCAATATGTTTTATAATCTGCATTTGCTAAAATAATAGAAAAAAGTTGTTAAAGTCAGACTTCTTAAATTTCTAAATCAGCATAATTTTTTCAATAAAAACCAATTTGGATTTATGAGTGGTAGGAGTACAGAAGATGCATTATTAAAATTCTGTTCAGAGCTGAACGACGGACTGAATAGGAACTGTAGAGTTGCTGGCTTATTTGTAGACATTACCAAAGCCATTCGACTCCATTAATCATGAGATACTAATGAATCGATTATGGGAAGTGGGTATACGTGGAACAGCATATGATTGGTTTCAAAGTTATCTTTGTGATAGAGATCAATGTTTGCGTCTCAAAAATTGCTACAGTGAAAAGATCCGACTCACCTGTGGTGTGCCACAGGGTTCTGTGTTGGGACCCATACTATTTTTAATATATGAAAATAATTTATGTACTGGCAGGTTTAAAGGTCAATTAACGTCGTTCGCAGATGACACTGCACTGCGTTTTTCTGTTAATAGTTTTGATGATCTATATGAACACATACAAAGTGATCTTTTAACACTCAATATGTGGTTTTCGGCTAATTATTTGTTGTAAGTGAAAAAACGAAATATATCATGTTTAGCATGAGTAGATCTATCTCAAACAAAAATAAAGTACACTATCAATGTGCAAATTGTATAAAAGATAATGTTACTTCCTGTGATAAATGTATTTTGATCGAACAGGTTAGTCACATAAAATATTTAGGCATATACTTTGACCAAAATTGTAAATGGAAGTGTCACATATATAAATTAAAATCAGAAATGATTTCCATTGTAAGAAAATTCTACTTCCTCAGATAAATATGCCCTGAATCACTGTTAAAAATGGTATATCATGCTCTCGTTAATTCAAGATTGCAATACGGTATAGCCTGCTGGGGTGGAGCATATTTTATCAACATTAAACCATTGATAGTGGCGCGATAAAGGGTTATCAGGGTTATAACACGATCGTATAGGATAAGCCACTCATTTCCTCTTTTCAAAAAATTAGATATCCTCCCACTAAGGCACCTATTCATTTATAAAGTCCTTCGAGTTTTCTATAACCGTAGTGGTGAAAAGGCCAGACCACAAACTTATGACATCAGATCTTGGAGAAACTTAGATATACCTAGGCCGACGACTGAAAGTTATCGACAGTCATTCAAATACTTAGGGCCTAAATTATTTAGTATGTTGCCAAGTAATGTGGCAAACTCGGAAAAAAATGGGGATTTGCATCCGCTGTAAAATAAAAATGGCTTATGAGGTATGAGGAAGTTGAGTTTCTACTTAGAAAGGTGGCATAAAAATTTTACAATAAATGGTATATTGTATATTCTATGTATGTAATTAGACGTTCATATAAGAAACATAGTCATCCTTGGGTAAATATTTGAAATATCATATTATAAAAATGAATGCAATCGGTAAGATAACAAATAACTGAATGCAAAGAAATAAATTTACTTCTAGCACCAGACCTGTGCAAAAAGTGTAAGATGGTAGCCCCATAACTATTCAATAAGGGGTACCCATATATTCCATAATTATTTAAGTGTTTTCTAACGTAATATATTTGAATGTAAATGGAATAAAGTTGTATTATATTATAATTATATATATTCTTCTAACCATTTTTAAACGTACAGAAACAAAGCAGAAAGGTGATAATAATAACACCGCAGTATAATCATCAAGTAAATAAAATTTGAAAATACCAAGTGAATTCACTTGGTATACTTTCGAAAAACCAATATCTCGTTTACGTATAACCATAGAAAACGTTCAAGTGTACAAAAATGAACAAAATAATTGATTTGTCTAAAATAAATATAGAGGTATAAATACACCTTGTTTTGCGAATATTTATACTATAGCCAGCTTCACTTCTTTCGCAGCTTCACTTCACCATCTTTGTCCTGTGGACCAAATGTGATTTAAAAGCGGAGAGAATTGAAAGGGATGACGATTTTGGAGAAAATTAATGGTGGAAAAATTAAATTAACTCTACGTTGAGTGAAAGCTTCCCTAAATTGTTGATCCGAGATTCTCTCGAGCGATGCCGATTCGGAATCCTTCTGGTATTCTGGCAGCTCAAGAGAGGAGAAATTAAGAGGGGCAGACGAAAGAGGGAGGAGAAGGACAGGGAAGGGCAGTTGCCTCATAAAAAGGCTAAAAATAAATAATATATAAAAAACTGATATTACGTACTATTTTCTTTAACTCTGGTGCAGGATCCTAACAATTACCAGGAAACTACTTACCTATCCCCATCGGATAACACTACATTCGGAAAAGCAACCAGAAACTATAAATTACTTAGAACGAAAAGACCTGTGAGTGAAACATGATTTCATCTGGACTTTTCAAAGTCCATAACATTCGTTGCGAAATTGAAGTCGTATCTTCAATTCAAGCCAACATTAATTTGTAATTCTCATAGGCTGTTATTGATTTTGCTGCAATATTACCCTGTAGCCAATGTTTTTCCAGGCACTATATCTGATATATCTCATCATGTAGAAAGTGAGAGAGGAGGAGAAGCGAGATCTTACAGTTGCCACGCCAATACCTCATACGTTCTCAACCAGCGTAAAGTGACGTCAGAACCAGCGTGCGTTCACACGGTTCACAGTTACCATGGTTAGACACTGGCGGCATCTGATGAGTGGTAAAGTAACTGCAAGTGAAAAATGAATCTACGAGAGCGAATAAGGCGAATAATCTGTTGGAAGGAAATAGAGAAAGTGCAAGGAAAAGTTATTGTGTTAATTGCAATGATTTTAAACGTAAGTGCATATCATGAGCTGCTTATGAATTAAAAATTGCATTCCAGCGTCGTCAAGCATTGTTCCTCGCAGAAGATAATTCAAATGTGTTCGTCCAACTAATCATGTCATCGATAGTGTGTCTTGCATTTTTCTTCTGCTATATTTAATAGAAATTAAAGCGACTATTAGTGATAATTACGTTGATATCAACAACATATACTACTACATGCCCTTGATTCAGATGTGTTGACAAATCATTGATGTAGATGAAGAAAAGTGGACCTAAGCTTGAGCCTCAAGCGTCAACCCAGGCACACTTTTGGTGATTTGGAATTGAGGTACACTTGCCGCTGCGTTGCGGTCTTAGCAATTATTGTTTTCTGATTTGACAAAGGACATGATCCAGTCTGATGCTGTACCTTAAATTAAAACTATTTTACTTCAATTAAATGGTGGACGAATAACTTGCAGGAACGTGACTGGATTCTTGAAGTTAAACCTATGAAATAAGAGAGAACTTGGTATTTTTTGTGATATGTAGTAACACCCGACGTTTCTAAATTTATTTTCTATAGTTATATCTAACAAGCCGTGAGCCTGATATTTTATATTGATATGGGAGGAACATTTGTTCAAGGATGAACATAAGTGATCTTTTTAAAACTGGGAAAAAGAACTCTTACCAAAAAATTAAAATCATTGTGACCATCGGATTTTTATAAAGGTAGTTTCGCACATTTTACATAATTATAGCAAAATATTTATTGAGATTATTCAATACGTTCGTAACAATACAATGTGAGCTAATGGCTAATTCACTACGAACTGTAGTTTTTCGATTAACTTAAATCCAGTTTAAAATCTCATAATATACAACAAATTACGGAATGAATCTATAACACTCTCCTTAGAATTAATTCTGACGAATATAGTTCAACAATAAAGGCCGTCTCCTCTTCGAATGCTTTACTTTCCGTTTTCTTTCCTCCAATCCCACCTTGTTGCTGCTTCGCCTTCTTCTTTTTCTAACCAGCTTTTAACCAACTTGCGTTCACACACGCATTAACTACCGCCAACCATGGTCGGAAAACGGTGGTCAGAATCCCAATCACGGTTAACGGTAACTTGCGTTCACACCTCGTTTTGTAACCATGGTTGGGGCTAACCGGCGTAAAAGTAACGTATTGTGAACGAGGCATCAAAGAGAAACACACTGTAGATATGTAGTCAAAATGCCGAGGTAAACCTTAGTCAAAATGCCGAGGCACGGACCGATTGTCTCAGACGACTCTACCGGTGGACAAGAAAACTATCTCCAAACTCGGCCTATCAAACTATCAAACCAACAATCAAACTCGGACCAAAACTATCTCCAGACGGCCTCGAAGGAGGAGAAAAATGTATGTCCCACGTCTTCCTAAGCGAATTAGGCTGCGAGCCGCAGGAGTCTCGGTATGGCTCCGACTGCTTGAGCAATTCAGGACAGATATATTTAAGAGGGACAAGGAGAACATAATATAGAGACCCACTGTATTTCCCGGTTCGAAAGAAGCGATATAGAAGAGAGATATTTAACCGAACGGGTAGATATAGGCATTCGTTTTTCACCCGAACCATAAAGGTCTTTAATAAATATTAATCGTAATTTCGAATTTCCTTTTTATCTGTAAACGGCTGGTTTCTAACACCCCCTGCCACACGCCTTTCAGGCTGATTGCGGAGTAGTATGTAGATGTCGATGAACATAAAGCGTGAGGAAGTGACGCGCATTATTACGGAGATGAGAGACGATATTATTGAGGAATCATCATCTCAGTGGAGCTGGGGGATAGTGCTGGTGAGATCGATGGGTCAGCGGGGTTTTGTGTCGATTATGGGCGACTAAAAGCGGTGACGCGGAAAAACACGAAAGCCCTTCCACGTATGGACCACATTCCCGACGCATTACCCGGCGTGGCGCCTCAATATTTTCAACAGTACACATGGCGTCCGGATACTGGCAGTGGATACGAAGCCCTAGGGCGGGCTCGCCGGTTCCTCTTCTGGGGGCAGGGTCTGGAGGCATTAGCTCATCATATCTGCACCTCAGAAGGGGAGGACTGGAAGGAAAAAAGAAAGGAGGCGCCGCCGCGATAGGAGCCCGACGACGCCTCCTGGGAGTGGATAGGGAAGGAAGGGAAGGGACGAGGAATCCCGCACCGTCACAAAGGCGGGCGGGTCATACCATCAGCGAAACCAGGCATCAGCCATTGCTATTCTAACAACTTTGGGAGATTATCCTATGAGGAAGAATAATCCAACGATCAAATCGTTAGATGTCGGGATACTGGCAGTGCGAAGCCACGGGAAGGGACAGGGAGAATACGGCCTTAACCACCGTTGACGGTCTGTCCTAATTTGAAGAGCTTTTGGAATAAGCCATGGACCCAGTACTATCAAGACGAATGGACTTGATGCTTGAGGGTCCTTCTCCTGTTTGGTGTACTTATATGACCTCATTATTATCGGAAGGGATTTTAAGGAGCACGTAGCAAGGTTAGCAAACGTGCTGGTACGACTGAGGAAGTTGGGACTTTAGCTTTTGAAAAGAAAACTGTAATATCAAATAAGAAAGCCCACAATCTTAATGTCTTGAAGAATATTTTACACACTTTTAAAAGCTAACGGCGATAAAGTGTAGAATCAGGGTATCAATTATACCCTGATTAACATACTGATAAGGGTTCCGCGGATATGAGAAATGTCACGCGTCTTCAGATGCACAAACATATTCTCAAAAACGGAAACGGATCTCTGTCACTTAAGAAAAAATAAGCATTGGACCACAAAAGAAAAATGCTACTCTTCATATTCGAATTCTATAAAGCAAAGGAATTTCTTCCTCAATCCACGATGCACATGATATGGCAATACTAATTCAGCGAATACAAATTATTTTACCCAATGAAATAAGAAAATGACTAACACATAACACCCCAGAACAACAAGAACGTGATTGGAGTCAAACATCTTAATTCAAGCGTGTTAGGTGAATCATGATGGAACTCCTTCATGATGTATCAGAAAGGAAAGACAATGGCAGGTTCCACAATTTATTAAATACTGCGACCGTTTTCAATACATAGTATCATCATCCTGATGGCTTGATGATGACACTATGTAAAGAAACCGGTCGCAGTATTTAATAAATTGTGGAATCTGCCATTGTCTTTCCTTTCTGGTACAAGCAGCTTAATTATACCCGCCTTCTCTCAGAGATGGCAGAACGAAATTTCCCATGCTAGCTGTCGCCCCAAACGTTTATCTTCGCTTCCACTGCCTCTGTATCCCAAATAAGCCATTTTATAATATTTATTATAAGTGTGTCATTTCAGTACTAAAATTTAAAGAAAATATTATTATCTATTTCCAGTTATCTGAATGGCTACAAATAAGATGCTGTTACAGTACAACATGCACATCATTGTTGAAGTAGTTTCATTAGTGCGTCACATTTTGCGACATAAAAATCTTCAACTCAGACCTAATTGTATAGATTAAGCAAATCACAACGAATTCATATCAAATAATTTGAATTGCAACCATATCAATAGTCAAGCAAAATTTTCCACATACCTACTCCATAAGGGTGACTAATTTATTTTCTCAATTGGCGAGGAACTCTTCCAGGAATTATCAATTTCTTTGTGAAATGGAAGTGGCAGATTCTAATAACAAATCGAATATAATATATTTTATCAAATAAATATGTTACTTCGCCAATGAGAACTCTTAGTCTCAGCACCTTCTTCGTCTTCCAAAGGATCGTTCATATGAGAATAAATTCATGCATAAGCGCGGATATTTTTAACTGTAGCGGAAAGCAGGGAACTATTAGCTTACACTGGTATACAATAACTGCAGCCTCCTGAAGCACTAACAGGAGTTTATTTGCTTGTTAGTAGTAAACGGTTGATAATCATGATCGATTATTTCTTCGAAAGCGTTGGTTTGAAAGGCTTTCCCAATTTTATCACATGACAGCGGTTTTTATTGATTTACTGAGAAAAGCTACATGCATTCCTCTTTTTGAGATATTCATGAGTACCACAGGTTATTACAGTCGGAAACTACTTCACCTTTTCTTGGCTATTTAATTTTATACTTATTAGCCATCTAAAAAAGGATTAGATTTCGCGTATGCATGTACTGTACGCATTTCAATGAATAACGCAGTTAATGCTTTCTCTCAACGGACGGTACGTGTCTGGTGAAGATGATGAATTTTTGAAGACGAGGGACGACTCGAGCATGGAAACGTCTGTTTTTAATTCAACAATCAAATCGTGAACTCCTCACTCAGGTATCACAAGTGGTTTGAAAACCTCTTTTCAACTAGTTTAGCTATGTCCAGGTTAATACTTTTATAATCAACAAGTCTTTTTAGGAACTGCGGGTCACTGTTGGAAGCAGATGCAGCACAAGAAGCGGACAACCACACCTTTTTCTTTCTTCTTGAATATATTGAAATCTATTCCACCAATAACTACATTTCGTGCTCCTCTTTGATTACGTAAGAATTTTACTTCTTCAGCCCAAGCACATTTATCTGAGACATTAACTGTACTTTCCTTCTCGTGTGTCAGAAATTCAATGGTACCGCCCTTTGCAATGTGAAACCAATCATCAAGTTTTGTCACAAAAGATTCCCTCCTCTTCACCTCCACTGTAGTTCGCGCTCTCTTTTTATGTCGCCGCACGTTCATCTATTCTTTGCGTAATTTTTCTAACTTTTCAACCGCCTTTTTTACCGTAATAACAGGAATTCTCATTTTGTACCGTGGATGAAACGCATTTCTTGCGGTTTTCCTAGCCCTAAGTCTCATGCATTTCGAACCCATTAGATGATAGAGAAAATACATAGTACTTCTCTCACTGTAGGTAACTTTGAGCCTAGTTTTTCTTCACTTTCTTTTCCAATCAGTTCAATGCCTGGATTTAGTCTTGATTTCATGCCTTTCCTTGTTGGCCTACTCTTAAAATGAACGTCACGTGTATTCATGATAAACTAGTTATTTCACCACTTTTCTCCTCAAATCCTAAAAACGCGCTTACTATTCTTTGCTCACTATACACAAGAATTAACTATCTCTCCACATTGATCTGCACCCGTGCACTGACTGCCACATTTCTTCTTCCTTGAATATTTCTATCTACTGTGGGAGCCCTGGAAGCCCTGCTCATTTCCTTCATTCCTTTATAATTCACAGACAAAATTGTATCACATCCTTATAATAATTTGTACATAAAGAGCATTTTTGAACAAAGCATGCTGGAATGGTTCGCGGCCGTATGGTGGCAACAAATTAAGGTTTAAGGGGTCGGTACCCAGTACATAGGACGGCGTTTAAAGGTTAAAATTGGCATTGTAGGCATTGACAAAAATAATTATGACACAAGAGGAACAACCTGTTCAATTCTTTATCACTAGCATGTAAATCTTGACATCAGGAGCAAAGTCTTGGCCGATGGTGGGGAGGGGGTGGAGGGGAAATCTCTGGTAAGTGGTGCGGGCCGTACCTCTGCAGCGCCGCGGTGCGGGGTGGCGCCCTGGGGGGTGGATTGCATTACGACGGACAATATCTCCTAAATGCTTAGAGATAGGTCAAAACAAACAGAAAATTGACCCAAAACGACTTTACTTTTACGTTTTACATAGGGCCTTACACTTTTTCGGCCCCAAAAAACTCAATTGAGGGTCCTCAGTACTCAGGGCCCTTGGGGGACGGGTTACCGTTATTTTAAAGTAACCAAATTTTAACACGTGAATACAAACCTCATTTGGATCATTTTGAGACTAGGAAAACATAACTTTTCGCAATTCTGAAAAATAAGGGCCGGCCTAATACACAGTACACAGGCTAAAAATCCCATGAGAATATGCTCACGAAGAGCAGGTCAAGGTGTATTATGAGAGAAGATGCGTGCGAATAGCGCTATTTCGGCCTCCAAGAGGATCTCTTCAACGCGAAGTAGTATCATCACAACAACATAAGGTTGAAGTGATGGAAAAGTTAGACATTGTAGGAATAAATTCATTTTCCCTATTTATTCAAACATTTATTTTCCCTATTTACTGTCTACTCCGTACACTCCGAAAATTCAAGATGATTAAGCGTAAGATGTAAAGGTACTACTAATACGTCACCAAAGACAATTTACTACCGGTCAAGAGAAAAGGTATGCGTCCTCTTAAAGTAAAATTTTTATATTGTATACACAGGCTCTACTCAGGACGCCCTAACATTTTCAATATGATACGTATGATTTAAACACACAAGTCGTCACGAAAAAAGACAAAACACGAGCGAGATTGATGCTATCCCACCGATCACCTATGACGTAATTTGAATTCACTTTAGATCATGCTGGAGCCATATAGTTTAAAGGTGGAAGTTTAGGAATAATATATCATGCAAAAGAAAAGTTGTGAATCTATCATGACTGGTATAAATCGACAATGGAGCTCTTTCTTACGAAGAAAGGATTCATTCACCGGCAATTACTAATTGCGCAAACGTATTAATGACAACTAGAAATCTAGAACAATATATTTGTTCCATGAGAGAGCGCTCAGAGTCAAAAGCTCTGTTCTACTTTGCCCTAAACTGAAGGCCAATTCGTATTAAGGAATGTATTCGTAGCGTTCAAAATGCGAGCCTGGTGGTCAAAACGATAGTTTCCATTCACAGAGCAGAGTGTAAGCCTTTGATGGAGTACGTGCGGCCATCTGAGCATTTCCAAGGGTCCAGTTTGAATTAAGACGTTAAATATAAGTATAGTGTGTGCCTCAGAGCGAAAAGATTGGAATGCGACCGATGCGTTGGATGACATAATTCCACTTGTGTACTTAGTTCACCGAAAGGCTTATCAGGAATCATTTCCCCCATGACTCGTTCATTAGAATTAATTAATGGGCTGTGACTTAGCGGTTGAGATAAGAGGGGATGCATGACCGAACGTGACGTCGCTGTCTCCTCATAGCGTCATCCGCGTCCGTGACGCCACCACTCATTATCGGACTTGTCCACGGAACTTAATACAATGCAATGGCGAGACCCTAACCTTAAGTGACGCCTAGACACTGCGATTCTGGCCATCATTGAGAGGATCTTTGCGCACTGTGTTCCATTGTCCAAAGCTCTGGAGGTAGGCCACCAGGGCGTAAAGCCTCCAAACATCGATAAGTAATTGCACGATTTTTTCCTGTATTTTGCAAAACATGCTTCATTGCGTTTAAAATTATTCCATTTAACTTAGTATTTGCTCATCAAAGAAGTCAGTTGAAATGACAATCGACGAACCTGAAAAGTATCACGGATAACGTCAGAGGTACCTTGTTATTATAAACTTGGATATGATAAAACGAAAGCTGTCCTGAAAGCATTAATGTTGAATGGTCCCAATGAATGATTCGAAAGTATTTGTAAGGGCAAGAGTTGATAAAAATATCCTAGAAACAGAGAGCCTAATCGTAACTAAATGTCACCACTCATCTATTGTAAAAATCAAGGCAGATATGTAACATAATTACAGGTATTCTAACGGATAAGGCATGACTTCATGGGACAGGATGCCACAATTTCACGAATAATACTCGCCAGTTCCCATTCTAGCATCGAATTCCCCTTTATTTCCAACGTAAAGCCTAACATACCTCATTCTACTTCATTCATTCGTGTGCCTTGTTCTCTTCTTCCCATTTCTTCACCAACTCAATAAGTCTGTCAAGGTTTTCAGCACTCTCTCCCGCATACCTTTACAAGAAGGGACCACGTAACTTGCTTCGCCTTTTTCAAAGCCGTTATTTTTATGGCATTCGGAATGGCGAACATATATCTGGAAACCCAATATACCCAATAAGTCTGACACGGTTTTCAGCACTCTCTCCCCCATTCCTTTTCTTGGCCCACTCTCCACTTGCACCATATATCTTTACATTACCTCCTTTGGATATTTCCTCTTCTCACCAACCTTCTCGCTAGGGAACTTCCTCGCTCCTATTATTTTGCGTCAGCCTCACCCTAATCATTCTCCGCCTAACCCAAACCACGAACGCTTCCAGCTCATTACAATCGTTACTTCCTCCATGGCTATCAGCACGGCTTCCGAATAGGTAGACCATGCGAAACACAGCTCGCGCTCTTACTTCACGACGTTCTCAAATCTGGTGAATCGCAAAAAACATATAGAAGCATTATTTCTGGATATTAAGAAAGCTTTCGCCCCAGTACTTTAAAACAAATTCTTATATAAATCACGGTTATGCGGATTAAATGAAAGTGGTAAACTGGATACGTGACTTTCTGAGTGATCGTAAACAAAGAGTAGCTTTTGACGGAATCATCTCTCTTAACTTAAGTGATTTCAGGTGTTCCAAAGGGAAACATAATCGGTCCACTTTTTTTTATTAAATACAAGAGTGATCTCAGTTCCAGAATTAGCAATAAAATACGTTCATTTGCTGACGACGCTGTCATCTATCGCGAAATTAGTGATCACTCTGACAGTGAAATTCTATCATAGGATTTAAACAACAATTATTTGTGGAGCCAAGGGTGAGGACTAAACCTTAATCTGAGCGAATACATGTCGGTACATTTTTTGCAGAGTTCGTCCAACTTTAACTATGTTCATGCTGCGGATGGTATTAACATAAAGGCAACAGACGAAGCGACGTACCTGGGAGTTACGATAACCTCAAACCTATCGAGGGGAACCCACATAAGAAATATTTGCGGCAGAGCCCTGAAGAATTAGGATTCTTCAAGCGTATTGTGGGAAGATTTTCTGATGAGAAAGTAACAGAAAGGTGCTATTTCGCACTCGTCCGACCGCACCTTGAACATGCAGCGAGCGTATGGGATCCGGTGTAGAAAGACTTAATCCGCGAACTGATCAAAATACAAAGGAAAGCTGCACGATTCGTCAAAACTACTACGGGCGTACAAACAGCGTTGCCCAGATGTTAAGCGATCGCTTCGAATTAGGCTGAGCCGCTAGAGACTCGGAGGCTGCGCGCTAGGCTTAGATTGCCTGAACAATAGGGCGGATCGCAAAAATCGATTTTTTTCAAATCCATCTAGCCTAATGAAAAAAAGTCGTGGGACCGATCAAATGTAAGGCCTGAAAATTTAGAGACCTTTACGTGAACCCCTGACCCTCGCTCAAATGCAATTTAGGGGGGGAGGGTCAAAATTCGAAAAATTTAAAATTTTATCGTCATTCCCTATAGATTTTGCCGAATAACTGACCTTTTCGGACAAAAATTTCGTGCATTCGGACGTATCTGCCACCGTTTAGCCAAAAAATACCTAATTTGAGTTCGCGCCCGCGAAGAAAATATTCCAACGCCCACGCAGCGTCGCGGATACAAGAGCAGCAAGCCGATCCCGTCCCCTCCCCGCTCGCTTCTCCCCCTCCTCGAATGCAGAAAAACTCTTTGATAATATAAATCAGAAGATGGTAGAAGGTAAAAAACGATGTGTAATGAGACGATTTGTCCCTTATTTGGCGCCTCGTCGGCGTTAAACAAATCGATGTTACCAACTTTTAGAGAAGTGATGAAATATTTTTAGATCTGCGAACGCAGGAAAGGGGCCTACGGCCTATGAAGACGCCTCTCGATTGGCTTTAAAGGTTTGCGAACTATGGTGACGCGCTTCTCTTCCATTATGAATGTCTAAATGGATTTAGCGGTACCACAGGAAGTACTTAAACTTACGGAAAATCAGAATAGGCCAAAAGTAGGGTTTTATTGAAGTATAAAACTGAAACAATTTTAAAGGAACATTTTAAAATATGCGATATTTTTGCGTGTAAGTGCAAGGAGGAGCATAAGGTTCCCCCTAATTAAGAAGTATTTTGAGAGATAAGCTGACAAAAAGAAATATGATGGCAGCTGGATTGAATCCTAAAGAAACTCGACAACGGAGGAAAAAACGGGAATCATCGGAGAGCGTTGAGTCAACATCGTCAATTCTTGTATGGGAAAATAGTATCAAAAATTTTCTTCATCAATTCATATGTAGAAAATTAAACTGGCGAGAAATTAGCCGATTTGTATCTCTACTTTCCTCATAAAATAAACATTAAGGACTATAAACTGAAAATTGGAACATCTTCGGGGAAAATGCGTCTGCCAACTGTGATAGAGGTACATGCAAGAACCAAGCAACAGCAATGATTGTTCCCGCAAGTTTAGCTGACGCAAAAGTCATAACTTCGCAAGATATATCAAAGCTAGTGTACCAGAATTACTTACGCACACAGAAAAAACATGTTAATTTCTGTGAATAAGAAAAGAGAGGTGTCACCAAAGGGCTCCATTTTATTGGTATGATAGACTATACTCTTGTCTGATGAAAAAAGGCAAGAGGACTTATCAATAAAAAGTTTAGAGGGGAATGTGTGGTGTTAGTTGAAGAAACAGGGTCCCATTTTTGGAGGTTTGCCTCCCCCGTCGGAGGATTAGCAAAAGTTATAAAATCAGCGATTATCGATTCCTTTGCGAGTGAAAAGTATACACACAAAATTGAAAAGGATTTGATTATGATGGTACCAAGCGAATACCGCCCAAAAAGGAGGCATCATCCCTTTGCTATAGGCATAATTCCAACAACCCTTGCTGTGTGGGTAAACTCTTCTCGGGATTCCAACCGGGTTATTTTTTCCACAACGGCCAACGTTTCAAGCTCCGACGCGGGGCTCATCCTAATGGATAAATTTTGTTGAATCCCGAAAAGAGTTTACCCACATCATTCGCCGGGAAAGCATGAAATGGCATTCCATCCCTTACAGTGGTCTATTTGCTAATTCGACTATGTTGACTTAGATTTGCGACATAAACATTAGGAGGGTAATCTAAGGACCCAATTTGCATTGCTGCAAGAATGCGTTTGCGAACAAACCGAGATTTTTTTTTATTGCTGGATTTTAATATCGACGTAAAGGACTACCCGCTGATGATATACTGGGGAGAGACTCCGGTTCCTTCGGCTACATCTGAGCTTAGCACTGTGGAAATTAAAAATCTATTGATGAGCCTTCAAATTTGAATTTAAATAATCGTTTTATTATGCATGTGGAAGAGATTCGCGAAATAATTCACTAAAACTTCGTGGACAGCAGCGAAAGACGAGGTATGACTCTGACATAAGAAATACAAACTGGAAAGCAGATAATTGAGTAATTCTTCCGTGATTGTTCCTTACCGGACGCTAAAACATCAAATCTTAGTAAGACTAACGAAGAAAGACGCACTTGATGTGAATTTAAGTGCATCTGGGGCGTTCGAGAGGGGAGCACGGAAGGTATGCCGGCGGCCTTCACCCTTATTCATCCATTTAGTCACATTCATAATGGAAGAGAAGCGCGTCACCATAGTTTGCACACCTTCATAGCCACTCGAGAGGCGTCTTCATAGACCGTAGTCTCCTTTCCTGCGTGCGCAGATGTAAAAATATTTCATCACTTCTCTAAAAGTTGGCAACATCGATTTGTTTAACGCCGACGAGGCGCCAAATAAGGGATAAGTCGTCCCTTCTACGCATCGTTTTTTACCTTCTACCATCTTCTGATTTATATCATCAAAGATGAACGCACTCCTAGCAGCACACGCGGGATGAATTTTACTGCATTCTAGACGTGTGAGGGGGGAGAAGCGAGCGGGGAGGGGACGGGATCGGGGTTGGAATATGTTCTTCGCGGGCGCGGTCTCAAATTAGGCATTTTGTGGATAAACGGTGGCAGATACGTCCAAATGCACGAAATTTTTGACTATAAAGACCAGTAACTTGGCAAAATCGATAAGGTATGACCATCAATTATTATATTTTTTGAATTTTGACCCTCCCCCCTAAATTGCATTTGAGCGAGGGTCAGCGGTTCATGTAGATGTCTCAAAATTTTCAGGCCTTATTTTTGATTGGTCCCACAACTTTTTTTCATTGGGCCAGAATGATTTGAAAAAAAATCGATTTTTGCGATCCGCCCTACAGAACAATAGAAAATAGATATCTTTAGGAGTGACAGGGAGATCATCATCTGAGAGCCCCACCATACTTACATGTCAGACAGAAGCGATAAATTTACAGAGATATTTTGCCGAATGGAATATTTGGGTTTTTGGTTTTTAGAATACATAGAACCATAAAGGACTTTAATGAATGCTAGGCGGGATTTTGTTTGAGCATTTCCTTTTTATGCGTGTACGGCTGGTGTCCCAACACCTCCTGCCACAAACCTTTTTAGTCAAGATATCCCAATTTTCTTCAGTCACTAAGGTTCACACCACGTAAAAGGCAATCAATTTTCTTGTGCATAAGAATCAAATTTGCCGTTAGATTACCGAAAAACAAAATTTTGCAAGTCATTACAATCATTAATAATTCACCCTCATCAGCTAATGCAAATACAACGAACATATAAAACAATTACATATGCCTCAACTTTGGAAAAGGTAAGCATGACAGCATAGAATGATAAGTTTGGTAAAGGTAGATGGGAAGCTTAGACCACTCTTCCCTTCCTATGCTCAGAAGCCCATATTGTCAACATATCATAATGGCCAAAAAGTGAACTAGAAGCAGCATACTCAGCCATGGAGAGTGAGTCAAAATATGCTAGCAGTGTCGTAAGTAATGATAGCCCTCACCATTAAGTCATTACAATTATGATGAAAAATAAAAGCCATAACTCAGCATTCTGAGTAAGCTATATTAACTTTTTACATTAACTTTTACACATAGGTACTAACAATGTTCTGACTTACAAAGTCATCGGGTCTCCTTATGTCAGATCTGATAATGACTTCCTAAGTTGAAAAACTAGGTAGTAAATGAAGTTAAGTGACATAACCAAGCCAAAGCTTTTATTATATAATATTAAACATTTTTCTTCTGAGGCTTTTTCAAATTTGAAACCCAAATGTACCTGGGGTGTGACTTGACTACCGATGACTTTGAATTTTTTGCCTGTTTGAGCCGAGGGGTGTGATCCCTCACATGGGATTCTTAGGGTTAATCTAGTAACACAAAGTTCCACAGGGCACAATCAGTATAAAATGAATAGAAAACAAAGGGCAAAAGAAAAAATTGGGTCTCATTTAATAGCCATATATTACTTGCAATCCAATTTACAAGCTGCCCAGATAGCACAAAGTAAGTGAGTTAACCGTTTCTTATGGTTTTCTTACGGAAAAAATTGATAAGCAGCTTATCGTAAGCTAAGGGACTTATATAAGGCAAGGGTAAGACGTTAGGGACGTTTAGGTAAGGAATGCCGTCAAATATCCTCAGGCAATGTAAGTCACTTCTGTTGGAGCGCCAAAGGCGGCTGAACAGCGTACTACACATGCTACGCGGCTCATCTTGACATGAATTTAAAGGCTATTGGGGAAATTCAGCGAGTTTTTATAAGGGCTGAACAACTGATAACAGATTTTCCCGTAAATAGAAAAAAATTAATAACTGCAAGCAACCGGCTAGTGAAGATGTAAAGCATAGTACAAGTACTCTATCCATGCGGCGGAAAGAAAAAAAAATAACATCAGGGAGGATCCGAACGTGCGACCTTCGGAATCGAAATACTACACGCTTACCACTACACCACGGCAGATGTTGATAAGAGTTGGCGTAGTTACTAATTAAATATCCAATTATGTAAAAAAAAACTTGTTTGGCATGTGCATGAAAACTGAATTTATTCAAGGTCCATACATTTTAACATTTATGAATTTTAAATTATGGTTTGATAACCCGATGACTACAATACGTATATTAGATGTTCCTTTCGGCATTTTTATATTATTCTACGTTGGTATTCTTGTGAAATTGTGTTTTTCTTACGACCTTCGTTAAGCTATCAGTTCATAAATGTGAATGATTTTCAAATTATGGCGGTATGATGTTATTTCTCCTCATAATATAGAAGCGCCAATAATAAAAACATTGTTTTAATGCATAAAGGCCTTAATTAACACTCTGTAACGATGGGATAATAACAGCATCTACGGAAGTGCTGAAAGTTTGGCATCCATTTTGCCATTACTCTGGATGTTTGTCGCCCTGGCCGTAAGAAACCCATAACAAGCTTACTTGAGAAGCGACTTCCTTATTTCTTCCTTTCACCTTATCTCAATGACTTATAATGTGCTAGCTGGGTGCATACATCTGCAGGGGAGTACACGCACCTTTTCCATCTCATTCTACAGGAGAGAGGAAGAATGATTTTTTTGAAAAAAGGCGAGGTGTCTTCAGCAACCTTTAACTTTTTCCTGATAGCATCTGATTTTAAAGACTTCAATATTTTTACTTTATTTTTTGTAAAATTTCCATTAATTATAGGAAAAAAATACACTTTATACTATTCAACACTTTAATTCGTGGTGCTTGCATTTTACTCAGCTAAACTATCCAGTATGAAGAATGTTAGGGTTATTTTCTACCAATGGTATGCATACCCAACAACCAGGGGCTTGATTCTTGATGGAAGGCGAAAGGACACTTGATAAATGCAATTACAAAGCTCATGGTGAAGCATTTTGTACAGCGTATAAAACTTTGAAACTATAAAAAGTAGATTTGTTAACATTAAAAATATAGATTTATTTGTTACTGCAACGTAGTGCAGCCTGATATAGTTGATAGTATGGTGATGATAGTATTTCTTATTCAATTAATACATCGTTCGTTAAATTTTCTACCAAATTTAAACGATGGAATGTGAAAAATGATAGAAATCAGAATTTGGCTCAAAAATATTCACCGTGGTCCTCGGCCGCTAACATAATGACTAAGTAAGTATGTACTATACAAAATAAGCATAAGAGAGATGATTGGATGAGAGAAAATAAAAATCATCTCAGAACCCATTTGAGAAATTTGAAACCACTTTGTTGATTTGATTCACCTATCACCATTGAATAAGTTAACTAAGTAGATTATACCCAATCCCTGCATCCTCATCATAAAGTCCAAATTCAAGCAATATCAGCAAACACTCATTTCATTCTCATCCCTAAAAGCTGATCTTGTAAGCATAAAATCATTTATTTTAAGACTTATTGATGGACTGTTTAACTTGATTTGACCTAACTTTTACCTAAATTTTATTTAATTTTTTTTTCAAATTACAGAATGCTAATACCCCACAATGACACACTTAGTCCTCAAGTATTCATGAAGAGCCTACATGCCTGAAAAAATATTAAGCTGAATTATGGTACGAAAAAATCCATGTGAAATTGATTTGGCTCTTGGAACTCTTCAAGCCAAATCAGCCTAGAGACCATTTCTTGTGAACAAAAAAGTCACAGTAGATATGCAAAATTTTTGAAGAGGAAACCAAAGCCAAACTGTAATAGGATATTTTCCATGAAAAAAAGACAGCATTATTATGCCAAGCAATAATGACTGCAGACTCTAGTATTTTTTTAAATGAGGTTGGAGAATATATTGCATAAGGTGTGGCTGATGAAGTGATGAGAAAATGAGAATATTCACAACGGGTGAAGCATGCAGCAAGCACATAGGATCCTGACCAGAAAAATGTAATTTCTGAATGTCATAAAATAAAAAGGAAAGCTCATCCATTCATCAAAAAATGCCCAAAAGTGAGCAGATATTGTTATGCGGCTTCTATAGGAGCAAGGCTGAGAGCCGCAACATAGTCAAGAGTTTACAGACCATGATTACGTTGCTTGACTTACAAACAACAGAAATCTTTAAAAATGACATGGAGAACATCATCCAAGAACTCCATTACATTTCTAGGTGCATCATAAATGGTAAAATAGGAAAATACAATAAATATTTTGCCTAAAATATTGATATAGGCCTTTCCCTTGGGCTACAACCTTATCGCGGTGGAAAGGCTTGCGCGTTCCTATGACCCCTAGAGCTGCACTGGCGGGATTAATTCTAAATTATTCCCAGTAGGGCCACCCATGCCAGATAGGTTGAAGGGTAGGAGCCAGAGGAAAGGTAGTCCACGTGATGGTGTCACGTGAAAAACATTGTTGGAATGGAAGAGGGGAAACCCTACCAACTATCTCTTCTCTGAAAACATTGTGTACAACCAAATGAGCCTCGGAATCTCATCGCCCGGGACCTGTCCGCAAAGGGCGGGTGTCGGGCACGGCAGTGAGGTCAGCAACCTCCTTGGGGTCGTCAATATGCGAAATCCTTGCAGAGACTTATCATCATCATCAGCAGCAGCAGCAATGAAGAAGGAAGAAAAGAAGACCAAGATGATGGAGAAGAAGAAATCGGCTATAAATGTAGGGACGTGGAATGTGAGGACTATGATGAGGGCGGGGAAGTTAGAAAATATCAAAAGGGAAATGGATAAAGGGAGGATGGATATCTTAGAATTATGCCAGGTGAGGTGGAGGGATGGGGGAGACTATTGGAGTGATGGGTATAGGGTTATATATAGCGGAGGGGAAGAAAGCCAGCGAGGGGTAGCTTTAGTATTAAACGGGAAGATGGGTAAGCGTGTGGTAGGTATAGACCAGGTAAGCAATAGGATTCTGGTCAAAATTGAGGTGCGGCCCACAAACCTTGTGGTGGTCCAAGTTTACATGACCACTAGCAATCATAGGGAGGAAGAAGTAGATGAGGTGTATGAACACACTGGGTAAGAAAAATCTGGTAGTGATGGGGGACTGGAATGCTTCAGTCGGGAAAGAGAGGGATGGAAACGAAATAAGAGAATTTGGATTAGGAATTCGGAACGACAGGGGTGAGAAAGCAACAGAATTTTGCAGGAGAAACAAGTTATTCATCACAAACATGTAGTTCAATCATCATCAATGGCAAAGGTACACATGGAAAAGTCCAGGGGATGTGAGGAGATATCAAATAGACTACATTAAGGTAAGATAGAGGTTTAGGAATAGTGTTAAAAACTCGTGCAGCTTCCCAGCAGCAGAAGATGCTGATTCAGACCAGAACCTATTACTTACGAAATGCAGCGTAAGATTCAAAAGACTTATGAAAGTTAGGAAGGCAAAGAAGTGGACCGTAGAAGCCCTGAAGGGGAGTATAAGGAGAGAATATCAGGAATTAGTGGGCATTAGTGTACGGGAGATTGAAAGTACTATGACTGTAGGGGATAATATTAAAACAGGATTAGTCAAAGCGGCGGAGAAGACAATTGGTTACGTTGATAGTAGAAGGATAAAGATGCCGTGGATAACGGAGAACACGATAAGGGAATGGATGAGAGGAGGAAGTAGAAGAGCGTGGACACAGATCAGGGCAAAAGAATTTATAGGGAACTGAATAATCGATTACGACGTGAAACTAAGAGGGCAAGGGAGGCTTGGTGGAAAAGACAGTGTGAGGAAATGGAAAAGTTCCAGAAGGTTGAAGAAGTAGGCGCGTTGTACGCCAAAGTTAAGTCACTACCGGGTGGCATAAGAGGACAAGCCATGTCTAAAATTAAGGCTAAAGATGGGAGGATGCTAAGCGAGCGAGAAGAGGTACAGAGTAGATGGAAGGAATACGTGGAGGACCTGTATGACGGAACAAACAGACCAGAGAGATTGACTCTAGTGGATGAAAGTGAAGTGGAGGAAGATAATCTTGGGCTGGGGATATTAGATTCGGAAAAAGAGAGAGCACTTCGTGATATGAAGGCTAGGAAAGCAGTAGGCATGGACAATATACCGTGAGAGCTTCTGAAGAATCTAGGGAAGGAAGGTAAGAAAAAGTTTTTCAAACTAGTGCGCAGGATCTATGAGGAGGGATGTTGGCCGGAAGATTTCGTAAAGACCGTTTTAATTCCGCTTCCAAAAAAGAAGAAAGCTGTTGAATGCGGAGATTACAGGGCTATTAATTAGCCTCACATCATACGCGGCAAAAGTGGTACTAAGGATATTGAACAGATGAATGGAGGCGATGGCAAATGAGTATTTGGTCGAAGATCAGTTTGGTTTCAGGAAAGGAAAGTCAACTCGTGATGAAATAGCAGTAATGAGGTCCCTCGTCCATAGGCGGATCCAGGGGGGGGGCACGGGAGCACGTGCCCCCCCCAGACCCTTAAAAATATGCTAGATTTTTAATACGGTCCCATTATCATTTCGTTCATTTTGTATGACGAGGTATCCTTGTGCCCCCCCTTGAACAAAATCCTGGATACGGCCTTGCTTGTGCCCCTCCCAGAAAGAAATCCTGGATCCCCCCCTGCCCTTGTCAAGAGGAACCTAGAATTGTGGATTTGTGGATTTTGAAAAAGCTTTTGATACAGTGAACTGGGCAAAGTTATTGGATATTCTCAAGAAAATAGGTGTAGATTGGAGGGATAGACGACTGATTCGTAATCTGTATTTGGCCCAGACTGCGCAAGTGAGGGTAGCGTACGGAGAATTGGGCAAGAATGGGATGAGGAGTGAGTCAAGGCTGTCCTCCTTCGCCACTGCTCTTTAACGTGTACGCTGAAGATATGGTAAGGGAAGCTGGGGATGATTTAGAAGCTGGAATAAAAGTGGGAGGAATGATGTTCAAATCAGTGAGATTCGTGGATGATCAGGCATTGATTAGCCAGTCAGCGAGGGGGCTTCAGGCTCTAGTGGATGCGTTAGCGTTGCAAGGAGTATGGGATGAGGATTAATCACAAGAAAATAAAGGTTGTGTGGTTTTGTAAAGCATCACGAGCAAGGAATGTGAGACTTCAGATAAAGGTAGGTGGTGAAAAACTTGACAGGTTGAGCAGTTCAACTATTTTGGCAGTGCGTTAGAGGAAAACATACAGTATTAAGGACATTAGGAAAAGAATTTTATTAGCAAAGGAGGCATTCATGAACAGGAAGGAGCTCTTGAGAGGATCATTATGTACAAATTTGAAGAAAAGGTTAGTGAAGAGTTTGATCTGGAGTGTAGCGCTCTATGCTGCGGAAACGTGGACATTGAGGAAAGATGATGAGAGACGATTGGAGGCATTCGAGATGTGGGTATGGAGAAGAATGGAGAAGGTGAAATGGACGGAGAGGAAAAGGAACGACAAAGTGCTGGATATGGTTGGCGAGGAGAGGCAGCTTTAAGATGAGGTACAGAGGAGACAGAAGGTATGGATGGAGGGAGTACTTGGCGGGGAAGGGATGTTGAAAATGGTGTTAGACGGTAGAATGTTAGGGAAACGAGGGAGGGGAAGGAAAAGAATAGGATTTTTAGGTAGATTGAAAGGGAGTAGGCCTTACAGTAAATTGAAGAAGGTAGCGCTGGAAGGAAAGGTCTGAGGCTCCCAGATCGCTTCTTTAGTACTTCATGGAAACCTAACTTAATCGGTAGAATACTGTGATAATAATAGATATAGGAATGTCTCTCCCTCAAAACAATAAATAACAAGAATAAATGCTGGGTGGGACAAAGCAGTTAAATATCTTTGACAAGACCCTTTCTTTTCTAATTTGTGTATAGTCCAACCACATACAAATCAGGTGGCTCACAGGGTAGTATGTTATGATGTTGCATATGGGAAAGGATGCATTTAAGTATTACGGGACTAGGCATGGTGATAACTTTTACGGAGTCACACGCAATGCACAAATTGTGCAAAAAATTCATAGAGGAAAAATCATATGCCTTGACCGGGATTCGAACCCGGATCCCTCGATTTCCGGCCGAGTGCTTTAGCCAGTTAAGCTACCGAGGTGTCATTCTTCTCTGTGTAAATTTGTGGACTATACCGCACAAGGCAGTATGGTCTGCTGAGCATATCATACTAATAGCAGTCCAGGTTGTGCGCATTGCACCACAGCTCAAATATCGGTCAAGGCAAATTTTCCTCTGTGGATTTTTCGCACAATTTGTGCATTGCGGGTGACTCCGTAAAAGTTATCACCGTGGCTAGTCCCAGTATGCTTAAATAAGCCTAGAGCAAACACCTCTCCTGTTCAAAGTTCGGGCTTTGCTCTCTGGCTGCCCTTACCTAGCTTCAATATTTTTCAGTTACAGCCACTGAAACTTCAGGGGCTTCTAAATTTCTTCCAATATCAAAATGAAGCATGGCAATTCTCTGCTTTCATAGTTCATTGTGGCCTCTCTAATTTATAGATTAATGCCCAAACATCAGTGTATCTGCAACTATTTTCAGTTAATTACATTAAAATGCTATATTTTTTGGGGAAAAGGTTACAAGGCCAATGCTTTTCTTTCTGAAGATGAAAGGATAGACATCGATAGAGTTAATTGTGGCCCAAAATATATAGAAATTGATGGACACCACATTGGTGTTATTGAGATCCAAAGTTCATGATTTTTTTGTCCCAAAAATGTTGCTATTACAAGGTTTCAGAATTTCTCTTAGTTATTGAGACTAAAGGGTCAATACATTTTTTTCCATGATTCCCTCACCGTTGCAGTGAATTTTTCCAAAGAAATAATCCACAAACAAGTGAGAAAGAATATTTTGAGCAAAGCAGTGCACCTCAAGAAGTGTGCACTGATATTGGAAGAAATTGATAAGCCCCTTAAGTTTCAGAGGCTGTAACTGACAAAACATTCAAGCTAGGTAAAATATATTCAGGCTTTTTTCATACCTTGGTGAGGGGACAAAATGTAGTAAGTTAATTAAATACAGGCATCCCCCGAGTTACGTAAGAGATGCGTTCCGGCAGACTATACGTAAGTCGAGATTTACGTAAGTCGAACCTTTGCGTTGGCGCTTCAGAAATTGCTGTATAACAAGTTGTATCGTACAGGAATGAGCGCAACCACATACGCCACCACATCCATCGCTAGAACTGCAAATTTTCACGTTGATTGCTGACTTGGGATTTATAAGCGATTTTTCTACAGAAATTAATGAATTTTCCTTCGAGGAATGACAAAAATGGGTCACTTTGTTATTTTTAGCACGTAAAAAACTCTATAACTATTCGATATTTTTTCTACCATAGGTTGTACGAGCGAATATCTACTTCTTCGCGCTCGCATTCGAAAATTAACGTAATCATTTGAAATACGGTTATCGCTTACGTAAGTACGGATTTACGTAAGTCGAGACATACGTAACTCGGGGTATGCCTGTAATGACAAAGACTACTTTTTTTCGTTGATTTCATGTGGAATGACCCAACCTTGAAACACTATTTGGTGCAAGGATTTTTTAACAACCACATATTTTTCTCCTTACTTGTGGTAATATTCCAAAAGAAGCTCAAGTCTAAAACAACTATTCTAATAATATTGCCATCAATATTTAAAATAATTAAGGTGTAGACTATAAACAGTACAGTCTACAAGTCTCCAGCAATTTCATAACAAGAAAATTTCTCAACAATCAATGACACATGATGACAAATTCAAAACAATAAATATTTTACTGATAAATTAACACCATTTCAATGATTAAAAAAAACTTACCAAGATCTTTCCCAAATCCTGACTGCTTGAATCTATCAAATGGAGATGCAACCTCAGTTCTGTTGTTAAGTGTTGACAAAAACAGTTCCAGCCTCCATTTTGTCAGCTACAATTAAAACTCTGTTTATGTTGGTTGTAAACACACCAGCAACCACAGCATACTCTATATTATTAGCTCGATGTATCATTGAATCTGTGTCACTGTAAAAAACAAGCACCATTCAAAAGTGATTATAAGGTATGTATTTTCAAACATGCTAAATTAAGTAAGTACATTATAGCCTTGTGCCTAGAATTTCAATTATGCCCAGAAAATAATTAACTTCGAGGAAAAATTTATGTTAATAATGTAGAATTGGGAGACACAAAACAATAGCAACCATGACACAACACCAAACAATCTTGGAAGAAATAAAAAAAAGCAACAAAGACAGAAACTAGGGACACCAAAGGAAATAGTAAAGGTAAGTAGTAATAAAAAAATTAACTTCAATCGAGTTTGATGTTGATTAAGAGGCCAAAACATGGACCAGAGACAGAAGAGGAATCCGATTTCTCAATGATGACAGAGAAGACTCCCAAGTCGGTGTTCCTGCAGAGGGACGAGGATGGAAATTCAGAAAGAGGCTGAAAACAGGAGGATATATTAGGGTGAGAACTTGAGATGCCACCGTGGAATGGAGAGAGAGGCAAAACTGTGGAGAATGCCACGATATGAGTCTGGAACAATACCTAAGATAGATAAGTGCAATATGAATTTTTAATATCGTGCCAACTATTTTTAAAAGAGAGGAAAACAAGAGAGTTCAAACCCTATAAATTATGAAAACAATAATCTAACTAAAAGAATTTATGATAGAAGCTACTCTTCATTCATGAAACTTGCTCTCCTTTGACCTACTAACGGCCAGTTGCAAGAAACTTACGCTATTGGTTCGATAGCTATGGGTCCCATAAATTTATGGAACTCCTAACTTATTTTTTTCTGCAGGAAACAATCAGTATCATCCACTAGTTCCTGATGGTCATTGCTTCAATCAAGTTGTTGTTAAGAAACCCAATAGATGACATTACTGTCACGATTGTAACATACACCAATTTGAAGAGTGAATTTTGAGCCGCATTAAATGAACACATTAAGAAACCTCAGGAACGAGGCAGAGGAATATTGTGGTGGTTGCGTATTCACTCAACTCTAGTGATTAATAATATGGGAAAGCGAGGGAGGAACTTTCATGAATTTGAGAGAAATCTAGCAATTGAACTGGAGGGAGAAAAGAAAGCCATAATTGAAAATAAAAGGACTGACGCCATATTTTTCTAATAGGAAAAATCACTGCTTGGGAGGAAATAACAAGACAGTACCATTCCGTAAGACAAGAAGGATTGAGGACAAGCAAGCAGCTGGATGCCTTGTATGATTTTCTGAAGAAGGCACAAAGTGATTAACATGATGACCTGGTTGTTATCAATTGCCTTCAAATTGATAATGTATGCTATACTTGGCAGTGGCGGATACAGGTGGGGGGCGTGGGGGGCGCGCACCTCTCCCTTGCGGGTCCGGCCGTATTGCCAAACATTGCAGAACCGCAATAGGGTAGTTTCCTTCATCAAAGAAACCGAAAGGCATTGATTGCGATTTGTTACCCACAATTACTGTATTCATAATATACAAATTATTTCGTTTTAGAAATACCGGTTTAGACGAATGGCCATGGTCCATTTTTATCCTCATTTGAAAAGGGCCAGATTGGCGCCCATGCGATGCCACTCCACGTGACGTCACAGGGACCTAGTTTCTATGGGAGAAGATAGGAGTTATACATCGTCTGAGATTACCAATGCATGCATGAGGCACAGAGCTCAGGGAAACATGTCTTAATAATCACCTATTAAAACTGGCTAAGGTCGGAAAGTTTTCTTCGTTTGATAAGGTATTAATAAACCTTTTTTAAGCCAAGCGCTACCAGACAGCAAGGTACTCAGCTACCCTCTAGCATCCTGCGTCCTATCAGCGCTCAGAGCCTCGATCAAGGTCACCTCACAAGGCGGGAGGGGGAACCAGAAATACGTCACACGGAGGGATTTCCTTACCCGTCGCGTTTTCGCGCGCTTGAAAATTATCACTTTTCATTTAATCGTGAAAAATGATATCGTCATTTAAAAGTCTAAAAGCGTGAAATACGTACTCCAGGAGTAATAATCTTCCGATACAGGCAATAAAAAAATAATAGGAAACCACCCTATTGTGACTTTTTTGTATCATAAGATGGCATTGTCTTATATATGTGTAAAATTACTTTAATTAAAATTTTATTTTACTCTGCCTGTGACTTGATTATTTTTTATCACGATAAAAGTAAAGGCAACTCAATACATATGTATATCTTTTGCGCCCCCCCCCCTTTTGAGTGCTTTCTGTATCCGCCACTGATACTAGGCAAAATTATTCCTCATTACTTATTGTTATTCTCAGCAGAATGAATTATAGAAACCTGGAGCTGGAAGTTTTAAAAGAAAACTTGGTAGTACCAGAGAGAGAAATATCAATGTAGACACCCAAATTTAAACCACTGACAAATGCCTACAATTCAAATGCAACTTTTTTACAGAGAAGATGGTTTCAAAATTTTCCATTTCTGATAAAATTTTATTAGTACAATTTTACACAATATAAAATCTAACTTCCTGGATGCTCATTGTGAAACAAATGACGTCTATAATTAATATTAATCATAGCACACAACCCACAATCATAAAAATTCTAATAGTTTAGAGGTTGTATGGACTTCCCAACAGACTCCCGAGAAAAGTAACCAGGTTTTGAGCAATGAAAACAGTCAACAAAGTCTCCCAGTCGGTATGCATTCTTCAAGTATGAAGAATGCTAAGCATTTTGATATTTTTTTTTAACACTTCTATTCCATCTTTTACTGAGAGATAAGATTTATGTTTAAAGTATTAAATAAAAACTATAGTTATTGTTGGGTATTTCCCCCCCCCCTTTCGGCGAGTGTCGTCTCCCTTGGGATTTTCCAAGGCCCGGCCAAGTCCCTTTCGGCTCCTTCCTCATGGTCTCCGCCTAGGGGACTCGACTCACACCCTTTTGGAGTGAGGGAGTGCCGTTACTTGAGGTTCAGTAACCCTCATACCCTAGCATCCATGCCTATGCCGACTGCGTGGGTGTTTGTCAGTGTTCACTGAAAACCGGGAGCGTGTGGACGCGGAGTATCGACGTGCGCTCATTCGCGAGTTGCGCGCGAAATAAACCAAATTCGATTGAAGGTGTCCTCACCTTTCATTTCATGATAACCCGGGGCACACGTCCCCGCGCGCACTCCTTCAGTGCCACCTTCGGGCCGGATTGCGCGAACAGTTATATTTAATTTGATTTTAATAAGAATATTTTCCATTGAATTCTAATGAATTTCATTCATTATTGTAAATGCCCTGCTTTTTAAGGGGATGCCCGGTTACCCATAACTCAATAGTGAAAGATTAGCAAAAGTATAAATCAGTAGTGCCATACACTGAGTGGAGGACATTTTCTACCTGCTTCTGCTTCAATGTAAACGGGCCAAGCAGGGTGAATCAATAAAAGCATCCTTTCCATTTCCTTTTTACATAGGGCTGGGATTAGGGCATTCATTGTCTCTTTTGGGGCAATATTTCAGAGGAGAATAAAAAATAAAACACCATCAATATTTTCAATTGCACATTAGAAAGCCTTATCCATGATAAATCATGACCATCTCATCCCAACATCACCTAAACATATTTTGTCGACCAATTGCAAAGCATTTCTAATGCTAATGAGGGCTTATTTCTATATTGCTGAGGTATATGTTGCATTATTATTTTAGTGTGAATCATTAGGGCTCTAATACAAAGAAGCTGCATTCATTAAGACAAAGTTAGCAATCATTTATATCCGATTCATTGATTGGTCGTTTCTACGAGGCAATTAGCCCAGTATAGCTCTTGGCTTCATTCGCAACCCATGTAATTTCATCATCGGTTTTAATTTTTTGCTGTTATGCCATAAGTAAACTTCAGGTATTTTCAGTCACTTATTTTACAATAATGAGTATGTAACTCAAACAGTAGTGATATAATTGACAGCATTATAAGACAACCAAAAAGATAATATACTGGGCTGCTTACAATTAATTATGAAAGTAGGTTTGGGATGTGCAACCAATGTTTAATTAAAATGGGTTTCAATTATTATATTTCCGATTACATCCCCTAGAGCACTTGGGTTTTCCTCAATAGCATGCTCTTCTGCCTCCTTAAAGTCATTCTCATCTATATAGGCATCAGAATAATAGCCAAATTATTATTCGGAATGGCTATTGCAACTATTACAGACAATGTTTTATTTAGAGTAGTCCTTATACCCAGTGCTATGCATTTAAACCTCCTTTTCCATACCTGTATAGCACTCTCAACAATGTTCCTTTTTTTATCTGGAAATAACTACATCAATACTCTGCTGCAGTGGCTGGATTAGCAATGGGTGTGTCAATACGTAGGGCCTGCAACGATAGGCACTGTCTCCCAAAAGATAACTGTTACCTAACTCTTAAACTTCCAATAGGGTTGTTTCCTATTATTTTTTTACTACCTATATTGAAATATTATTACTCCTAGAATAGAATTTCACACTTTTAGATTTTTAAATGACAATATCTGTTTTTCACAATTAAATGAAAAGTGAAAAATTTCAAACGTGCGAAAATGCGATGGCTAAGTATGAATGCTGGGAAAAGCCCTCGTGACATCATTCTAGTTCCGGCTGCCACCGTGTGAGGCCAACTTGGTGAAGGCTATGAGCGCCCCTACAATGCTGGCTGTTATCAGATAGCCGAGTACCCTGCTAGCAGGTAGTGCTTTCCTTAAATAAGGATTATTAATACCCTATCAAACGAATAAAACTTTCCGACCAAAGGCAATTTTAACAAGTGATTATAAAGAGATGTTTCCCCAAGCTCCGTGCCACATGCATGCATTGGTCAGCAGATGAAAAACTCCTGGCTACTTGCATAGTATCTAGGTCCCTGTGACGTCACGTTGAGTGGCATCGCATGGGCACCAATCTGGCCTTTTTCAAATGAGGTTGAAATTGACCACTAACTGCCGTAACTACCCAATCAAGCACAAATACAGGAAGCATTGAAAAATGTACTACCATGTGTGGACCTAGGCCATCGGGAAACAAACCCATGATTTTAAGTCTGCATTACAAACAACCAACACGTTGACAGAGATATTTCCTTTTCTAGCATGGAACAATTCTAGATTATCTCCCCCTGGAGACTGAATTGGTAGATATGTGTACCATTATTGCAACCAATTGCTTCGATTGAATAGCAAGTAGAAATACAAGGGAAAAGACAAGCAGGCCATTAGAAAGACTATATAGTGATGCTTTTGGCCCAAGCAGTCCAAAAGGATAAAATGGTGCTTGATGCTAGCTAACAATTGGAGATGATTTCATTCATTTTGGTGTTGCTTTTGGTTTAAAGCATAAAACGAAGGCAGCAAAGGAATAAAAGATTATGAATCAATGGTAAAAGCTTAATTTTCTGCTATGATCTGTCAATTTAGATGTGATAATGGTGGTAAATATATCAATGATGACGTTAGAAAGTTCTTCAATGAGAAAGATCATCAATGCGAGCTAACGATTTCACACACACCTGAAGTTAATAGGATAGCTGAGAGAATGAATAGGTCAATACTACAAAAGGCAAAAATTATGCTCAGGAGTTCTATTTTAACCCTTTGAGTGCGGATGGCATAGCATTGATGCCCAGCGTAGGTCCTGCCAATGGGCGGGTGGCATCACATTGATGCCATGCCGGTCTATGTCCTTCAATCGCTCCCTACGCTCCTCCGCTCTGTTCTGTCCACTCTCAAGATGGTTTCCCGCACACGCACTGGATTAGGCTACCTGGATATGCCTTCCGTTTTTGAAAAATATTTTATATTTTTTTAGTACTTTTTTTACATTCATGGACTACTTTTTAATTTGTAAGATTTTTCGCCATAATAAAAAAAATTAAATGTGACATTTTCTTTACTCTTCTGAATATTTGTACTAAATATTGCCACATTTTAAGGTTATTATTCCGGTTTTTGTCCTATTAATTTTTTTGCAAACATTTTTTAGTCATAATCTTCCTTCCATCTCATCAACGAAAAATATTTTCGTATTTCAAAATACGGTCACTATACACACGCTAAACACAATAGAATAATCTGTTTCTGTTTTTATTGTTGTTTAAAATTAATATTTACATAATTCCGTTCCGAATTATTCTCATTTATTTCGTATGTTAAAAGTTACTAGGTGGGAATAATTACGATCACCAATTCGTTTTTCACGAGAAATAATGACGGTTCCAGGAAAACCTTTATATTTTTTTCATTTTGAATGAGAAATCAGAATTGGGGAAATCTTTGGGGAAAAACCCTAGTAGAAAAAAGTGTGTTCATTCAGTGTTCTTTTTATGTTCATTTAATATGTTCAAATTGTGTTCCTTCTATGTTCACCGAATGTTCACTTTATGTTCTTTTTATGTGTTTTGTGACAGAAAGAACATAAAAAGAACACAAAATGAACACTCGTCTATGAACATAAAAAGAACATAATTTGAACACAAAATGAACACTTTTTTGAACATCAAAAGAACACAAAATGAACATAAAAAGAACATTTTGTTGAACAACAAAGAAAAAGCTTTCGCGGAAGTCCCATCATTACCATGAACACTTTCACATCTTTGCGAATCAGATGTCAGTGTTTGGATAAGTTTCAAATCATTTTATTTCCTGCTTTTTTTATTAGAAACGAACTTAATAGTAGAAGCCAAATGCTCAGGCCTTATCCCTGTTTAGTATGCAATAAAGTACATATTGAGAGTGTTTTCAGGTGTTCCTTGATTGTTTTCTCGGATCGTTCAATGTCCATTTTATGATGATATGCCTTCATTTTGGGATAATTTTCCCGGAAATTCATTATTTTAAATTTCTAGAAATATTATGGAAAACTGCTAAAAAATACAGTTTTGTGGATTTCAAGATGGCGAAATTCAAACTCATTTTTGGTAGACAAAGTCTCCAAAATCATCTGTATTACTTGTTTTATGTAAACCCAGACGGCACAGGAAGTTTTCGTACCTAAATACGAGGGTGGACAATCAAGATACAAAAATCGCGCTTAGGAAGTTACTTAGAAGGTTTTGTTTCTTTATTTCCTTTAATGACGAATAAAGATGCAAGAGGACTGGCAAATTCATATGCATCGATAAAATTGTATCTCATCGATAAAACTGTATTCGGTCTGGGACTATTTTCTTACGCGGGTGGTGCCATCTGGTGCCATCGTGCCATATCCTCCTAGAAAGATCACATGTCTTCACAAGCTAGCACAAGGCGTTGGAGATCGCGTCGTTTACGTAACGTCTTACCACATTTCAGGGATTTTTGTGGTTAAGTTTGTGAAAAATAGAGTGTCTGGTAATAGTGAAGTTTCCCTTATTCTTTAATTTCATTCACTGGGCTTCAGAAACGTGTTTGTGAGATATTTTTGTTAAAAATGCCTTTCGTGTGTTTATTGTCGGGATGACGTAATGGAAACTCCGGGACATGGTTCAAGGTTTTAGCTTTCCAAAAGATCCTGAGTTGAAGAAGAAGTGCATTTGGGCGATAAGAAGAAAACATTTCACCCCTACGAAAAGCTGTGAGGTATGTACTCTTTCTCGCTGTAATTATTTGGATGTAATTTTAAGTTAGAAGTGGCTTCGGGATGTTGATGCATCAACATCCCGAACTATTCAGTACTGAAGTACTATAGTACTATTCAGTACTAAAAATGGTGATTCAAAATATTGTAGCAGCAATTCTTTTGAAAATTCTTGCATTTTAGTTGTCTTTTTTGTATTAATTCATTCGGTAAACGTGTGGTTAAAGGAGAAACTAGGAATAAGCTGCCAAGTTTATAGGTTCGAATATTGCTTCTTAGCTTGCCCTATGGTGTATTACACGTCGGCTTTCATCATTTCAAATTATCTTATGCTATAGTTTAAAACAATAAAAATATCAGGCATAAAAATATTTACTATATTTACGAGCCTAGTAATTTGATTTCTCATGCAGAAATACCAAAAATTGGAAATGATTTGACCTAATAAGTTACATGGTATTTTATTATTTATTAATTTTAGGTGTCTGAGCTTCACATCGCACCTTGTGATATCAGAAAATAATCTGTGGCCTTGGACGAGAAGACGAGGAGAAAATTCTTGCTGAATTGGAGGTGCCCAGATTGGAGGAAGGTACCATTGCTTCACTGTTACCTGTCTCCAAGAAGACAGACATTGTGGCAGAAGTGACATATTTGTGGATGTGGATTTGATTTGTGCAAGTTGGTGCAGTGATAGTGGACGTTCATCGGAGAAAGTATTGACGATAGTTTGTATGTATCGACCAGTCCTCTTTTAAATAATTTTCTATTCGAAAGAGAATAAGAGTAATTGTTTCGCTAAATTAGATGTGGGATAGAAGAGAAAATTGGAAATATTATTGTGGTTGACAATAGAAAATACATAATATATGTATTGTATTTCTGTGGGTTTTTTCTTTCCTGCCTCTTTAAAATTTCTTGCGGTGGTGACTTCATGCAAAGTAAGTATAAAATCGGAGGTGTGATCTAAGAGATAACATGTTTTATTTTACAAGTGTTTATGCTGGTGATTTGGCAGGACTTTCTTATTTTTAATAGGGTGATACATTTACTGCAGTGACCTAGGGACTTTTACTCATCCCAAATAATTTTTCAAATACTTTAGCGCCTGATATGGGTAAGTTTTAGTAGCTGAGACTGAACTATACGTTAATTTTTGCTTGCATTTTGATGGATTCGATCATACTAATAGCAGATGTGTCAGCAATCCTGTTTCATCGGCAATATTTATTTAAAAATTTTATTTCGTCAGGCTTTAGGGTAAGCTTTTTAATGCTCGTGGGCTATGTGATGTCTTATTTAGTGTCGAAATTAATAAGAATTTACTCTCATTAACATCTCAAGGTTTCCAAGTAAGTACGAGCCACTTAACAATGCTGGATGCTGGGGGTGCGTGAATTAGCCATGAGAATCTCATTTTTCGCAGAGTTATTTAAGTGGCCGAGTAAGTTTTGTAAGTTCTCAATGGGTAAATAATACTATATCATGAATTCTAATTACCATGAAAAACTCACAACCGACAAAACTTTGTCGGTCGTGAGTCTTTCATGGTAATTAGAATTCATGATATGGTGTTATTTACCTATTGAGAACTTACAATTCATAATGATTCGTATCAAGGTTCTCGCTACGGTCGGTAGCTATCGATTGTGTTGCGTTCGATACATTTTTCGATCGTGCGAGTTACGATATATCTAATGTCGACCTAATCGATTGAGATTAGCCTGAGTGCCGTGTTCCTGCGCGCTTCGTATCCAATCGTACGTGCTTAGTAGCGGACATTCACATGCTGCGTACGCGCTTCGTCGACAGGCCGCGAACGGAAATTATCCATTGACGAAAAGCGACGAAGCGGCATAGTATCCCCTTAGTCAATGGGTACTATGTACATACGAATTAGATACGGAGGGTTCTGTGCCGTCTGGGAAGCTACTTGTCATGACACATGAACTGCAGTTATCCACAATCACCTCCAAGGAATGAGAATTTTTATACTGGTTTATTTTAAAGAACAACAAAGAAAAATGTTCATTTTGTGTTCAACATAGTGAACATAAAATGAACATATAAAAAAATGTTCAATTTGTGTTCACCATGGTGAACATAAAATGAACACAAAGTGAACATAAAATGAACGCATAAAAAATGTTCATATTGTGTTCACCATGGTGAACATAAAATGAACTCAAAGGGAACACAAAATGAACATAAAGAAAAATGTTCATTTTGTGTTCAACATAGTGAACATAAAATGAACATATAAAAAAATGTTCAATTTGTGTTCACCATGGTGAACATAAAATGAACTCAAAGGGAACACAAAATGAACATAAAGAAAAATGTTCATTTTGTGTTCACTGAGATGAACATAAAAAGAACATAAATTGAACATCAAAAGAACACACCAAGAAATTGGTGAACATAAAAGAACACCAAAAGAACATCAAAAGAACACTTGAACACTGAATGAACATATAAAGAACACCAAAAGAACACAATTTTTTCTACTAGGGAAATAATCAAATTTCGGGGCTCAAATAAAATAGTCGTTTTACGTCACCGCGGAATAGACTACAAGTCGCTCTGTGTCGCCTGTTATCTCTATCTTTAGAAATATTTTTGCCGTTCTTATGAGAAATGCATGCACGTATTCTGTTGTGTGCATGTCATGGAGAAGGTCAGCTCTTCCTTCTCAGTTTTTGCGACTCTCGCCATTAGTACAGTCTCTCCTTCGCACATCTTTCGATTCAGTGCATTTTCACTCCTCTATAGAGATTTTATTTTTTCTAATATTACCGTATATCTCCTCGCAATAAAACTACCTCTGGCACAATTTACTCAAGTGCATACATGGAACACTGCATTGGGTCTTCTCCGCAAAGGTTTTTTTTAACTTTTCCTGTTGGACATTTCAGTATTTTACATATATTTAGCCACTTAGGTGGAATATGGGAGAAACCTTTAATTTTAATTTTATTCCTACTTTCAAACCCCAAGGACCGTTTATTTATCAGCCTCTGGTGAGCTAGGCTAAGATTATCTCCTCGCAATAAAACTACCTCTGGCACAATTTACTCAAGTGCATACATGGAACACTGCTTTGGGCCTTCTCCGCAAAGGTTTTTTTAACTTTGAAGCAATTTACATATTTTACTTTTTAACTTTATTAAGACTTTCACAATTATTAGTTAATTTTTGCAGCATTAACGCAAAACAAAATGTCAAAAAGATAAAATAAATTTCATATGTTTGCATGCAAATCTAAGTTACTAGCAAATTTAAAAATTCAGAAATCTGAAAATTAAAATTCGAAAACTTTTATTTACCCAAAATTTGATGCATGGAAATTGGATGACATCTGAAAAAATATTTATCTTATTTTATAATTCATTTCCGCCATCTTTTCAGAATTTATTTCAAGCTTCTTAGTTGCTACGTAAAAATATGCTGTCCGTCGTTCCTAATTTTTGTGTAACGGGTTGCATAAATATCCGGAGAATTTATCACATGGGTGCGGATGGCATCACTGTGATGCCATTAACAAATTGTTTCATAAATAGTCAAATGAATATAAAAATCCTTTTTTTATTGAAATTGTTTTCATATTTTCGAAAAACAAAGTGAATGCAGTGAAAAAATATTCTCCGCCAATGTGAAACAACTCTAAGAAAATGTTACGCAATGAAAGGGTTAAGTTAAAATTTTTGGTGAGAGGCGTCATTAATAGTGGTATATTCAATTCACTAGAGTCCAACAAAGGTGCTTGACGGCAGAAAAGTTCCTGCTAAACGTTGGTTTGGCATGTGCATTTACTTTCCTCATAGATCCTTGACATTAAATAACTCCATTTTAAGTAGGGATATGCAAATCAGAGGTGGCCCAATCGCCCAGGGGAGGTTAATTGCTGTTATTTCATTAATTACGAATGTGAAAGGCAGTGCCCAACGCAGACTTGGGAAGATACAGCTCATCAGTCCTTCGGGGCTATTCTGACAAACGGGGCAATACATATGGCCAGCCGTAAGTTTCTTATGGTCTGACCCAAAATTACTGCCTACATGGATTCCAATCCCAAGGGGCCATATTGAATGGCTCTACCTTAATTAAAGCCCTTTCTCTGTGAAGCTCTTTAGTGATCTGAACATATATTACCAGTTCAGATCACTAATGGCGGCATTAGTCCACCGGCAGATGCTTGAAACATCAAAAATGTAAAGAAAATAATCACATATGAGAAGAAGTAGAAGAACCATTTGTATGTAGCAGTAATAATATCCATGAATTGTACTCGTAATGAAAAGAGTGAGAACATAAGTACCTCGTGTAGTTCAAACACCCTTCCTCTCCTATCAATGCAGAAAATTTAAAGATGAAATTGAAACTTTAAGGTTTATTTACTGATGTACGCGGAACGACTTATGTTCGCGGAGACGAGAGACCGGATGGTAATGTTATTCTGATCCCATGCATAGGCACTCATGAGAGTGCGTTGGAGTGATGCTCCCATCAGCATATTCCAGGAAGCTGTGGCCACGTGGGTAAGGAGACGGCGGATGACGCGGTAGGCAGCGGCAGTCGGCGGAAAGACTCAGGTGCAAAAGGTGTGCAAAGAGGGCGTGTGCGCGATGCAATATGTTTTGTTGTCAATAAATACCTTCACTAAATGACTTGTTCTAATAATTCCTCTGGAGTGCCAGCCCAACAGAAACCCCGCGCTTACAACTGGTGTCAGAGTGCGACGTTGGCCTCCAACAAAAAGAGGAATCAAGTCTTTGGTGAAGGTAAGTGAGGATGACGGGCAGAGTTAGTATATCGGGCCAAGAAATGGATATCCAACGCGCGTTAGACACGTTGACTGCGCAGTTAAAGGACTTGCAGGAGGAGAACGCGAGAATGAGGGCTCGGGAGGCCGAGAGACCCTTGCACCCCCTCGCCCCGACCGCTGAGAACTACGCGGATAGACAACCGAATTTCGCCCTCTTAGCCTCGGTTGAGAATTTCTGCGGCGGACCAGCGGAGGATGTGGATGCCTTTGTCGAACGGTTCGACAGGGCTGCCTTGCTGAGTAAGTGGATGGAGGAGGAGAAACAGTATGCGATCAGGCTGCGACTAAAGGGGGCCGCGGATACGTATTGCCAAGCCAAGGCCGAGGGCAGAGAGGCATTGACGTATCCGGAGATTACCGGACAGCTGAAGGAGAGATACAGGTCGAGCAAAAGCCGGTGGTATTACCGGGAGTTGCTGTCCACTCTGCGGATGAAGACGGGGGAGACCATTCAGGAATTCGCGGATCGGGTTCGTGAAACGAATGTACGGACCTATTCTGTCGAAGGCACTGAGGAGAGGGTGGCTGCCATCCGGGAAGAGGCCGACCAAAGGGCATTGGATGCCTTCTTAAACGGTCTCTCTGGCGAGGTGGGTAGACAAACGAGACTGAGGATGCCAGCGACGTTTGATGACGCCATTAAGAACGCCACGCGCATTGTGGAGGTGGAACGGCGTGCGAAGAGGCCAGTTGGGGAGATGGAAGTCTTTGCATCGACGGCAAAGGCGTGTTTTTCGTGCGGGAAGGAGGGTCATTTCGCACGCTTATGTCCGAGCCGCCCCCGAGGGCCCTGCTTCGCCTGCGACCGCCAGGGGCATTTTGCGAGGGACTGTAAGAGTACTCCGCGGCTGTCGAGCGACAGGAAGCCGGATTTAAACTAGGGTGGGGCCGAGTTAATCGCCGAACGCGCCCCCCCAGGAGGTGGCGATCACACCTGTTTGCTCGCTCAGCGAGGCAAATGGACTGGTAGTACGAGTGGAGAAGGACGAACGGGTGTGGCCCATGCTAGTGGACACAGGAGCCCAAGTTTCCCTAATAACTAGACAGTGCAGTGGCAATTTGACCCCTACTTTCTCACCCTTGAGGATACGAGGGATTTTGGGGGGGCAAATGCGAAATTACGGCGAAGTGGTGGCCCCTTTGAGAGTTGGTGGCATGTCACTGATGCTGCGTGCGCAAGTGGTGGACTCGCTGGGCGACTATGCAGGACTGTGGGGGATGGACTTTTTAAGAGAAAACGGTGCAGTGATTGATCTCGCTCGGGGAGTGTTGGTATTGAATGGAAAAATAGTTCATTTGGCCGACGCGCGAGAGAGTGAGTCGACTAGGGGGGAGGCGGCGATGGGCGCGGTGGGTTGTTATCAGTGGGCCCCGTCCGACGGGATGGAAGGAAAAGTGGGCGTGGTTTCGCCCCAGCGCAAGGAGAGAGGGGGAAGGAGGAGACAGACCGAAGGGCCGTCATTGCCCGCGGCTGATGGGGCCGCCCTCGCGGGGACGAGGAGCCCGCTGTCACCGGTAGTGGACCCGGCGCTGGCGGCGGCGACCGACCGTGATCTCCCTTTCCGCCTCGACGCGGCGAGGAGAGGGGGCGAAAAGATACCACGAGGATACCCCACGAGGACGTACCATCGCCATGGAGCAGTTGACGTACCGGTTCGACTCCTGCGCGCTGAAATCGTTCCGGGTAGGAGCGTGCGACTCCTGCCTATTTTCTTGGACACCGAAGTTTGGCGGCCGGGTCAGGAGTGCCTGGTGGAATCTGCTCTGAAGGAGGAGGAATGCTGGGTGGCCAGGTGTGTGTGCTTGGTGAGCGATGAGGGAAGCGTCACCACACACGTAAGTAATTTTGGACCTGATACACTTACGCTAAACAAGGGGACATTGATCGCGAGAGTTAGCGAGGTGCACTCGGGTGAGGATATTCAAACGGGCCGCGAAGTGGGGACAACTGGATGGGAGGTAAAGTGCGTTGGGGTAATGGAAGTGAAGGAATTCGGAAGGGACATTCGGGATAAGTTGGGGCACTTGAAAGGGGAGGAACGAGAAGTACTAGCCCCAGTGATTGAGAAATTTCAGAATTTGTTTACGCAAACGGGCGGGCCCCCTGCCACTCATCTAGTGGAGCACGAAATTCCGACGGGTGATGCCCGCCCGATTTATAAAAAACCCTATAGGACCCCGCACCACCTGAAGCCCCTGATAGAGAATTTCGTGAAAGAGCACGTGCGACGGGGGGTCATCCAGCCTAGCAATAGCCCGTGGGCGTTTCCGGTGGTGGTGGTTCCGAAAAAGTCACTGGATGGCAAGCCAAACTATCGATTCTGCATCGACTTTAGGGCCCTTAATGCTATCACTAAAGCAGATGTTTACCCCCTTCCCAATATCACAGAGGTTTTGGAATATTTCGGCGGATGTAAGTACTTCACGACCCTCGACCTCACTGGCGGATATCACCAGATTCCGATGACCGCGGACTCGCGTGAGAAGGCCGCCTTTATCGTAAACAGCGGCCATTACGAATACGTCCGTATGCCATTTGGAATTAGAAACGCGCCCGCGACATTCCAACGGATGATGGACGAAGTGCTACGGGGGATGACGCCGTCGGAATGTCTAGTTTATCTAGACGACGTCATCGTGTTTAGCGATTCGATTGACACTCACGCCTCACGGCTAAGCAAGGTATTCGAAAAGTTGGAAGCGGCCGGCCTGTCGTTGAAATTGGCTAAGTGCCACTTTGCCCTCCCACAAGTAAAGTACCTTGGCCATGTTATCAGCGCAAACGGGATCAGGCCCGACCCAGAAAAAGTTGCTGCGGTGCGCGATTACCCAACCCCGAGAACGGCTAAGGAAATTCAGTCATTTTTAGGACTTGAGAACTATTACCGCCGGTTCGTGGATAACTACGCCGTCCTCGCCCGACCACTGACGGCGTTGCTGCGGAAAGGGACCACTTTTAATTGGACGCCTGAGTGCAACAAGGCTGTGGAGAGTTTGAAGGAAGCGTTGACGAGCAGTCCGGTATTAATTTACCCCGACTTCAATCGACCTTTCATCATCTCTACGGACGCGAGTAATTTCGCAATAGGAGCCGTGTTATCGCAGGTGATCGATGGGGAGGAACATCCCGTTGCATACGCGTCTCGGCAAATGAAAAACCCCGAAATAAACTATACTACAACAGAGAAGGAGCTCCTCGCTGTCGTGTGGGCAGTGCGACAGTTTAAGTGTTACGTGTTCGGCCGTAAATTCTTGATCGTAACTGACCATGCTGCTCTTAAGTGGTTGTTTGGTCTCAAGGATCCAAGCAGCAGGCTTATGCGTTGGACACTTAAGTTAAGCGAGTACGATTACGAAGTAGCGCCCAAGCCCGGGAAGGCGCATTTAAATGCCGACACGCTCAGCCGGAAAGTCAGGGGCGTGGTCGCTGAGGGAGTGATAGACTTCGCGGATGCGCAAGGGAGTGATGAGGAGTGCCGAGGGTGGAGGGAAGACAAAAATTTCGCGGTAATCGACAACGTGTTGTTTAGGAAAACGAAACGGGGGAATAGGACTGTGGTACCGAGAAGCTGTAGGGAGGATATACTGAAGCAATGCCATGATCATATAATGGCGGGACATTTAGGTAGGGAAGCAACGGTGACTCGACTAGTATCGCAATATTGGTGGCCAGGTATCGAAAGAGCCGGGAGGGAGCACGTCAAGCACTGCATTGCGTGCAATCGAAGAAGCCCGTATGGAGGCTCTAAGGCCCCCTTGCAGGAAGTGCCTTGTGCCTCGCGGCCGTTTGAGCTCTTAGGGCTAGATATTGTAGGCCCTTTGCCGCGAACAGATAAAGGAAACCGGTTCATATTGACAATTGTGGATCACTTTTCACGGTATGTAGTCATGACGGCCATGGCCGAGCAAACTGCGGAGACGGTGGCTGCGGCGCTTGTTAGAAACTGGATTTTGCGATTCGGAGTCCCAAAGACGATCCTCACCGATCAGGGAACCAATTTTGAATCGGAGTTGTTCCGCGAGATGTGTAGACTGCTCGAAGTGAAGCGATTACGCACGTCATCGTATGACCCGGAGGCGAACGGGAGGGTTGAGCGAGTGCATCGCACGATCGCCCAAATATTGAGCCATTACGTGAATTACAATAACAACAATTGGGATTTTTTATTAGACTATGCAGTCTCTGTGTATAATATTAATAAGTACTGTAGTACAGAGTACTCCCCCCACGAAGTGATATTCGGATTTCCGATGGCCTCCCCCTTTGAAGTCATGGCGGCGAACGGTGTTCCGTCTAAGCACCCGGCTGTGGGAGAATTGTGTGCGAGACTAACAAAGTTGTGGGAAGTTTGCAAGGAAAACGATCGGAGGGCACAAAAGACGCAAGCAGAGGGGGTAAAAACAAAGGGAAAACAACGCAGATACGAGGTGGGCGACTACGTATATTTACGCGATCCGTGTTTGAAGCCAGGGCAAGTGAAAAAGTTTCATTGCCCCTGGGAAGGGCCGTATCGAGTGATAAGAGTTTTGTCCGATTGCAATTTAGAGTAGGAGCTTCCATTTCGAAAAATTGTGGTGCATGTGAATCGTGTGAAACCTTACTCAGGTTCTATTCCACCCCCAGATCTAGGAAGGAGATGTGCTCGCCCCCGAGGAAGACCCCGGAAGAATCCACCCCTTCCTCCCCAAACCCCAATTCTACCCCCTTGCAGTGACATAGAGTTCGAATCTGTGGAGCCGCGGGGAAACGCCGACCTTCCAGAGGCCAGCCAGCTGGGAACGGATAGCGGGGAAGGGTTTGACTCCCCTCCCTCAACCCCTCCAGACGGCGAGGCGCCAGCAAAGGGGGAAGGAGTGGTTTCCCCCCCCCTCCCAACCAAGAGGAGAGCTCCTCCCAGCGGAACGAAGCAGCATCCCCTCCACCGCCTTCCCCTCCCCTCACAAGGCGATCGCCTATCTCCTCCGCAGCCAAGAGGGTTTTAAAATCCAAGGGATTCCTGTGCAAAGATGATGAGTGCTTGGGAGGGTGGGAATTTGGTGATTCTGGGAAAGTGTAGGCCACGGCCGAAGATTGAACTCTGGACCTATTGATCCACTTGAATTGATACATATATTTCAACTTGTAGATACTGTTTTCTGTGTTTTAATTTTTTTTCTTTCTTTCTTCTATCTATGGGGTATATTTTTCATCTTTCTTTGTTTTATTGTAATTTTAATGGTTTCCATGTAATCTGGTATTGAATTGTTATCATGGGATATTCAATAATTCACCTTGAAGGGGGTATGGTTGTAAGCGGAACGACTTATGTTCGCGGAGACGAGAGACCGGATGGTAATGTTATTCTGATCCCATGCATAGGCACTCATGAGAGTGCGTTGGAGTGATGCTCCCATCAGCATATTCCAGGAAGCTGTGGCCACGTGGGTAAGGAGACGGCGGATGACGCGGTAGGCAGCGGCAGTCGGCGGAAAGACTCAGGTGCAAAAGGTGTGCAAAGAGGGCGTGTGCGCGATGCAATATGTTTTGTTGTCAATAAATACCTTCACTAAATGACTTGTTCTAATAATTCCTCTGGAGTGCCAGCCCAACAGAAACCCCGCGCTTACACTGACGTCATTATCAGAGGCTTGTGTGTAGGTATGTAGCTCCATAAAATTATAACCTCAATATTAAATTATCATTTTTTACTTGATTTGTCAATGGCCTTCCTACCCATACATGGTACAGGCAGTCACAAATGGTCCTAGTCACGTTCTTTATCCAATGACTAACTTAGTCTTGTCTTCCTGCCAAAAAATGTCTAGCCCTAGGCTGCTTTGATATCCTCCCTCATGAACTGTAATGCAACGAGAACATTAAAATAAAATTAAAAATCAGAGCAGAAATTTTAAAGTTACAGCTTGTTGAAGCAAATAATCAAGAAATCCATTAGAAATTCTAGCACAGAAAGCAAAAAAAAAATTTATCTTACCAAATCATCTATAACAGTATTGAACAGTATTTTTTAACGCTTTAACTATAAATGAACACGAAGTCCATGCGCACATTTCTTCACTTAGGTTGGTAGCAACTTCTTTTGATGCGTGGAAATATTTAATGAAAATATCATCATCATATCTGCAAATGCGTTACCCGTGTCCCTTATCCTCCTCATTTCCTGATGGCATCGGTACCTTTATTCTATGCATCTAGCCAATGCCCGTTGAATCCACATATGCTCCCGCACAATAATCATAATTCCTTTAAAAATTGGTTGTATAAACAATGACACCAAGTTAATTTCATTTTTTAACTCCTTGGTGTGCAGGTCGTTACGATAGTCTTGTTAGTGTAACTGACCTCTTAGATAAACTCGAATGAGAATCTCTGTCGGACCGTAGATTGAAAAATAGACTAAACCTTTTAGATACATTTAAGAGCAGTGTCTGCTCTAATGAAGTTAACCATATCTTACGGACGCCAACATACTACGGAAGATCAGATCATGTAAATAAAATAAGAGAGATAGATTGTAGAACAGACAGATTCAGAATGTCATTTTTTCCACGATCAATAAGAGATTATAACGGCAGCGATAGAACTCATAAATAGATTGCTTGACTGGTAGTGTAGCCAACTAACCTATGTGAAACTTAATGCATGTTTCTTAATTTTATTATTATTTCTAACAGCATATATACATAGTAGTATAATTTGTTAGTATACGAGACGATTTTTGGACGGTGTGGTGTGCATGTGGGAGCCCAATTGCATGTTGCATGCTGGTGATTGATCACCCCCTGCCAAACACCCTTGAGGTGGCTCGCAGGGTATTATGTAGATTTTGAATGTTGTATCTTATGAACCATGTTGTAACGGCCTCCTAGGCAGGTCATAATATTACAGCCTTGAGGCCATATAGCTATAGTATACTTGTTGCCTTTACCTCAGATGAGAATCACTCAAAGTCATACTTATGGTCGATTTCGACAAATGGACTGACCATAAGATGAGCAGAATAGCCCAGCAATAGGCACTTCTACATCTACATAATACCCTGCGAGCCACCTCCAGGGTGTTTGGCATGGGGTGATCAATCACCAGCATGCAGCATGCAATTGGACTCCCACATCCACACCACACGGTCCAAAAAACGTCACGTATGCAAACAAATTATACTACCATATGCTAAATTCTACATGAACACCTACATGAAGATGTCCAAGTATTCTACTATAATACTACTGCGACCAACATTGGGAGACTCATTGTCAGTTACGCATGCGCCTTATTAGAGCAGCTTCTCAAAAAGGATAATCTGCTTCTACCATGCCGGCACTACATATATAAGCTGGTTTTAAAATGTGTCTTCGACGCGAAGATCGGAAAGTCGTCGGACACATGCGTTCCTCTGTTTTAAATATTTCAAAACCTATGGAGAATAAATCACTAAGACTACATAATACCCTGTTTTGGCAATAAACAGCGATAAATATAGCATTAAAGGCTATATTGGCGAATATTAAAGTTTATCTAAAGAATTTTATGGTTTTACGATGAGTGAGAATGATCAACAAATGTTGAGGGTATGCAACCCGCGTGTCACCAAAAAATTGCTGCCTAGGGTGGGGCGCGCTCACTCTCACCATGCGAGGGAAAATAGAGAATATTTGTGCTGTGCTCGCTTAACTTCCCCTCTCCCACAACGCTTCCTTCCCTTCCTTCCCTACTTCCAGTCCTGGGAGAACTACTTGCCACTGATTCCCACGGTAATAGATACCCCTCAATCAAAAAATCATACTAGTGAGATATGTAACTATCCCCAGACATTGTATTCTGATATTTTTTCTCGATGAATAAATTGGGGTATTGACTACATAGAAACACATGCGGGGATATCGGGCTTGTCTACGGAACCGGAGGCTTGGGGAAGAGCGAATTAGGGAACAATGAAATGTCACATGATCCGTAGTGGTCCCAAAAATATACTGACATATGCACGGTCGCACTTGAAGCTGCCATCGTGGTCTCATCTCATAATGGAGATAGGTATGGGCAAAAAATACCGGTATTTGGTTGTACCGAGCACATTTTTTTTACTCCGGTAGTACCGGCCAGTATATTTTTAGCGGTTATACCCGAGTATCGGTACTAGAAATACCGGTACTTCGACGGAGCTGTCATCTTATGAGTTATCAATCAACTACCTACCCAGCTACTTAAAAAATTGAATGTTGATCATAAATCAAGCGAAGTAGGCCTTATCTAAGAAATAGACATCAACTCATAATGGCTTTAAGCAAAAGTGTTTATTCAATTAATGCCAAGGATATTTCTTAAGAAATAATAACAAGTGACAAGAAAATGTAGATGCAGACTTATGCAATACGTGCTCAACTTGTATTTGAGCACACTAAAAATAGTAACTAGTTTATTTAAATTTCAACTGATGATAAAAGCACTGATTCAGTTAATGAACATAGGAAGAGACTGAAAAATAGCGATGGTATCATGATATAGGCATTTCTATTAAGCTTAAGTTTGTGTACAATAGTAATCAGCGCTTTTAATGTACTAACAATGATCATCCGTTTCTCTTTTTTGTCACATACAACCAATCAAGTGCATCACCGAAAGAAGAGCAAATTAATTTTGCTTCTTAGTTATTAAGATGAGTCCTCCTGCTTTGGTTCCTTACTAGTTTTCTCATCATTTAACGATACTTTTACAAAACTGTGAGTTCGAGTCATGTGTTATCATAATTGATATAGAAGATATATTTATTTACTCAAATAAGGCAAGAAAAGTGAAACCACATATGTATTTCATTCTCTGAAATAAATGGAACAGCGACCTACTCGTCAACTTTTATTCGTCGACAGTATTTAGGCATAACTAGAATAGATTCTTGTTGCGTAAAATCATAATATTAAATGTATTAACATTAGAGGAGGTATTTCTAGGTATTTTCAGACTGTCAATGTAAGGTCTGAGCAGGGGCGCAGCTAGAAATTAAGGCTGTGTGGGGTTTAGGGGTAATTAATACCGGGGTGTGTGGAGGTATGGAATACCCACCAGGATAAGCGGTATGTGCGAGGTTAATAAATTGCGGAATTTTAAGGTAAATTTTTTAAAAATGTTTAGTTTTACGACTTTCTGAGGGATATTTTAGTAATCCTTACACTATTTTATTAGTAATATCAATCCAATTAAGTAAAATGGATTAAACTTAAAAATGTCTCTGAGTTCTGTGCGGGATTTTAACCCCCAAACTCCCCCCCCCCCGCCCCCATCGCTGCGCCACTGATCATCGTCACCTTTTTCAGCATGAGCATCAGCATCCAAGGAGGAGGGCAAGAAGACCAAGAGGATGGAGAAGAAGAAGGCATCGATGAATGTAGGGACGTGGAATGTGAGGACAATGATGAGGGCAGGTAAACTAAAAATATAAGAAGGAGATGCAAAAAGGGAGGGTCTTGGGTCTATCCAAAGTTGGGTGGAAGGACAGTGGGGATTACTGGAGTGACGGGTACAAGATAATAAAGTAATTACATTGTGAGTGTCATAAGGAAACTGTTCTACCGCAATAAACCTGGTAAGAACCTCCCATCGAATATAAAGGGGACTTATATCCATTGCCGTTATCTCTTTTTCGAGGATGGAAAAAAATTAAACTATTAAAGATAGAAGATGATAAAAAATTTGACAGATTAAGTATTCAATCGGACTGAGTGATAATAATTTCACGCCATAATTTATTTTTGAAGCCTAATAAGAAAAATCTAGGAAACTCCTTCCCCCCTATTTTCACCTCAGGCCTCGGAAAAATTAATTTTAATCACAAAAATTAAGTAATTTTATTGATATCGAAGACATTTTCAAGAAACTGGGCACTTCTACTTGCAATAAAAGTGCCCAACATCCTTTTGCCCAGCCGGACCGACCGTTCAGACCTCTGTGCGGCGCTCCGCTACTCGTGTATCCTTTCCAGTGTATGAGCTGATGGGAAGTTTTAAAAGGCTTGGGAGAATAAGGATAGCAAAATATGCGCGTGCATGGTGGTTAGAATTGAGTTATCTAAGAATTAGAATATATTTATTTGCAGCCACCCGTTTCCCTTCTGCCTTGCCGGCGCAATCGTTGAGTCCATTACATTTGCCTTTTGAAGGAAATCGCAATTTTCACATTGACAAATACGAACAATAAGACTAATGTGGAATTTAAAATGTTTGCAAGTGTAGGAAACTGCAATTTCCTCTCACTTTTATCGAACTATCCTCGACCATAACTAAGACTGAACCAATGTTCGCATCAAACCATCGAGTCTGGCGGTTGGACATTCACGCCCACAATTTGATACGAGAGGCGGGGTGGCAAAATGGGGGCAGGATTTTTCATTTGAAAATTTAAGTTGAAACTTTTTTTCATGATATGGTACAAAACACTTAGTGAAGCAAAGGAAAAAAAAAAGTTTTCCTCTGCACTATGTTCAAAACACGTGTAAATAGAATTAATTAATTGTTCAAAATAAAAGTACTAAAAATTTTCATTAGGATAAAAACTTTCACTAAAAAGATTCTAAAAATAGTTATTTTTTTATAAAATTATTAACATTTATGTATTTTAAAGCATAACGCAACAGTAGCAAAAAACTTTCTCAAACATGGGACAATATTTTTGAGATCATTTCATTTTAAATTGAAGGACGTCTCCTGCTCAAAAATTACTTAAAAATAAAGCTATTGAGAACTGTGGTCACTGATCGTACTATAATTTGAAAATATAATCGTTGTTTCCTAATTTAAAAGTGAAAATAATCATTTTTTAGCCAGCTTTTTTCGATTCCAGCCCACTGTGCGCCGGATGTTGGTGTGTGCACCATCTGGCGTGGTATGGTGAACTGTGGTACGTTTAAGTTTAGATTTATGTTGAAATGAAACACCGTATTTAACCTCATTGAAGAATATGGGAAAAACCTATGTTCTATCTTGCTATACCCCGTGATCCAACGGATGGATTCCAAAAAAGTGTTAAAAAAGCTTTATCTTCCTGCTCTAATTTTATAAGTTAGCCCCTAAATTAATTATCATCTTTAGGCAATAGGGAAGTACACTAGTGTTTCAAATGCGCCAAACACATTTTTTAAATTAGAGTTCAGAATAACAGAATGTCGGAAAACCACAGTTAAAATCCTAAGAGTGAATACTTGATTCGAGATAACCGTCCGAAATATGGAAAAATTCAAAGGCCGCTAAAACGGGTGTCCATGTTGAATATTGGCCGTGACGTCACAAGGCAGTAGCAGAAGGCAGCTTCTAAGCCGATTAGTTCTACCACTATTATTGCATAGAAAAATTACTGAATTTGAGGATATCCGTTTTTTGCTGTCATAAAATATCTTCAGAATATAAATGTGGCTGCTTCTCTTTTGAGTACATGACTTCATCATTGCGTAATATATTAATATTCATTTACGTGTCAACTTCAAGTTTGGAAGGAGTAGTGAGAATAGCATATTGAATCTTTAGTAAATAGATGATGGTATCTATTTTTCGCTGGGTATATTTTGGCACAATGCCGTTTATCATACCAAAACTTTTGTTGTAAGAACTGAGTCCAACTAATAAACCTATTTCAGACGTTTTCTGTAAGACTTATTCGTTGCGTATGTATTGACGCCGGCCGGAACGTTCGCCCTTCGCAACTAGAATCATGGGTTGTTAGCCTTATTTCCGTGCTGGCTGGTTGTTGCAGTGGTTCGCTGTCCAGGATGGGTTCAAGAAAAGTTTATCTTTGTTTGAAGAATGGCAATTCCGACGATTTATAAACGGTATACCAAACTTTGATGTATTTATGGTCCCTGAATTTTTGAAAAAGGAGGACAGGACAACGCTCCATAGAAATGCGAGGCGTTAAGGCTAATAAGGGGAGACCACGTACCTTGCTCCGCCTTTATCAATGCCGCATTTTTTTTGGCCTTCGGAATGGTGAACATATCTCCGAACTAGTAGTGGTTCTTTTAAGGGCCTTAGTTAGGCTGTAATTAATTAATTTTCATGCGGTACTTTTTACAAGCCATATATAAATTTAAAATATCACATATCGTCAGATGGGTCAGGTGGGGTAGTGGTAGCGTGCACGACCTTCACTTAAGGACCAGGGTTCAATACCTTTTCATGTCAATATTTTTTCCTGCCTTCATTGTGATCATACGCCGTCAAGGTTATCATTAATTTTAATAGCAGCATTCATAGACATGAGACAATTTTTTTATCATCATAATGGCGTTTAGGTATTTAAGCAGTTTCATATCAAAGGCAGAGATAAACCGACTACAAGGGTTGGTGTGCGCTAAAATGTTAATTTTTTCTTTGCTTGTACTGACCAACTTCCGCATTAAAAATGAAAACCACTCTAGCAAGAGCACATACCATTAAAGTCTCGCGGCGAGCAACAATTTGCGTATTAATAAGAGCACAAAACGAATATAAAATGCCATATTTCTCGAATACTTGCAATTCACTTTACTCCAAGGGGAGTTTACTTACACAGTACCAATGTGCTAAAAGTACCATTACGAAATATAATTTCAATTAACAAATAGGATGAAATAAAAGTTAATAACCCTGGACCGGGCGCGCTGGCGTATAAAATACGTCAATCTTCGAAAACCAAGGATTTCAACATTGTACGTACATTCTGGGCTAGAATGGTTTCGTGTATTCCTACAATGTACTTTGACTGCCTATATTGCGAGTTTTCAAAGTTCGAGGTATTGTAGCTTATGTTTCGATTCACAAAACTGCATAATAGGAGGTTTAATTCCGAAAAAGGGGAGGGCGGATAGTTTTGAATTGCCATATTTTTCTGGTGCCGCAACAACTTACAATCGGAATATGCTAAAAATACACCATTTGACATTGCTATATAAATGCTCACCGCGTAAAATGTATCTTTGGATATTTCGTTTTTCGGCCCCTGGGAGAAGGGATTCATTCATATAATGAGGCAACAATTCAAGCAAGGAATGCACCCGGGCCCGATTGCAGCCGGTATTTGTTTTACTTTGAATAACCTCAACTAAATGTAAGCTGACTAACGGTTAAAACAATACTTTCCTCAAACGACAATGCGTCTTCTTATTGACGAGACGACGATTATCACAACTATGATCAGAGTACGGTCTCAAGGAAAGACAAAACCATCCATGATCCCCGGCCCCATACGTAAGACCCGAAGTAGAAACCTGGTAGAGCCGAAATAAACCATTTCATTTTCGACGTGGTAACAGAATGGGCTATTACTCATCCCGCTATCAAGCAAACAAATCAAGGTCACCGACCACCCCTATTCCCAAAAATGTAGAGATCCAATCTTGCATTCCTATTTTATTGTAATATTCCGGCACTTGGTGTTGTAAATAACATTTACACTTCACCAAAGTGAGGTATTTCCTAACTGAAGTTCTGGAGCACACTACGCGAAATGCATTTCATTCGATATGTTGATCGTTCAACGAAGCGATGAACATCAATAAGATTTATACTGTCTCTTGAAGCGAAAAAATCTTCCCTCACGGAAAATCTCTTCCTCGTCAAAACAACGGCCTCACATCACCAACCTATCTGTTGTCAATACAATCTCCTAGGAAGACGGGAGCTTTCAACGTAGAACCAGGCCAGTAAGGAAAGACTGACGAGGTGCGGCCATTAAAAATTCATAAATCCCCTTGTAATCGAGATAAATTTACAATTCCGTCGCCAAAAATAAACTTATTGTTTTGCCCAAATTTCATACGCAGCATATATGGACCTATATCGTAAGATACGAAAGTTAGCAGGCGATTGATTTTTACCCTGCAAAATTCCAGATTTTTCGTCCGAAAGATATATAAACACACATAACGACGTTAAAAATGAGTTATGAACAAATAAAAGCTTACCAGTATGGAAAAAAACGTACTATAAACGTTTCCTGTAAGTTTCAACTTTATACTAAGAACAGTCTGCCGGAAAAGGGATTAGGAATATAAACTCGGAAAAGTAAAGTAACTAGCCGAAATTCGAGAAAATATTTTTTGTAACAACTGTTATAAACAAAATCGAATAATAAGTGTCTTCACTAACGTTACAACCCTTTTAACTTCAGAATATATTTTTAGACTTGCGCAACGAGAAAATTCAAACAATTGCAAAAATTGTTCTTAGCCATCTGATTAATTGTTCTAGAAGCACACGAAAAATGTATACGATTTTTGTACGTGTGGTGAGCTCTCTATATAAACCTACTCTATGCTAATATGCATCTATTAGATGCATATCTATTCATAGATGATTATATTGTAGGAATCTTGGCCATCAGCATCAACTTATTCTCAGGTGAGTCTAAATTACAACATTGAACTGCGGAATATTCTTCCATCTTATTCCTAGTTCTGTGTGAAGGAATTATCAATCTGTAAACGAATGAAGTGGGTTATCGACAATTCAATTTTTTAGTAAAAAAAACTAAGTGAGACAATAAGTAAGGTAAGCGATAAGAAACATTGCTGCAGTAAAAAGTATTTAAATTATTGAAAAATTAAATATATACCTATGCATACATATACGAAAAGTGTGGATCGCATTGCACTCTTCGTAGCATTTAAAATTAAACTTTAAGCAGATGTAGGTATCAAATGTCGAATCAACGCAATTTTTTTTTCTCTATGATCTTAGGGGGGATCATTTCCCTCAACCCCCCCACTGTACTGTTATTTATAGTGATATTGTGGAAATAAAATGCCTTATCCTCTTATCCTCGTAAATGGGTAATGGGTTTTTGTGCGGAAGTGACTGTTCCCATTGGGTGCATTCATTGTTGCCGAAACCGGAAATATATTTATTACAAGACGTTTATCTTTGTTGCTTTTATAGAATGTTTTTTATTATCTCCTTCCTTATTAATGATCTTGTCTGGGCCCAATCTTACAACGCAATTTACCCTACTTTTCGATTAGCTATCAAGCTGAAATTTTTAGGATAACTCAAAAGAAGATGGTATTGTAATTTTCTTGTCACTTAATAATAATTTTAACTTTATCTTGTTTAAGAACCTAAAACTGAAAATGTAGATTAGTTTTTAAAAGGCTACAAAATCCTATGTTGGTAAGGATTGGAACGAGAATGATAAAGAATCGCAGCATCAAATTTTGTTTTCATGAAAGTCCTTTGACAAATCGATTGAGCCAAAATATACTTGAGAAAACGTCTTTTTACAAAACGTTGTTCTTATGCTATATTATGTCATCTCTGTATTGGCTTTTGATTTATACATTTAAAAAATGGAAAGTAAAGGAATAAGCTATGCAAAAATATGGGACCAATGACTAAGAAAATGATGCGTCCAGCGATTATTCTTTCCGTCCCTGAAAACCTATCGCTCCAACTGTCACTCTGAGGGACCGAAAAAACGATCGTGTGATTCATGCTTAATACTTTGTCAGTTGTTTTTTTTTTGTTCACTCATTTCAATGCAATTTTTTACCGTACAATCTTATTTCGAAGCGGTTGCAAACGCGACCATCAACACTGTTAAAAGCCATAAAACATTGGTGTGACTACAGGGGAGATGACGGGATAGAACTCCCTCCCCCTCCGAAAAAGCCACAGAGATTTGTTTTCCCTGTTGTGATCATTACCCGCGGAATTACGAGTGAAAGCCTAATTTTAAGTTCCTATGTAATGTAAAATGAGTTTCCGCGCATGCTGTTTCCATGTCTGCCATATCCATAGCCATTTCGTCCATATTACATTCTTTGATGGAGATGCAGGAGGCAATATGAGCTGCGACCTACTCTATGCCTCATTTCGAGCCAAATGGATCAATCTACTATGTTCATTATTACGTACATCGGTTGATGATGGAGTTTACAATTTTTCAAATATAAATAAATTTTATTTAAAAAATTAACATTTTTATCTCGAAATAAAAGGAATTCAACACATTTTCTGTGAGCATGACAGAGTCATCAAATTATTTGTTTCATATATAACGAAAAAAGTTGGGCAAATAAAAATTTGTAAACAATTTTTGTTGTAATGAGTCTCAATTGTACTCGTTCCTTTGAATGATCGCAGTCCCACCATCGAATATTGGAGGCCATTTTTTGTTCTGATCTCCATTAAGAATTTTAAATTCTGAATATCAATCAATATGCAGTAAAAATTATGAGAGAAAAGTTAAAATATTGTACATTCATGTGGGTGGGAATCATTCTGAAATTTTCAACTAATTCGCCAATCGAAAAGTTGGTTTAAATCATATTCCAAGATTTGAAATGGATAACGTAACCAACAACAAAGCGAGTTTTAATAATATTGAATAAATATATAGCGGCGTATTGGTTAACCACTGACTGATTGATACAAATATACAGCCCAAACTGTGATATATGTGGGTGTTTGGATTATTGGACCTAAAAGTAAAACAGAAATTCATCGGGAGGAAAAATCTGAAATCTTAAAAAAGTCGATTAGTTTTTGAGATATATCGACTTGAATTAACATGGGAGCCTTATGGGACTAAAACTTTTTCGCTTTTATTTTGTACTTTTAAACGTCTGATGAACATGATGTTCAATGGACATAAAATAGATTTTTTGGTACGGTCGCCATAGCGGCGAATTAATATTTAGTATTTTTTAATTATTTTTTGAACGTTTTCTATGCTTTTCTTATGGAAAACTTTTTGGATTTTTTTTGACCAACTTGCAATAGTCGTACGACAAATTCCTTGAAATATAAGGTGTAGGATTTTTTGGTTGATTGTTTGGCTATCTTGGAGTTTTCATGTGTCGAAAAAATCCCGAGGAATAAACGATTTCGATTTTACATTGTCGTGAAGGGCGAATTTTCAAACTCGGATTTCGACCTTTAGACATGTACCATATGATAATGTGGAATCTCCGTGAAAAACTGTTTAGAGGGCTTCGCACCCTAACGTTTCACCCTGCTTTTCCCGTAATCCTCTTGGTTAGTTCACAATAAAAGTCCGAAAAATGTCCTGCACGTGAAAATTCATGGTCGCCATTTTTTTGTGGTGCATACAACCTTGAATATCTTAGCAACCAATCATGCTAGGTGAATGAAATTTTCAGGGTAAAACTTTTATCAATAAGGTCAACTTTTGCAATGGTGGCTATTTCACTCGATTGACTCACGTGCGAGTTATGTCGATACCAATCTCCTTGGATACGCTTTATTCGCTAATAACTTTGTTGTTAATCAAGGTATGAATATGAAAGTCATATATATAAAAGCTGCTTATGTGTTTTTGCCGATAAAAGTTAAATCAAGCGGATCAAATGATTACAGCTGAAGTTATTATCGATCCAAGTGTGCAATCGATAGAGCCCTTTTTCTGACTTATTAATATAGTTACGGGGATATAAGTTTTAATAATTTGGTAAGATAGAAAAGCTCTATGCACACGTGTAGATAACTTTGATAGGTAACGTTTCCTGATGTAAATATGTCGATATGAATTTATATCGATAGGATTCATTTTCTCCTATGCTATTGACCGTATCTGTTGGAAATTTTCAGGGTAGTACCTGGACTGGTAACATAAATGTTTTGTTATAATAAGGGCTCCATAGCAGCCATAGGTTTCATTTTATATCGGCATTTAATTTCAATGAGATGTGAATGGGGTTACACTCAAATCGCTTTATACAAGTTTCACCTTTTACGAGGCACACAAAATTTTAAGGATATAATGCTTATCACGGAGGTCACAATAAGCAATGATGGACATTTCGCTTCATCTGTTAACCAACAAGAAAAATCATATAGAAAATCCTGGAATTCGATTTTTACGTAATATATTTTTTATTTTTTAAGGCAAGGGACTGAAAATCTTCCTGAAATATAATATTATAACACAAAATAATATAAAAGTTAAAGAAAACTAATGCAGTCATTACAGTCGAAGTTATAATCGATACAAGTGAGCGTTCGATACTTCCCTTCTCCAGACAAATTTCAATAGTAATTGGGATAACACTTTAATCATTATGCTAAGAGAGCAATGTAATCTTCATAAATATAAATTATTTTGATGTGATACGTTTCCTTAAGAAGATGTATCGATATGAAGTTATATCGATAGGTTTCATTTTCTCCTATGATAATCTCTATCGTAACAGGCTCAACTTTGTGGAGGTTCATTCTAATAAATAAAAGCGAACAAACTATGTATAATTCCACCAATTTATTTTTGTGGTACTACTAGTTTCGACGCAGCGGCGTCATCATCAGGTACAAAGGCTACAAAGAAACAAACATCCTTATATATCATGTGGTATCGGGAGGAAGAAGGTAGGTGGAAGGGGTGGCTGGGAAATCTGAGGTGTGTGCCCAACAACGCCCAATCACACACCTCAGATTTCCCAGCCACCCCTTCCACCTACCTTCTTCCTCCCGATACCACATGATATATAAGGGTGTTTGTTTCTTTGTAGCCTTTGTACCTGATGATGACGCCGCTGCGTCGAAACTAGTAGTACCACAAAAATAAATTGGTGGAATTATACATAGTTTGTTCGCTTTTATTTATTATTCTCCTATGATATTGACCTTACCCGTCTGATATTTTCAGCGTCATATATTGTTAACAAAAATGATTATTTAGTGAAAATTAAATCTCCCTGCTAACCATAGTTTTCATATTATATCGATATCTAACAGCAATGCAAAGTAAATGGGAAAAACTTAAAATCCTTCTCATAACGATTCTATTTATGGGAGATGAACGACATTTTAATGGTATAATCCCAATCACGTACATCACATTTGTGAATGATTGGCGCTCCAAATAATCCAAATAATAATAGGTGACCCCTATCATGGGCATGGATATCCGTGTTCGTTTAATTGCTAAGTAAACTAACTTAAGTCAAAGGAAACGTAATCTAAAAGGCTATTTGTGGCTTTTTTGGTGGTAGAGAAATATCTGAAATCTTAAATGTTTTCAGGTTATTTATTTGTCTGATTTCATTTCAAGTTTTCATTCATATAAAGTCTTTATTTTCTGACGATGTCAAGAAGAGTTAAACGTTGAATATATTTCATTTCAAGACTGATATCGTGTATCTTGAGTAGATCCTTCCTGTGCACTTACAGCTGCCTGTTTTAGTCAGTGTATGGAGCATTCAGTTGCCAACTTTTCATGGATAGGTACATAGGACAGCAAGTGAGTGGTAGCGTCTGAAAAAAATGGAATATCAATGAAAAAAATTGTAAGATAAAATATTTGCTGTGCTTCTGAGAGAGTGATTACACATAATCCATTACACTAACAAAAACAAATTGCAGTAATCTATAAAAAGAGTGTTTAGGAAATAGCATAACGGAGAGGCGATTGATGTAAATATGGGAAAATATGTAACTCTACATTTTATAACGAGTCGATTGGCGCTTGAATTCATCAAGCGGGTTTTGAAGGGGGGTGGGAACATATTTGTGTCACATGTGTTCAAGTAATATGTCCACAAGTTCTTAAAAAGCGGAAAAACACTCAAAATGCCGTTGAAATGGGCGGAATGGACGAACAACACGCTCATTCGCCCTCAACAATACTTAGGACGTCCTAGTAACCACGATGATATAAGCGTTGAGAAAACTTTTTAAATTGAATATTAACTTAATGGAGAGAAATTTAAAATTAATGACGCATAAACTTGCGGAATATCGCCGATTTTTTTTAATTTTAGCCTTTACCCTAGGATTGTAGCTCCTCTATTTCTGATTATGAGGGTTTGAACTCAACAAACTTAGATAAATTAAAACAGATTTTTTTAATAAACCGACAGACCAATTAATACCAATGCCTAGCTTCTAATGCTAATTTCTAAGACATAATCCCGAAAACCGAGGATCTATTATATATTATCACCTTTCAAGCAATAAAAGGCGCCACCAACGCTATGTCCCAAAAAATCCAGCATTCGCATATTCCTTGAGGTATATTTATAAAAATTCGACAATTCATACACATGTTCATCTATTCATTACTATATGACGGCGGAATAACGTGAAAGATAGCTATCACCTTGCCTGTAATTTATTATCACAAACAGCCATAAAATTAGCTATTCCAAAACCTGGTTTTCTTTGTAAGGCAAGAGATGGCAATAGGAACGCGAAATATCGAGACAAAAAAATATAACCAGACATGTAAGTTATTTTCATTAATATACATAAAATAGCTAAAACGGGTTATTATTGTTGCTGTATAGATGGCGCCACGAACGCAAATCAGCGTTAAATGGTTTTCACAAACGGAAGCGCAAGATATAAAACAAATCTCTGTGGCTTTTTCGGAGGGGGAGGGAGTTCTATCCCGTCATCTCCCCTGTAGTCACCCCAATGTTTAATGGCTTTTAACAGTGTTGATGATCGCGTTTGCAACCGCTTCGAAATAAGATTGTACGGTAAAAAATTGCATTGAAATGAGTGAACAAAAAAAAACAACTGACAAAGTATTAAGCATGAATCACACGATCGTTTTTTCGGTCCCTCAGAGTGACAGTTGGAGCGATAGGTTTTCAGGGACGGAAAGAATAATCACTTGACGCATCATTTTCTTAGTCACACGTCCCATATTTTTGCATTGCTTATTCCTTCACTTTCCATTTTTAAAATGTATAAATCAAAAGCCAATACAGAGAGGACATAATATAGCATAAGAACAACGTTTTGTAAAAAGACGTTTTCTCAAGTATATTTTGGCTCAATCGATTTGTCAAAGGCCTTTCATGTAAACAAAATTTGATGCTGCGATTCTTTATCATTCTCGTTCCAATCCTTACCATCATAGGATTTTGTAGCCTTTTAAAAACTAATCTACATTTTCAGTTTTAGGTTCTTAAACAAGATAAAGTTAAAATTATTATTAAGTGACAAGAAAATTACAATACCATCTTCTTTTGAGTTATCCTAAAAATTTCAGCTTGATAGCTAATCGAAAAGTAGGGTAAATTGCGTTGTAAGATTGGGCCCAGACAAGATCATTAATAAGGAAGGAGATAATAAAAAACATTTTATAAAAGCAACAAAGATAAACGTCTTGTAATAAATATATTTCCGGTTTCGGCAACAATGAATGCACCCAATGGGAACAGTCACTTCCGCACAAAAACCCATTACCCATTTACGAGGATAAGAGGATAAGGCATTTTATTTCCACAATATCACTATAAATAACAGTACAGTGGGGGGGTTGAGGGAAATGATCCCCCCTAAGATCATAGAGAAAAAAAAATTGCGTTGATTCGACATTTGATACCTACATCTGCTTAAAGTTTAATTTTAAATGCTACGAAGAGTGCAATGCGATCCACACTTTTCGTATATGTATGCATAGGTATATATTTAATTTTTCAATAATTTAAATACTTTTTACTGCAGCAATGTTTCTTATCGCTTACCTTTTCTGTCTTCTTTTCCGCGGTGAGTTTTATTTGCCGATACCTCGGTCCTCTTTTCCTCGTTTAAAAATTTCAGCATTTTCGCAGCATTTTCATCATCGTGATTTCCTTCCATTGCTAATTGGATAACATCTCTTGTAGTTCCTGAAGAATATAATGAGAGTGCTATAGTTTGTAAAAAAAATGACAAGGTGTGGGAACTATTGAAAAATGCCGTTCAATATTATTACCAGCAGGTATCTTTTAGAACGAATTGACGTTAAAAGTATAATTATTCCAAATCGGCCAAACTGATGATCATGAGTTTACTGAACTTAATCACTGATAAATGAAATAGATGGTACGGAAAATCTTACCAGCATATGCTTTACGGCAGGATAGCAGGTGTTACAGGGTAATCTTGGACGGTAGCAGCGTCGGTCAGTCCTCGTTCTGTTAAGGAAGAATATTTTGAGTTAGATTTGCTGCGATATTCCAAAATAAAATGAGGAAGAAAATTACGTTTTCAATTCCACACAAGAATCAGTGTTAATGGGGTGTCATTATTAGTAAAACACTAAGCTTGTCTCACTTAGTGTTTTTTACTAAAAATTGAAGTATCGATAACCCACTTCATTCGTTTACAGATTGATAATTCCTTCAAACAGAACTAGGAATAAGATGGAAGAATATTTTGCAGTTCAATGTTGTAATTTCGACTCACCTGGGAATAAGTTGATGCTGATGGCCAAGATTCCTACAAGTACGATGACTTTCGCGTTAGACACCATGTCGACTGCACCTTTCGCTTGATCTCGAAGATCGAAGGTGAGGAGCACCGTAAAATCTTTCAGTTTATATGCGCTGAGGATCACCGTAGACCCATGCCGCCCACGCTGATGACTTTTATCCTCAATGTGATCACGTGATTTCGGTGACTCATCGGCGTGATATTCATTGATAGCCAACCAACCAGCGGAAATCAGCGTCATGAACAGCACGCCGATGAATCACCGAAATCACGTGATCACATTCAAGACAGGAAGTCATAAGCGTGGGCGACATGGGTCTACGTTGACCCTGAATTCATATAAGCTGAGAGATTTCACATTTCTCCGCACCTACGATCTTAGTGATCAAGCGAAAGGCTCTTCCCAGTTGAATTCAGCATGGTCTATTCAAACGCAAAAGTCTTCTTCCTCTTAGGAATAGCGGTCATCGGCATTAATTTGGGAATAGGTAAGTTAGGAAAATTTTAAAAAGCCATTTTGGCAATTAGAACAAAAAAATATTGTTGCGTTATCATATTTCTTTACCTTTTTTCTACTGTTTTGTTTTTAATTACTTTTCTTAGTTTAAGTCGTTCAATTTTTTCGAAGCCAATTAGATTTTAAGCTTCTTCTTCTCACAAACATCACACAACTCAAGCAACGTAAACAACCGTCATTTTATATCAATAATTTTTTGATTATATTGGTAGTGGTAGCCATTGGCTACCGAGACAATTTTTCTCATGGGCCTTCAACGCCCCAGAAAGTCTGCTCGGAGTTACTTCACTTCCGACCTGAAGACGATGACTGCGATTTCAGCGAAACTGTTGTCGCCAAAACTCAACGGACGCGGTGAATACCCGAAGAGAGAGCAGAGATTATGATTTTCTGATATCAACTTGTCTCAGATAAATCCAAACACAACATAGTCATTTGTATTGGTATATTCCTGTAAATGGATATTGGCTGGATCGAGTTAAACTACATTTTGCTGCGTTTGAATTTTTAAAATCTGAGAATCATGAATGCAGTGAACTTAGAATTTGTGATTGGGGCGAACAATATTTACGGTGGGATATATAAGGAGAAATATTCTGCTAGGCTAAGTAGAATAGTTCACCGCATAATAACGGCTTCCCGCGCATTATCAAAAGATATATCTCGCCAGTGATTATATTAACAAATGATGAACTATCTGTAAACGAATTAAGAGGGTTCTCGATACTTAAATTTTTTAGTAAAAAATACTCTTAGTGAGACAATCTTAGAGATTTACTAATAATGACATCCCATTAATACTGAGTCTTGCATTGAATTGAAAACGTGAATTATTTCATATTTTATTGTGGAATATCGCAGCAAATCTAATTCAAATTATCCTTTCTTAGCAGAACGAGGACTGACCGACGCTGCTACCGTCCACGATTACGCCTTAACACCTGCGTTCGATGAAGAATGTGCTGGTATGATTTTCTGTATCATCTATTTTGCTTATCAGTGATTAGGTCCAGACAAAATTATGATCATCAGTTTGGCCGATATGGTTTAATTATACTTTTAGAGTGAATTCATTTTAAAAGATACCTGCAGGCAATAATATTGAGTGGCATTTTTCAATAATTCCCACGCTTTGTCAGTTTTTGATTAACTAAAACACTGCCATTATTTTCTAAAGAAGGAACAATGATTAATCAACATACAACAGTCCTCAATATCATACTACTAGCAATAGAAAGAAATCACAATGAAGAAAAAATTGGAAATGGTGTGAAAATAATGAATTATTTAAACAAGGAAAAAGGGACGGAGGCATCGGATATTCAAACTCATCACGGAGAAGGAGACAGAAAAGGTAAGCGAAAAGTAATATAAGTTACCCTCTCATCGTATTAATAGGTAATGAATAAGAAAATTAACGGACTCCCGAAACCGACATTTTTCTAACTGAGATTTACTACGGCACTGGAAACTGGGAAACGGAAATTTTTATACAATATTAATACAATATAACAGTGGATTAACGTCAGATATTTTTTATTAATTAAAATCAAGTAGATAAAATGAATGAAAAATTCGTGTGCTATTTTAATTCAAATATTGTTGACATTTAAGAAATCAAGACCTCGCCATGGAAGAGAGATTGATATCTTCTATTACCCGCGGAAAATATTGAATTACCCTCTTATCCTCCAAATGGGCTATGACTAACAAAATTTACCAACTTCCAAAACAACATTTTCAGAGATTTAATAGAGCATTGTAAATTAGGAGTCGGAAATGTTTAAGTAATTATTTACATTTACATAACAGTGGAATGCCTACGCACAGCTTATAAAATTATGATCAAATAGACTAAATGCATACAAATTTCGTGTTGTATTTTAATTCAAATACTGTTTACATTTCAGAAAGCGATATGTTGGCGATGGAGGAAAAGCTGAAATTGTTAGACGAGGAAAAGGCGAGTGAGGTATCGGGATATGAAACAAACGACGGAAACGGATACAGAAAAGGTTAGCGAAAGGAAACATTTCTGCAGTGAAAAGTAATTATATCATTTAATATTTAAATATGTATATAAATACATATAAAAACGGTGGATTGCATTACATTCATTTGGCACTAACAGTTCGACTTTAACCAGCTTTATTTAACACATTTCAAATATACGCATAATTTTAAATATTTTTTTCATTTCACTGAGGCGGTGAGGGGTATCATTCCACTTTAACTACCCGCAATTCATTTATTTAGTTTGATGTTGCGAAAAATATTGAACTCACCATCTCATCGTCTTTATAGAAAAGAAGAGAAAGTAGAAGAGAAATAATCCCTATATAAATGCTCATATAACAGTGGAATACCGTAGATATATTTTTTTAATTATTATGAAGTAGAGAAAATAAATAGAAAATTGGTGTTGTATTTTAATTCAAATATTGTTGACATTTAAGACACCATTCGTTTAGTGTACCCCGGAAAATGGTTGATTGACACCCCGTTTCTGGATGAGAAAAAGCTATCACTTAACAAAGAGAACATTACTGAGATATTGGGAAATGAATCTCACCATGAAAAAGGAGACAAAAAAGGTAAGCGAAAAGAAATATTGCTCAAATACACTGTATTCAAGGCATAAAACAATAAATATATCTATGGATCCATACATAAACGAAAATAATTGATTGCATTGAATTCGTTTTGCATGTAAAAATAACTTTAAGCACGATGAGATATCAAAATTCAAATTTTAACAATTGTTTCGATTATTATTTTATCATTGCCCTTAGGCTTTGAGGGAGATCATTCCAGTCAAACTCGACGAAGTTAAATATTTTTATCATGATATCGCGGAAAATTATTAAATTACCCTCTTATGCTCCAAATGGGCAATGATTAACAAAATTTACCAATTTCCTAACACAATTTCCATACTGAATTTTAATTAAGCATTGGAAATTTGGAGTCGGCAGTGTCAAAGCAATAATTTAAACTTACATACCAATCGAATGACTACGCACAGCTAATAAAATTATGATCAAGTACACTAAATGAATTCAAAGTTCGTGTAGTATTTTAATTCAAATACTGTTTACATTTCAGAAAGCGATATGTTGGCGATGGAGGAAAAGCTGAAATTGTTAGACGAGGAAAAGGCGAGTGAGGTATCGGGACATGAAACAAACGACGGAAACGGATACAGAAAAGGTTAGCGAAAAGAAACATTTCTGCGGTGAAAAGTAATTATATCATTTAATATTTAAATATGTATATAAATACATATAAAAACGGTGGATTGCATTACACTCATTTTGGCACTAAGAGTTCGACTTAAACCAGATTTATTTATCACATTTCAAATCTACGCATTGTTTCAATTTTTTTAATTCCACTGAGGCGATAAGGGTTATCAGTCCACTCTAACTACCCGCAGTTAAAAATTTATTTATGATATTGCAAAAAATATTGAACATACCCTCTCGTCGTCTTAATAGGTAATGAATAACAAAATTAACCGAATTGCGACACCGACATTTTCGTTGCTGAGAACTAATACGGAATAGGAAATTTGGAATCGGAAATGTTTATCCAAATATAAATGCTCATATACCAGTGGAATACCGTAGATATATTTTTCAAATTATAATGAAGTTAAGAAAATAAATAGAAAATTGGTGTTGTATTTTAATTCAAATACTGTTGACATTTAAGAAACCAATATCACGGCTCTGGAAGAGAAAATGATGTCTTCTTACAAAGAGAACATTGCTGAGATATCGAGAAATGTAACTCACCGTGGAAAAGGAGAGACAAAAGGTAAGTGAAAAGAAACATTGCTCAAATACAAAATATTCAAGGCATAAAACATTAAATATACCTATAGATCCATGCATGGACGAAAATGGTTGATTGCATTGAATTCGTTTTGCATCTAAAAATAATTTTAAACACATGTAGATATCAAAATTAAAACCTATGTAATTGTTTCAAATTTCATTCCACTGAGGCTTTGAGGGAGGATTTTCCAGTCAGACACGACGTAGTTTAATATTTTTATCTTGATATTGCGCAGAATATTGAAAGTACCCTCTTATCCTCCAAATGGGCATGGTAACAAAATAAACCAATTCCCTAAAATACATCTTCCTTTATGAGATTAAATGAAGCATTGGTAATTTAGAGTCGGTTATGCTTATGTATTTATTTACACACTCATACCAGTGGAATGCCAACGCAGAGCTTCTAAAAATCATGGTCAAGTAGACTAAATGAATACAAATTTCGTTTTGTATTATAATTCAAATACTGTTTACATTTCAGAAAGCGATTTTTTGTCTCTGGAGGAAAAGCTGAAATTGTTAGACGAGGGAAAGGCGACTGAGGTATCGGGATATGAAACAAACCACGGAAACGGATTCAGAAAAGGTTAGCGATAGGAAACATTTCTGCAGTGAAAAGTAATATAATCATTAAATATTTACATATGTATATAAATACAGACGAAAACGGTTGGTTGCTTTACACACATTTTGGCACTAAAAGTTCGACTTCAACCAGACTTATTCAACACATTTCAAATCTACACATTGATTCAATTTTTTTTCATTCCACAAAGGCAGCGGTTCCCAAACTTTTTCTTTCCGCGACCCATTTTAGCTCATTCTTTTTAGCCGCGACCCCCTAAAAATGGTCGTCCATGATTAAGTACGTTGTTCACTATATTATAGGCATCTCGCGACCCCTTTCTGAACGGCCTACGACCCCCATGGGGGTCGCGACCCCCACCTCGGGAACCGCTGCACTAAGGTGGTGAGGGTTGTAATTCCACTCTAATTTCCCGCAGTAAAAATTATTTTTTAATATATTGTGAAAAATATTCAACTCACCCTCTCGTCGTCTTAATAGGTAATGAATAACAAAATTAATCGATTTCCGAAACCGACATTTTCGTTACTGAGAACTAATACGGAATTGGAAATTTGGAATCGGAAATGTTTATGCAAATATAAATGCTCATATACCAGTGGAATACCGGAGATACATTTTTCAAATTATAATGAAGTAAAGAAAATAAATAGAAAATTGGTGTTGCATTTTAATTCAAATACTGTTGACATTTAAGAAACCAATATCATGGCTCTGGAAGAGAAAATGATGTCGTCTTACAAAGAGAACATTGCTGAGATATCGAGAAATGTAACTCACCGTGGAAAAGGAGAGACAAAAGGAATGCGAAACGAAACATTGCCAAAATACAAAGTATTCAAGGCATAAAACAATAAATATACCTATAGATCCATACATGAACGAAAATGGCTGATTGCATTGAATTCGTTTTGCACGTAAAAATAATTTTATGCACATGTAGATATCAAAATTCAAATTTTTGCAATTGTTTCAATTATTATTTTATCATTCTCCTGAGGCTTTAGGGGAGATTATTCCTTTCAAACTCGACGTAGTAAAATTGTTTTATCATGATATGGCGGAAATTAGTAAATATCCTTCTTATCCTCCAAATGGGCAATGATTACCATAATTTACCAATTTCCTAACACACATTGTCCATACTGAATTTTAATACAGCATTGGAAATTTGGAGTCGGTAATGTAAAAATATTTATTTACGCTTATTTACTAGTGGAATGCCTACGCACAGCTAACACAATTATGATCAAGTACACTAATCGAAAATAAATTTCGTGTTGTATTATAATTTAAATACTTTTTACATTTCAGAAAGCGATATGTTGTCTCTGGAGGAAAAGCTGAAATTGTTAAACGAGGAAAAGTCGACTGAGGTGTCGGGATATGAAACAAACGACGGAAACGGATACAGAAAAGGTTAGCGAAAGGAAACATTTCTGCGGTGAAAAGTAATTAAATCATTACATATTAAATATTTATATAAATCATAAGAAAATACTGTATCTCATTACATTCATTTTTGCTCTTAAAGTTCGACTTAAACCAGCTTTATTTAACACATTTCAAATCTACACATTGATTCAATTTTTTTTCATTCCACTAAGGCAGCGGTTCCCAAACTTTTTCTTTCCGTGACCCATTTTAGCTCATTCTTTTTAGCCGCGACCCCCTAAAAATGGTCGTCCAAGATTATGTACGTTGTTCACTATATTATTAGTATCTCGCGACGCCTTTGTGAACGGCCTACGACCCCCATGGGGGTCGCCATCCCCACCTCGGGATCCGCTGCACTAAGGTGATGAGGGTTGTAATTCCACTCTAATTTCCCGCAGTTAAATTATTTTTTAATACATCGTGAAACATATTCATCTCACCCTCTCGTCATCTTAATAGGTAATGAATAACAAAATTAATTGATTTCCGAAACCGAAATTTTCGTTACTGGCAACTAATACGGAATTGAAAATTTAGAATCGGAAATGTTTATGCAAATATAAATGCTCATATACCAGTGGAATACCGGAGAAACATTTTTCAAATTATAATGAAGTAAAGAAAATAAATAGAAAATTGGTGTTGTATTTTAATTCAAATACTGTTGACATTTAAGAAACCAATATCACGGCTCTGGAAGAGAAAATGATGTCGTCTTACAAAGAGAACATTGCTGAGATATCGAGAAATGTAACTCACCGTGGAAAAGGAGAGACAAAAGGAATGCGAGAAGAAACATTGCCTAAATACAAAGTATTCAAGGCATAAAACAATAAATATACCTATAGATCCATACATGAACGAAAATGGCTGATTGCATTGAATTCGTTTTGCATCTAAAAATAATTTTAAACACATGTAGATATCAAAATTAAAATTTTTGCAATTGCTTCAATTATTATTTAATCATTCTCCTGAGGCTTTAGGGGAGATTATTCCTGTCAAACTCGACGTATTGAAATTGTTTTATCATGATATGGCGGAAAACTATTAAATTACCGTCTTATCCTCCAAATGGGATATGATTACCATAATTTACCAATTTCCTAACACACATTGTCTATGCTGAATTTTAATACAGCATTGGAAATTTGGAGTCGGTAATGTTAAAATATTTATTTACACTTACATACCAGTGGAATGCCTACGCACAGCTAACACAATTATGATCAAGTACACTAAATGAATACAAATTTCGTGCTGTATTATAATTCAAATACTGTTTACATTTCAGAAAGCGATATGTTGTCTCTGGAGGAAAAGCTGAAATTGTTAAACGAGGAAAAGTCGACTGAGGTATCGGGATATGAAACAAACGACGGAAACGGATACAGAAAAGGTTAGCGAAAGGAAACATTTCTGCGGTGAAAAGTAATTAAATCATTACATATTAAATATTTATATAAATCATAAGAAAATACTGTATCTCATTACATTCATTTTGGCTCTTAAAGTTCGACTTAAACCAGCTTTATTTAACACATTTCAAATCTACACATTGAATCAATTTTTTTTCATTCCACTAAGGCAGCGGTTCCCAAACTTTTTCTTTCCGCGACCCATTTTAGCTCATTCTTTTTAGCCGCGACCCCCTAAAAATGGTCGTCCAAGATTAAGTACGTTGTTCACTATATTATTAGTATCTCGCGACGCCTTTCTGAACGGCCTACGACCCCCATGGGGGTCGCCATCCCCACCTCGGGAACCGCTGCACTAAGGTGATGAGGGTTGTAATTCCACTCTAATTTCCCGCAGTTAAAATATTTTTTAATATATCGTGAAAAATATTCATATCACCCTCTCGTCATCTTAATAGGTAATGAATAACAAAATTAATTGATTTCCGAAACCGAAATTTTCGTTACTGGCAACTAATACGAAATTGAAAATTTAGAATCGGAAATGTTTATGCAAATATAAATGCTCATATACCAGTGGAATACCGGAGATACATTTTTCAAATTATAATGAAGTAAAGAAAATAAATAGAAAATTGGTGTTGTATTTTAATTCAAATACTGTTGACATTTAAGAAACCAATATCACGGCTCTGGAAGAGAAAATGATGTCGTCTTACAAAGAGAACATTGCTGAGATATCGAGAAATGTAACTCACCGTTGAAAAGGAGAGACAAAAGGAATGCGAAAAGAAACATTGCCTAAATACAAAGTATTCAAGGCATAAAACAATAAATATACCTATAGATCCATACTTGAACGAAAATGGCTGATTGCATTGAATTCGTTTTGCATCTAAAAATAATTTTAAACACATGTAGATATCAAAATTAAAATTTTTGCAATTGCTTCAATTATTATTTAATCATTCTCCTGAGGCTTTAGGGGAGATTATTCCTGTCAAACTCGACGTATTGAAATTGTTTTATCATGATATGGCGGAAAATTATTAAATTACCGTCTTATTCTTCAAATGGGCAATGATTACCATAATTTACCAATTTCCTAACACACATTGTCCATGCTGAATTTTAATACAGCATTGGAAATTTGGAGTCGGTAATGTTAAAATATTTATTTACACTTACATACCAGTGGAATGCCTACGCACAGCTAACACAATTATGATCAAGTACACTAATTGAATACAAATTTCGTGCTGTATTATAATTCAAATACTGTTTACATTTCAGAAAGCGATATGTTGTCTCTGGAGGAAAAGCTGAAATTGTTAAACGAGGAAAAGTCGACTGAGGTGTCGGGATATGAAACAAACGACGGAAACGGATACAGAAAAGGTTAGCGAAAGGAAACATTTCTGCGGTGAAAAGTAATTAAATAATTACATATTAAATATTTATATAAATCATAAGAAAATACTGTATCTCATTACATTCATTTTGGCTCTTAAAGTTCGACTTAAACCAGCTTTATTTAACACATTTCAAATCTACACATTGATTCAATTTTTTTTTCATTCCACTAAGGCAGCGGTTCCCAAACTTTTTCTTTCCGCGACCCATTTTAGCTCATTCTTTTTAGCCGCGACCCCCTAAAAATGGTCGTCCAAGATTAAGTACGTTGTTCACTATATTATTAGTATCTCGCGACGCCTTTCTGAACGGCCTACGACCCCCATGGGGGTCGCCATCCCCACCTCGGGAACCGCTGCACTAAGGTGATGAGGGTTGTCATTCCACTCTAATTTCCCGCAGTTACATTATTTTTTAATATATCGTGAAAAATATTCATCTCACCCTCTCGTCATCTTAATAGGTAATGAATAACAAAATTAATTGATTTCCGAAACCGAAATTTTCGTTACTGACAACTAATACGGAATTGAAAATTTAGAATCGGAAATGTTTATGCAAATATAAATGCTCATATACCAGTGGAATACCGGAGAAACATTTTTCAAATTATAATGAAGTAAAGAAAATAAATAGAAAATTGGTGTTGTATTTTAATTCAAATACTGTTGACATTTAAGAAACCAATATCACGGCTCTGGAAGAGAAAATGATGTCGTCTTACAAAGAGAACATTGCTGAGATATCGAGAAATGTAACTCACCGTGGAAAAGGAGAGACAAAAGGAATGCGAGAAGAAACATTGCCTAAATACAAAGTATTCAAGGCATAAAACAATAAATATACCAATAGATCCATACATGAACGAAAATGGCTGATTGCATTGAATTCGTTTTGCATCTAAAAATAATTTTAAACACATGTAGATATCAAAATTAAAATTTTTGCAATTGCTTCAATTATTATTTAATCATTCTCCTGAGGCTTTAGGGGAGATTATTCCTGTCAAACTCGTCGTATTGAAATTGTTTTATCATGATATGGCGGAAAATTATAAAATTACCGTCTTATCCTCCAAATGGGATATGATTACCATAATTTACCAATTTCCTAACACACATTGTCCATGCTGAATTTTAATACAGCATTGGAAATTTGGAGTCGGTAATGTTAAAATATTTATTTACACTTACATACCCGTGGAATGCCTACGCACAGCTAACACAATTATGATCAAGTACACTAAATGAATACAAATTTCGTGTTGTATTATAATTCAAATACTGTTTACATTTCAGAAAGCGATATGTTGTCTCTGGAGGAAAAGCTGAAATTGTTAAACGAGGAAAAGTCGACTGAGGTGTCGGGATATGAAACAAACGACGGAAACGGATACAGAAAAGGTTAGCGAAAGGAAACATTTCTGCGGTGAAAAGTAATTAAATCATTACATATTAAATATTTATATAAATCATAAGAAAATACTGTATCTCATTACATTCATTTTGGCTCTTAAAGTTCGACTTAAACACGCTTTATTTAACACATTTTAATTCTACACATTGATTCAATTTTTTTTCATTCCACTAAGGCAGCGGTTCCCAAACTTTTTCTTTCCGCGACCCATTTTAGCTCATTCTTTTTAGCCGCGACCCCCTAAAAATGGTCGTCCAAGATTAAGTACGTTGTTCACTATTTTATTAGTATCTCGCGACGCCTTTCTGAACGGCCTACGACCCCCATGGGGGTCGCCATCCCCACCGCGGGAACCGCTGCACTAAGGTGATGAGGGTTGTAATTCCACTCTAATTTCCCGCAGTTAAATTATTTTTTAATATATCGTGAAAAATATTCATCTCACCCTCTCGTCATCTTAATAGGTAATGAATAACAAAATTAATTGATTTCCGAAACCGAAATTTTCGTTACTGGCAACTAATACGGAATTGAAAATTTAGAATCGGAAATGTTTATGCAAATATAAATGCTCATATACCAGTGGAATACCGGAGATACATTTTTCAAATTATAATGAAGTAAAGAAAATAAATAGAAAATTGGTGTTGTATTTTAATTCAAATACTGTTGACATTTAAGAAAACAATATCACGGCTCTGGAAGAGAAAATGATGTCGTCTTACAAAGAGAACATTGCTGAGATATCGAGAAATGTAACTCACCGTGGAAAAGGAGAGACAAAAGGAATGCGAAAAGAAACATTGCCTAAATACAAAGTATTCAAGGCATAAAACAATAAATATACCTATAGATCCATACATGAACGAAAATGGCTGATTGCATTGAATTCGTTTTGCATCTAAAAATAATTTTAAACACATGTAGATATCAAAATTAAAATTTTTGCAATTGCTTCAATTATTATTTAGTCATTCTCCCGAGGCTTTAGGGGAGATTATTCCTGTCAAACTCGACGTATTGAAATTGTTTTATCATGATACGGCGGAAAATTATTAAATTACCGTCTTATCCTCCAAATGGGCAATGATTACCATAATTTACCAATTTCCTAACACACATTGTCCATACTGAATTTTAATACATCATTGGAAATTTGGAGTCGGTAATGTTAAAATATTTATTTACACTTACATACCAGTGGAATGCCTACGCACAGCTAACACAATTATGATCAAGTACACTAAATGAAAACAAATTTCGTGTTGTATTATAATTCAAATACTGTTTACATTTCAGAAAGCGATATGTTGTCTCTGGAGGAAAAGCTGAAATTGTTAAACGAGGAAAAGTCGACTGAGGTTTCGGGATATGAAACAAACGACGGAAACGGATACAGAAAAGGTTAGCGAAAGGAAACATTTCTGCGGTGAAAAGTAATTAAATCATTACATATTAAATATTTATATAAATCATAAGAAATACTGTATCTCATTACATTCATTTTGGCTCTTAAAGTTCGACTTAAACCAGCTTTATTTAACACATTTCAAATCTACACATTGATTCAATTTTTTTTCATTCCACTAAGGCAGCGGTTCCAAAACTTTTTCTTTCCGCGACCCATTTTAGCTCATTCTTTTTAGCCGCGACCCCCTAAAAATGGTCGTCCAATATTAAGTACGTTGTTCACTATATTATTAGTATCTCGCGACGCCTTTCTGAACGGCCTACGACCCCCATGGGGGTCGCCATCCCCACCTCGGGAACCGCTGCACTAAGGTGATGAGGGTTGTAATTCCAATCTAATTTCCCGCAGTTAAATTATTTTTTAATATATCGTGAAAAATATTCATCTCACCCTCTCGTCATCTTAATAGGTAATGAATAACAAATTAATTGATTTCCGAAACCGAATTTTTTGTTGCTGGCAACTAATACGGAATTGAAAATTTAGAATCGGAAATATTTATGCAAATATAAATGCTCATATACCAGTGGAATACCGGAGATACATTTTTCAAATTATAATGAGGTAAAGAAAATAAATAGAAAATTGGTGTTGTATTTTAATTCAAATACTGTTGACATTTAAGAAACCAATATCATGGCTCTGGAAGAGAAAATGATGTCGCCTTACAAAGAGAACATTGCTGAGATATCGAGAAATGTAACTCACCGTGGAAAAGGAGAGACAAAAGGAATGCGAAAAGAAACATTGCCTAAATACAAAGTATTCAAGGCATAAAACAATAAATATACCTATAGATCCATACATGAACGAAAATGGCTGATTGCATTGAATTCGTTTTGCATCTAAAAATAATTTTAAACACATGTAGATATCAAAATTAAAATTTTTGCAATTGCTTCAATTATTATTTAATCATTCTCCTGAGGCTTTAGGGGAGATTATTCCTGTCAAACTCGACGTATTGAAATTGTTTTATCATGATATGGCAGAAAATTATTAAATTACCGTCTTATCCTCCAAATAGGATATGATTACCATAATTTACCAATTTCCTAACACACATTGTCCATGCTGAATTTTAATACAGCATTGGAAATTTGGAGTCGGTAATGTTAAAATATTTATTTACACTTACATACCAGTGGAATTCCTACGCATAGCTAACACAATTATGATCAAGTACACTAAATGAATAAAAATTTCGTGTTGTATTATAATTCAAATACTGTTTACATTTCAGAAAGCGATATGTTGTCTCTGGAGGAAAAGCTGAAATTGTTAAACGAGGAAAAGTCGACTGAGGTTTCGGGATATGAAACAAACGACGGAAACGGATACAGAAAAGGTTAGCGAAAGGAAACATTTCTGCGGTGAAAAGTAATTAAATAATTACATATTAAATATTTATATAAATCATAAGAAAATACTGTATCTCATTACATTCATTTTGGCACTTAAAGTTCGACTTAATCCAGCTTTATTTAACACATTTCAAATCTACACATTGATTCAATTTTTTTTCATTCCACTAAGGCAGCGGTTCCCAAACTTTTTCTTTCCGCGACCCATTTTAGCTCATTCTTTTTAGCCGCGACCCCCTAAAAATGGTCGTCCAAAATTAAGTACGTTGTTCACTTTATTATTAGTATCTCGCGACGCCTTTCTGAACGGCCTACGACCCCCATGGGGGTCGCCATCCCCACCTCGGGAACCGCTGCACTAAGGTGATGAGGGTTGTAATTCCACTCTAATTTTCCGCAGTTAAATTATTTTTTAATATATCGTGAAAAATATTCATCTCACCCTCTCGTCATCTTAATAGGTAATGAATAACAAAATTAATTGATTTCCGAAACCGAAATTTTCGTTACTGGCAACTAATACGGAATTGAAAATTTAGAATCGGAAATGTTTATGCAAATATAAATGCTCATATACCAGTGGAATACCGGAGATACATTTTTCAAATTATAATGAAGTAAAGAAAATAAATAGAAAATTGGTGTTGTATTTTAATTCAAATACTGTTGACATTTAAGAAACCAATATCATGGCTCTGGAAGAGAAAATGATGTCGTCTTACAAAGAGAACATTGCTGAGATATCGAGAAATGTAACTCACCGTGGAAAAGGAGAGACAAAAGGAATGCGAGAAGAAACATTGCCTAAATACAAAGTATTCAAGGCATAAAACAATAAATATACCTATAGATCCATACATGAACGAAAATGGCTGATTGCATTGAATTCGTTTTGCATCTAAAAATAATTTTAAACACATGTAGATATCAAAATTAAAATTTTTGCAATTGCTTCAATTATTATTTAATCATTCTCCTGAGGCTTTAGGGGAGATTATTCCTGTCCAACTCGACGTATTGAAATTTTTTTATCATGATATGGCGGAAAATTATTAAATTACCGTCTTATCCTCCAAATGGGCAATGATTACCATAATTTACCAATTTCCTAACACACATTGTCCATGCTGAATTTTAATACAGCATTGGAAATTTGGAGTCGGTAATGTTAAAATATTTATTTACACTTACATAACAGTGGAATGCCTACGCACAGCTAACACAATTATGATCAAGTACACTAAATGAATACAAATTTCGTGTTGTATTATAATTCAAATACTGTTTACATTTCAGAAAGCGATATGTTGTCTCTGGAGGAAAAGCTGAAATTGTTAAACGAGGAAAAGTCGACTGAGGTATCGGGATATGAAACAAACGACGGAAACGGATACAGAAAAGGTTAGCGAAAGGAAACATTTCTGCGGTGAAAAGTAATTAAATCATTACATATTAAATATTTATATAAATCATAAGAAAATACTGTATCTCATTACATTCATTTTGGCTCTTAAAGTTCGACTTAAACCAGCTTCATTTAACACATTTCAAATCTACACATTGATTCAATTTTTTTTCATTCCACTAAGGCAGCGGTTCCCAAACTTTTTCTTTCCGCGACCCATTTTAGCTCATTCTTTTTAGCCGCGACCCCCTAAAAATGGTCGTCCAAGATTAAGTACGTTGTTCACTATATTATTAGTATCTCGCGACGCCTTTGTGAACGGCCTACGACCCCCATGGGGGTCGCCATCCCAACCTCGGGAACCGCTGCACTAAGGTGATGAGGGTTGTAATTCCACTCTAATTTCCCGCAGTTTAATTATTTTTTAATATATCGTGAAAAATATTCATCTCACCCTCTCGTCATCTTAATAGGTAATGAATAACAAAATTAATTGATTTCCGAAACCGAAATTTTCGTTACTGGCAACTAATACGGAATTGAAAATTTAGAATCGGAAATGTTTATGCAAATATAAATGCTCATATACCAGTGGAATACCGGAGATACATTTTTCAAATTATAATGAAGTAAAGAAAATAAATAGAAAATTGGTGTTGTATTTTAATTCAAATACTGTTGACATTTAAGAAACCAATATCATATCTCTGGAAGAGAAAATGATGTCGTCTTACAAAGAGAACATTGCTGAGATATCGAGAAACGTAACTCATCGTGGAAAAGGAGAGACAAAAGGAATGCGAAAAGAAACATTGCCTAAATACAAAGTATTCAAGGCATAAAACAATAAATATACCTATAGATCCATACATGAACGAAAATGGCTGATTGCATTGAATTCGTTTTGCATCTAAAAATAATTTTAAACACATGTAGATATCAAAATTAAAATTTTTGCAATCGCTTCAATTATTATTTAATCATTCTCCTGAGGCTTTAGGGGAGATTATTCCTGTCAAACTCGACGTATTGAAATTGTTTTATCATGATATGGCGGAAAATTATTAAATTACCGTCTTATCCTCCAAATGGGCAATGATTACCATAATTTACCAATTTCCTAACACACATTGTCCATGCTGAATTTTAATACAGCATTGGAAATTTGGAGTCGGTAATGTTAAAATATTTATTTACACTTACATACCAGTGGAATGCCTACGCACAGCTAACACAATTATGATCAAGTACACTAAATTAATACAAATTTCGTGTTGTATAATAATTCAAATACTGTTTACATTTCAGAAAGCGATATGTTGTCTCTGGAGGAAAAGCTGAAATTGTTAAACGAGGAAAAGTCGACTGAGGTATCGGGATATGAAACAAACGACGGAAACGGACACAGAAAAGGTTAGCGAAAGGAAACATTTCTGCGGTGAAAAGTAATTAAATCATTACATATTAAATATTTATATAAATCATAAGAAAATACTGTATCTCATTACATTCATTTTGGCTCTTAAAGTTCGACTTAAACCAGCTTTATTTAACACATTTCAAATCTACACATTGATTCAATTTTTTTTCATTCCACTAAGGCAGCGGTTCCCAAACTTTTTCTTTCCGCGACCCATTTTAGCTCATTCTTTTTAGCCGCGACCCCCTAAAAATGGTCGTCCAAGATTAAGTACGTTGTTCACTATTTTATTAGTATCTCGCGACGCCTTTCTGAACGGCCTACGACCCCCATGGGGGTTGCCATCCCCACCGCGGGAACCGCTGCACTAAGGTGATGAGGGTTGTAATTCCACTCTAATTTCCCGCAGTTAAATTATTTTTTAATATATCGTGAGAAATATTCATCTCACCCTCTCGTCATCTTAATAGGTAATGAATAACAAAATTAATTGATTTCCGAAACCGAAATTTTCGTTACTGGCAACTAATACGGAATTGAAAATTTAGAATCGGAAATGTTTATGCAAATATAAATGCTCATATACCAGTGGAATACCGTAGATATATTTTTCAAATTATAATGAAGTTAAGAAAATAAATAGAAAATTGGTGTTGTATTTTAATTCAAATACTGTTGACATTTAAGAAACCAATATCACGGCTCTGGAAGAGAAAATGATGTCTTCTTACAAAGAGAACATTGCTGAGATATCGAGAAATGTAACTCACCGTGGAAAAGGAGAGACAAAAGGTAAGTGAAAAGAAACATTGCTCAAATACAAAATATTCAAGGCATAAAACATTAAATATACCTATAGATCCATGCATGGACGAAAATGGTTGATTGCATTGAATTCGTTTTGCATCTAAAAATAATTTTAAACACATGTAGATATCAAAATTAAAACCTATGTTATTGTTTCAAATTTCATTCCACTGAGGCTTTGGGGGAGGATTTTCCAGTCAGACACGACGTAGTTTAATATTTTTATCTTGATATTGCGCAGAATATTGAAAGTACCCTCTTATCCTCCAAATGGGCATGGTAACAAAATAAACCAATTCCCTAAAATACATCTTCCTTTATGAGATTAAATGAAGCATTGGTAATTTAGAGTCGGTTATGCTTATGTATTTATTTACACACTCATACCAGTGGAATGCCAACGCAGAGCTTATAAAAATCATGGTCAAGTAGACTAAATGAATACAAATTTCGTTTTGTATTATAATTCAAATACTGTTTACATTTCAGAAAGCGATTTTTTGTCTCTGGAGGAAAAGCTGAAATTGTTAGACGAGGGAAAGGCGACCGAGGTATCGGGATATGAAAAAAACCACGGAAACGGATTCAGAAAAGGTTAACGATAGGAAACATTTCTGCAGTGAAAAGTAATATAATCATTAAATATTTACATATGTATATAAATACAGACGAAAACGATTGGTTGCTTTACACTTATTTTGGCACTAAAAGTTCGACTTCAACCAGACTTATTCAACACATTTCAAATCTACACATTGATTCAATTTTTTTTCATTCCACAAAGGCAGCGGTTCCCAAACTTTTTCTTTCCGCGACCCATTTTAGCTCATTCTTTTTAGCCGCGACCCCCTAAAAATGGTCGTCCAAGTTTAAGTACGTTGTTCACCATATTATTAGTATCTCGCGACCCCTTTCCGAACGGCCTACGACCCCCACTTCGGGAACCGCTGCACTAACGTGATGAGGGTTGTCATTCCACTCTAATTACCCGCAGTTAAATTATTTTTTATGATATTGTGCAAAATATTCAACTCACCCTCTCGTCGTCTTAATAGGTAATGAATAACAAAATTAACCGATTTCCGAAACCGACATTTTCGTAACTTAGAACTAATACGGAATTGGAAATTTGGAATCGGAAATGTTTATGAAAATATAAATGCTCATATACCAGTGGAATACCGGAGATATATTTTTCAAATTATAATGAAGTAAAGAAAATAAATAGAAAATTGGTGTTGTATTTTAATTCAAATATTGTTGACATTTAAGAAACCAATAACACGGCTCTGGAAGAGAAAATGAATTCTTCTTACAAAGAGAACATTAATGCGATATCGAGAAATGTAACTCACCGTGAAAAAGGAGAGACAAAAGGAATGCGAAAAGAAACATTGCCTAAATACAAAGTATTCAAGGCATAAAACAATAAATATACCTATAGATCCATACATGAACGAAAATGGCTGATTGCATTGAATTCGTATTGCATGTAAAAATAATTTTAAGCACATGTAGATATCAAAATTCAAATTTTTGCAATTGCTTCAATTATTATTTTATCATTCTCATGAGGCTTTAGGGGAGATTATTCCTGTCAAACTCGACGTAGTAAAATAGTTCTATCATGATATGGCGGAAAATTAGTAAATTACCATCTTATTCTCCAAATGGACAATGATTACCATAATTTACCAATTCCTAACACACATTGTCCATACTGAATTTTAATACAGCATTGGAAATTTGGAGTCGGTAATGTTAAAATATTTATTTACACTTACAAACAAGTGGAATGCCTACGCACAGCTAACATAATTATGATCAAGTACACTAAATGAAAACAAATTTCTTGTTGTATTATAATTTAAATACTTTTTACATTTCTGAAAGCGATATGTTGTCTCTGGAGGAAAAGCTGAAATTGTTAAACGAGGAAAAGTCGACTGAGGTATCGGGATATGAAACAAAGCACGGAAACGGATACAGAAAAGGTTAGCGAAAGGAAACATTTCTGCGGTGAAAAGTAATTAAATCATTAAATATTAAATATTTATATAAATCATAAGAAAATACTGTATCTCATTACATTCATTATGGCTCTAAAATTTCGACATAAACCAGCTTCATTTAACACATTTCAAATCTACACATCGATTCAATTTTTTTTCATTCCACTAAGGCAGCGGTTCCCAAACTTTTTCTTTCCGCGACCCATTTTAGCTCATTCTTTTTAGCCGCGACCCCCTAAAAATGGTCGTCCATGATTAAGTACGTTGTTCACTATATTATAGGCATCTCGCGACCCCTTTCTGAACGGCCTACGACCCCCATGGGGGTCGCGACCCCCACCTCGGGAACCGCTGCACTAAGGTGGTGAGGGTTGTAATTCCACTCTAATTTCCCGCAGTAAAAATTATTTTTTAATATATTGTGAAAAATATTCAACTCACCCTCTCGTCGTCTTAATAGGTAATGAATAACAAAATTAATCGATTTCCGAAACCGACATTTTCGTTACTGAGAACTAATACGGAATTGGAAATTTGGAATCGGAAATGTTTATGCAAATATAAATGCTCATATACCAGTGGAATACCGGAGATACATTTTTCAAATTATAATGAAGTAAAGAAAATAAATAGAAAATTGGTGTTGCATTTTAATTCAAATACTGTTGACATTTAAGAAACCAATATCATGGCTCTGGAAGAGAAAATGATGTCGTCTTACAAAGAGAACATTGCTGAGATATCGAGAAATGTAACTCACCGTGGAAAAGGAGAGACAAAAGGAATGCGAAAAGAAACATTGCCAAAATACAAAGTATTCATGGCATAAAACAATAAATATACCTATAGATCCATACATGAACGAAAATGGCTGATTGCATTGAATTCGTTTTGCACGTAAAAATAATTTTATGCACATGTAGATATCAAAATTTAAATTTTTGCAATTGTTTCAATTATTATTTTATCATTCTCCTGAGGCTTTAGGGGAGATTATTCCTTTCAAACTCGACGTAGTAAAATTGTTTTATCATGATATGGCGGAAATTAGTAAATATCCTTCTTATCCTCCAAATGGGCAATGATTACCATAATTTACCAATTTCCTAACACACATTGTCCATACTGAATTTTAATACAGCATTGGAAATTTGGAGTCGGTAATGTTAAAATATTTATTTACACTTACATACTATTGGAATGCCTACGCACAGCTAACACAATTATGATCAAGTACACTAATCGAAAATAAATTTCGTGTTGTATTATAATTTAAATACTTTTTACATTTCAGAAAGCGATATGTTGTCTCTGGAGGAAAAGCTGAAATTGTTAAACGAGGAAAAGTCGACTGAGGTATCGGGATATGAAACAAACGACGGAAACGGATACAGAAAAGGTTAGCGAAAGGAAACATTTCTGCGGTGAAAAGTAATTAAATAATTACATATTAAATATTTATATAAATCATAAGAAAATACTGTATCTCATTACATTCATTTTGGCTCTTAAAGTTCGACTTAAACCAGCTTTATTTAACACATTTCAAATCTACACATTGATTCAATTTTTTTTCATTCCACTAAGGCAGCGGTTCCCAAACTTTTTCTTTCCGCGACCCATTTTAGCTCAATCTTTTTAGCCGCGACCCCCTAAAAATGGTCGTCCAAGATTAAGTACGTTGTTCACTATATTATTAGTATCTCGCGACGCCTTTCTGAACGGCCTACGACCCCCATGGGGGTCGCCATCCCCACCTCGGGAACCGCTGTACTAAGGTGATGAGGGTTGTCATTCCACTCTAATTTCCCGCAGTTAAATTATTTCTTAATATATCGTGAAAAATATTCATCTCACCCTCTCGTCATCTTAATAGGTAATGAATAACAAAATTAATTGATTTCCGAAACCGAAATTTTCGTTACTGGCAACTAATACGGAATTGAAAATTTAGAATCGGAAATGTTTATGCAAATATAAATGCTCATATACCAGTGGAATACCGGAGATACATTTTTCAAATTATAATGAAGTAAAGAAAATAAATAGAAAATTGGTGTTGTATTTTAATTCAAATACTGTTGACATTTAACAAACCAATATCATGGCTCTGGAAGAGAAAATGATGTCGCCTTACAAAGAGAACATTGCTGAGATATCGAGAAATGTAACTCACCGTGGAAAAGGAGAGACAAAAGGAATGCGAAAAGAAACATTGCCTAAATACAAAGTATTCAAGGCATAAAACAATAAATATACCTATAGATCAATACATGAACGAAAATGGCTGATTGCATTGAATTCGTTTTGCATCTAAAAAAAATTTTAAACACATGTAGATATCAAAATTAAAATTTTTGCAATTGCTTCAATTATTATTTAATCATTCTCCTGAGGCTTTAGTGGAGATTATTCCTGTCAAACTCGACGTATTGAAATTGTTTTATCATGATATGGCGGAAAATTATTAAATTACCGTCTTATCCTCCAAATGGGATATGATTACCATAATTTACCAATTTCCTAACACACATTGTCCATGCTGAATTTTAATACAGCATTGGAAATTTGGAGTCGGTAATGTTAAAATATTTATTTACACTTACATACCAGTGGAATGCCTACGCACAGCTAACACAATTATGATCAAGTACACTAAATGAATACAAATTTCGTGTTGTATTATAATTCAAATACTGTTTACATTTCAGAAAGCGATATGTTGTCTCTGGAGGAAAAGCTGAAATTGTTAAACGAGGAAAAGTCGACTGAGGTATCGGGATATGAAACAAACGACGGAAACGGATACAGAAAAGGTTAGCGAAAGGAAACATTTCTGCGGTGAAAAGTAATTAAATCATTACATATTAAATATTTATATAAATCATAACAAAATACTGTATCTCATTACATTCATTTTGGCACTTAAAGTTCGACTTAAACCAGCTTTATTTAACACATTTCAAATCTACACATTGATTCAATTTTTTTTTCATTCCAATAAGACAGCGGTTCCCAAACTTTTTCTTTCCGCGACCCATTTTAGCTCATTCTTTTTAGCCGCGACCCCCTAAAAATGGTCGTCCAAGATTAAGTACGTTGTTCACTATATTATTAGTATCTCGCGACGCCTTTCTGAACGGCCTACGACCCCCATGGGGGTCGCCATCCCCACCTCGGGAACCGCTGCACTAAGGTGATGAGGGTTGTAATTCCACTCTAATTTCCTGCAGTTAAATTATTTTTTAATATATCGTGAAAAATATTCATCTCACCCTCTCGTCATCTTAATAGGTAATGAATAACAAAATTAATTGATTTCCGAAACCGAAATTTTTGTTGCTGGCAACTAATACGGAATTGAAAATTTAGAATCGGAAATATTTATGCAAATATAAATGCTCATATACCAGTGGAATACCGGAGATACATTTTTCAAATTATAATGAAGTAAAGAAAATAAATAGAAAATTGGTGTTGTATTTTAATTCAAATACTGTTGACATTTAAGAAACCAATATCATGGCTCTGGAAGAGAAAATGATGTCGTCTTACAAAGAGAACATTGCTGAGATATCGAGAAATGTAACTCACCGTGGAAAAGGAGAGACAAAAGGAATGCGAAAAGAAACATTGCCTAAATACAAAGTATTCAAGGCATAAAACAATAAATATACCTATAGATCCATGCATGAACGAAAATGGCTGATTGCATTGAATTCGTTTTGCATCTAAAAATAATTTTAAACACATGTAGATATCAAAATTAAAATTTTTGCAATTGCTTCAATTATTATTTAATCATTCTCCCGAGGCTTTAGGGGAGATTATTCCTGTCAAACTCGACGTATTGAAATTGTTTTATCATGATATGGCGGAAAATTATTAAATTACCGTCTTATCCTCCAAATGGGATATGATTACCATAATTTACCAATTTCCTAACACACATTGTCCATACTGAATTTTAATACATCATTGGAAATTTGGAGTCGGTAATGTTAAAATATTTATTTACACTTACATATCAGTGGAATGCTTACGCACAGCTAACACAATTATGATCAAGTACACTAAATGAATACAAATTTCGTGTTGTATTATAATTCAAATACTGTTTACATTTCAGAAAGCGATATGTTGTCTCTGGAGGAAAAGCTGAAATTGTTAAACGAGGAAAAGTCGACTGAGGTGTCGGGATATGAAATAAACGACGGAAACGGATACAGAAAAGGTTAGCGAAAGGAAACATTTCTGCGGTGAAAAGTAATTAAATCATTACATATTAAATATTTATATAAATCATAAGAAAATACTGTATCTCATTACATTCATTTTGGCTCTTAAAGTTCGACTTAAACCAGCTTTATTTAACACATTTCAAATCTACACATTGATTCAATTTTTTTTCATTCCACTAAGGCAGCGGTTCCCAAACTTTTTCTTTCCGCGACCCATTTTAGCTCATTCTTTTTAGCCGCGACCCCCTAAAAATGGTCGTCCAAGATTAAGTACGTTGTTCACTATATTATTAGTATCTCGCGACGCCTTTCTGAACGGCCTACGACCCCCATGGGGGTCGCCATCCCCACCTCGGGAACCGCTGCACTAAGGTGATGAGGGTTGTAATTCCACTCTAATTTCCCGCAGTTAAATTATTTTTTAATATATCGTGAAAAATATTCATCTCACCCTCTCGTCATCTTAATAGGTAATGAATAACAAAATTAATTGATTTCCGAAACCGAAATTTTCGTTACTGGCAATTAATATGGAATTGAAAATTTAGAATCGGAAATGTTTATGCAAATATAAATGCTCATATACCAGTGGAATACCGGAGATACATTTTTCAAATTATAATGAAGTAAAGAAAATAAATAGAAAATTGGTGTTGTATTTTAATTCAAATACTGTTGACATTTAAGAAACCAATATCATATCTCTGGAAGAGAAAATGATGTCGTCTTACAAAGAGAACATTGCTGAGATATCGAGAAACGTAACTCACCGTGGAAAAGGAGAGACAAAAGGAATGCGAAAAGAAACATTGCCTAAATACAAAGTATTCAAGGCATAAAACAATAAATATACCTATAGATCCATACATGAACGAAAATGGCTGATTGCATTGAATTCGTTTTGCATCTAAAAATAATTTTAAACACATGTAGATATCAAAATTAAAATTTTTGCAATTGCTTCAATTATTATTTAATCATTCTCCTGAGGCTTTAGGGGAGATTATTCCTGTCAAACTCGACGTATTGAAATTGTTTTATCATGATATGGCGGAAAATTATTAAATTACCGTCTTATCCTCCAAATGGGATATGATTACCATAATTTACCAATTTCCTAACACACATTGTCCATGCTGAATTTTAATACAGCATTGGAAATTTGGAGTCGGTAATGTTAAAATATTTATTTACACTTACATACCAGTGGAATGCCTACGCACAGCTAACACAATTATGATCAAGTACACTAAATGAATACAAATTTCGTGTTGTATTATAATTCAAATACTGTTTACATTTCAGAAAGCGATATGTTGTCTCTGGAGGAAAAGCTGAAATTGTTAAACAAGGAAAAGTCGACTGAGGTGTCGGGATATGAAATAAACGACGGAAACGGATACAGAAAAGGTTAGCGAAAGGAAACATTTCTGCGGTGAAAAGTAATTAAATCATTGCATATTAAATATTTATATAAATCATAAGAAAATACTGTATCTCATTACATTCATTTTGGCTCTTAAAGTTCGACTTAAACACGCTTTATTTAACACATTTTAATTTTACACATTGATTCAATTTTTTTTCATTCCACTAAGGCAGCGGTTCCCAAACTTTTTCTTTCCGCGACCCATTTTAGCTCATTCTTTTTAGCCGCGACCCCCTAAAAATGGTCGTTCAAGATTAAGAACGTTGTTCACTATTTTATTAGTATCTCGCGACGCCTTTCTGAACGGCCTACGACCCCCATGGGGGTCGCCATCCCCACCGCGGGAACCGCTGCACTAAGGTGATGAGGGTTGTAATTCCACTCTAATTTCCCGCAGTTAAATTATTTTTTAATATATCGTGAAAAATATTCATCTCACCCTCTCGTCATCTTAATAGGTAATGAATAACAAAATTAATTGATTTCCGAAACCGAAATTTTCGTTACTGGCAACTAATACGGAATTGAAAATTTAGAATCGGAAATGTTTATGCAAATATAAATGCTCATATACCAGTGGAATACCGGAGATACATTTTTCAAATTATAATGAAGTAAAGAAAATAAATAGAAAATTGGTGTTGTATTTTAATTCAAATACTGTTGACATTTAAGAAACCAATATCATGGCTCTGGAAGAGAAAATGATGTCGTCTTACAAAGAAAACATTGCTGAGATATCGAGAAATGTAACTCACCGTGGAAAAGGAGAGACAAAAGGAATGCGAAAGGAAACATTTCTGCTGTGAAAATTTTTTCTATTTTTATTAGCCGCGACCCCCGAAAAATGGTCGCTCAAGTTTAAGTACGTTGTTCACCATGTTATTAGTATCTCGCGACCTTTTTCCGAACGGCCTACGACCCCCACTTCGGGAACCGCTGCACTAAGGTGATGAGGGTTGTCATTCCACTCTAATTACCCGCAGTTAAATTATTTTTTATGATATTGTGAAAAATATTCAACTCACCCTCTCGTCGTCTTAATAGGTAATGAATAACAAAATTAACCGATTTCCGAAACCGACATTTTCGTTACTGAGAACTAATACGGAATTGGAAATTTGGAATCGGAAATGTTCATCCAAATATAAATGCTCATATACCAGTGGAACACCGGAGATTTATTTTTCAAATTATAATGAAGTAAAGAAAATAAATAGAAAATTGGTGTTGTATTTTAATTCAATAACTGTTGACATTTAAGAAACCAATATCACGGCTCTGGAAAAGAAAATGAATTCTTCTTACAAAGAGAACATTGCTGCGATATCGAGAAATGTAACTCACCGTGGAAAAGGAGAGACAAAAGGAATGCGAAAAGAAACATTGCCTAAATACAAAGTATTCAAGGCATAAAACAATAAATATACCTATAGATCCATACATGAACGAAAATGGCTGATTGCATTGAATTCGTTTTGCATCTAAAAATAATTTTAAACACATGTAGATATCAAAATTAAAATTTTTGCAATTGCTTCAATTATTATTTAATCATTCTCCTGAGGCTTTAGGGGAGAGTATTCCAGTCAAACACGACGTAGTTTAAATGTGTTATCGTGATATGGCGGAAAATTATTAAATTACCCATTTTACTCCAAATGGAAAATGATTATCAAAATTTACCATTTTCCTAACCGATATTACTCTTTCTGAGATATAATACAGCATTGGAAATTCATTTAACATATTTTAAATCTACGCATTATTTTAAATATTTTTGCATTTCACAGAGGCGGTGAGGGTTATCATTCCACTCTAACTACCCATAGTTTAATTTTACTAGTATTATATCGCGAAAAGTATTGAACTTACCCTATCATCGTCTTATTACGTAATGGATAAGAAAATAAACCGATTTCCGGAACCAAAATTTTTAATTTCTGAGAATTAATGCGGAGTTGGAAATTTGGAATAGGAAATGATTATTTAATTATTAGCACTCTTATATCAGTGGAATATCATAGATATTTTATTTAAATTATAATGAAGTAGAAAAAATAAATAAAAAAATTCGTGTTGTATTTTAATTAAAATATTATTGACATTTAAGAAACCGAGGCTGTGCAAGTGAACGTGCTAAATCCTAACGAAGAGTACGATGCTGAAATATCTAGAAATGCAACTTATTGCGGAGAAAGAGACATAAAAGGTAAGCAAAATGAAACTTTGCTGTAATACAAAGTATTTAAGGTACAAAAAAATAAGAATAACTATACATTCATGCATAAACAAAAATGGATGATTGCATTGCATTCTTTTCCAGTAGAATTACTTTTAGCAGATTCTGATATTAAAAATTAAAATCTATGCAATTGTTTCATGTATTGTTTTATTCCACTGAAGCTTTGGGGGAGATCATTCCTGTTAAACTCGCCGTAGTTTTATTTTTTTATCATGATATGGTGGAAAATATGGAAATTACCCTTTTATTCTCCAAATGGGCATGATTAACAAAATTTACCAATTTCCTAACCGTCATTTTCCTTTCTGAGATTTAATTCGGCATTGTAAATTTCAAGTTGGTAATGTTTATGCAATAATTTACACTTTCATACCAGTGGAATGCCTACCCACAGCTTATGAAAATTATGATCAGGTAGACTAAATGAATACAAGTGTCGTATTGTAATTTAATTCAAATATCGTTTAAATTTCAGAAACCGATTTGTTGGCTCTGGAGGAAAAGCTGAAATTGTTAAACGAGGAAAAGTAGACTGAGGTATCGGGAAATGAAACACAGCACTAAAAACGAGACAGGAAAGGTACGCGAAAAGAAATATTGCTGCAGTGAAAAGTAATTAAATCATTTAATATTTAAATATGTGTATAAAAGCATACTAAAAGGTGGATCGCATTACACTCATTTTGACACTAAAAGTTCGACTTAAACCAGATTTATTTAACACATTTCAAATCTATGCTTTGTTTTAAATATTTTGTTGTCATATCACTGATTTGAAAATTGGAATCGGAAATTTTTATGCAAATATAAATGCTCCTATACCAGTGGAATATCGTAGATAATTTAATAAAATTATAATGAAGTACACAAAATAAATACACAATACATGTTGCATAGTAATTAAAACATTGTTGACAATTAAGAAACCAATATCACGGCTCTGGAAGTGAAAATGATACGTGCTAACAAAGAGAACAATACTGAGATATCGAGAAATGAAACATACCGTGGAAAAGGAGACAGAAAAGGAAAGGTTATAGAAACATTGATGTAATACAAAGTATTTATGGTATAAAAAAATAAAATATATATACGTATATATATAAATAACGGACAAAATAAACACTAATAAAAAACATAGGAACACATAGAAAAGGACACTCACAAAGAAGCTTGCAAACGTTTCAGCGGGTTGACCCGCTATCGTCAGTGCTGAAGGTGAACTGCTGCAGGCCGATCCTCCAGAAGCTCTCCTTGGTGAAGTAGTGGGGGTGGAAGAAGGGGAAGGGGAGAGGGGGGAAGGGAGGGTGGGGTTTGCTTTGACTATTAGTGGGCAATGTTTAGCCCGGGCGTTTCAAACGCCTTTTCAACCCAAATATGTGCCATTTCCCTCGTTCTCACCTCGATGATGGTTGCCTTTTCTGGCAGAATTTCAATGATGGTTAGGGAAAAACATTTATCGAAGGAACTATTGTGTGAGGCGGTGTGAATGGGGACGGGTTCATGAAAGGGGGGGGTTTTGCAGGAGTGTCTGTGGTTGTTCATTCGGATGGATATGGGTGTGGTGCATTCTCCTATGTAGTACGAGGGGCAAAAATTACAAAGTAGCTTGTAGACAACGTTGAAGGAGGTACAAGACGGTATGGAGGAGGATCTATTGATGACAGGTGAAGTGGTGGGGCGTAGCAGAGGGCAGCACTTGCACCGGGGGCGGTTGCATGGAGTAAGGGAGGAGAGTGGGGGGAGTGTGTGCTGGAGGAGGGGGCGGGTGGATTTTAAAATATTACCTAAGTTAGGTGCTCTTCTGTAGGCAATGGAGGGGCAGGATGGAAGAAGAGCAGCTGTGGTTTAATTTTTGCTGATGATGGGGTACAGATCTTTTAATATTTTTTTAATTTTTTGAGTGCCAGGGAAGAATGTAGTGGTGAGATTGAGTTTTCTGGTTTGTTCTTTTTTGGTGCGTGGGGTGTACTGTTCGGAGGGAGAGAGTATTTTATTTTTAAGCAGGGATTCTGGATACTCTCGTTTGAGGAGAGCATGGTGGAGGTTCTGTGTGGCTCTTTGAAGAGATGGTGAATTGTTGCAGATGCGATGGGCGCGGACTGAGAGGGAGTAGGGGATCGCGTGTTTGGTGTGAGGTGGATGGCAACTGGTGTAGTGTAGGTATTGTTCATGGTTGGTGGGTTTTTTGTGGATGGAGGTGCTGAAGGTATTGTTTTCAAGGTGGATGTTTATGTCAAGGAAGGTAAGGGAGGAGGCAGAAATTGATGAAGTGAAAGAAACGGATGAGGTGAAGTTGAGGGATGCAATGAAAGTGTCAAGCGAATCACGCCCATGGGCCCATAGTAAGAAAATGTCGTCGATGAATCGGACCCACAGGAGAGGCTTGAGGGTTTGGGAATTTAGAGAGGAGCTTTCCAGGTGGCGCATGTAGAGGTTTGCATAGGCTGGGGCCATTCTGGTACCCATCGGGACTCCTCGCTTTTGTAGGTAGAAGGTGTCGTGTCTATTTGTCACGAAGGTGTCAGTGTTTATTTTGTCCGTTATTTATACTATCGCGTAGTGCGTTTTCCTCAAGACTTTATACGTATATATATATATATATATATATATATATATATATATATACAATCATAATAACATATAATAGAAATTGAAACAAAGAGATAGAAACATAAATACAGGACGATGACACACTGTGGCGTGGAGATGGAATGAAGGCCGAAAACACATGGAAAAAAGTTCACCTGAACCGGGAATCGAACCACGGACCTTCTGCTTTCCGGGCAGATGCTCAGACCACCGAGCTATCCAGGCTAATCTAATCTCCAGTGTTTTCGGCGGGGGTTTATACACCAAATCCCCCGAGGTCTAGCCCTATTATTTGGCCAAGAGATGGCTCTGGGCGTAGGTCCCGCCACGAACGAAGAATTCAACGCGGACAGAAGAAGAAATGGAATTAAAGATGCTCACAATCACACACACAGTAGGATAGATATAGCACATGCGTTTCGGGGAACGCTGATCCCAAGAAGAGGAAACGACCCATATAGGTCTCATACATTTCAAATTCGCATTCACACAGGTCGCCACAGGCGAATATACAATCATAATAACATATAATAGAAATTGAAACAAAGAGATAGAAACATAAATACAGGACGATGACACACTGTGGCGTGGAGATGGAATGAAGGCCGAAAACACATGGAAAAAAGTTCACCTGAACCGGGAATCGAACCACGGACCTTCTGCTTTCCGGGCAGATGCTCAGACCACCGAGCTATCCAGGCTAATCTAATCTCCAGTGTTTTCGGCGGGGGTTTATACACCAAATCCCCCGAGGTCTAGCCCTATTATTTGGCCAAGAGATGGCTCTGGGCGTAGGTCCCGCCACGAACGAAGAATTCAACGCGGACAGAAGAAGAAATGGAATTAAAGATGCTCACAATCACACACACAGTAGGATAGATATAGCACATGCGTTTCGGGGAACGCTGATCCCAAGAAGAGGAAACGACCCATATAGGTCTCATACATTTCAAATTCGCATTCACACAGGTCGCCACAGGCGAATATACAATCATAATAACATATAATAGAAATTGAAACAAAGAGATAGAAACATAAATACAGGACGATGACACACTGTGGCGTGGAGATGGAATGAAGGCCGAAAACACATGGAAAAAAGTTCACCTGAACCGGGAATCGAACCACGGACCTTCTGCTTTCCGGGCAGATGCTCAAGCCTAATTTTAAGTTCCTATGTAATGTAAAATGAATTTCCGCGCATGCTGTTTCCATGTCTGCCATATCCATAGCCATTTCGTCCACATTACATTCTTTGACGGAGCTGCAGGAGGCAATATGAGCTGCTGCCTACTCTATGCCTCATTCCGAGCCAAATGGATCAATCTACTAAGTTCATTATTACGTACATCGTTTGATGATGGAGTTTACAATTTTTCAAATATAAATAAATTTTATTTAAAAATTAACATTTTATCGCGAAATAAAAAGAATTCAACAAATTTCCTGTGAGCATGACAGTCACCAAATTATTTGCTTCATATACAACGAAAAAAGTTGGGCAAATGTTCCACTATAACACTCAGTGACACTCCACTATAAAAATTTGTAAACAATTTTTTTTTGTAATGAGTCTCAATTGTACTCGCACCTTTGAATGATCGGAGCGCCACCATCGAATATTGGAGGCCATTTTTTGTTCTGATCTCCATTATGAATTTTAACTTCTGAATATCAATCAATATGCAGTAAAAATTATGAGAGAAAAGAAAATTATGAGAGAAAAGTTAAAATATTGTACATTCATGTGGTTGGGAATATTCCTGAAATTTTTAGCTAATTCGCGAATCGAAAAGTTGGCTTAAATTATGTTCCCAGATTTGAAATTGATAAGGTAACTAACAACAAAGCAAGTTTAAAAAATATTATAAAATATAGAGTTACATATTTTCCCATATTTAGATTAGTCTCCTATCCGTTATGTTATTCCCTAAACACACCTTATTACAGATTACTGCAATTTGCTTTTGATAGTGTAATAGATTAGGTGTAATCACCATCTCAGAAGCACAGCAAATATTTTATCTTTCCATTTTTTTCATTGATATTCCATTGTTTTTCAGACGCTACCACTCACTTGCTGTCCTAAGTATCCATGAAAAGTTGGCAAATGAATACTCCATACACAGACTGAAAAGTGGCAGCTGTAAGTGCACAGGAAGGATTTACTCAAGATACACGATGTCAGTCTTGAAAAGAAATATATTCAACGTTTAACTCTTCTTGACATCGTTAGAAAAAAAATACTATGTAAATGAAAACTTGAAATGAAATCAGACAAATAAATCACCTAAAAAATGTAACATTTCAGATGTTTCTCTTAGACCAAAAAAGCCACGAATAGCCTTTTTGATTAGGTTTCCTTTGACTTAAATTAGTTTACTTGGCAATTAAACGTACACAAGTATCCCTTGATGCCCTTGATAGGGGCATGCCCATGCGGGACTCGAACCCGCGACCTCTAGTGTAGCATGTCGGGAGTTTACCCTGGCGCCACTGATGTCGATTATAGTATACTATATTAATTTTAAAAATTTAATCACTGAATCCTCCCCAAATGTAAATTATTTCACACAGAGTATCAGATCCTGCTATAGTGACCGAAATAAAAATCAACCGCGTACGGGCTATGCTTTGCGAAAGGAAGATAAAAGAATGCTCAAACAAGTGTTTAACGGAAAGCCGGATAACAGCAATACTCTGGGAGGACCTCATCTCCGGTGGGAAGACAGGTTACGCAAGGACCTGTGAAAAATTGGAGAAGTAATGGCGTCCAATGATCTCAGAAGAGGGTGGAGGAATAATGAGGACGCGGCCAAAATTCATCTTCGGTTTAAGTGACCACAGGAATCAAAAAGAATGAAAGATAACCTAATTGCGAATTGGAAAAGGTAGTTCAATTTGGAAGAGGAGACTGGCCAAGACAGAAGAAAAATTGTTCCATTTTTAAAGAAATTCTTCTGAGGAATAGAGCAAATGTAATAATCTGTATAGTCTCAGGCTCAACTTTGTGGAAGTTCATTCTAACAAATGAAAAGAAAAAAAACTAAGTATTTATCCACCACTTTATTCCCGCAGCACAAATAGTTTCGACGCAGCGGCGTCGTCATCAGGTACCGAAAGCAGCGTAGAATGCTGCGTAGTTGTATCGCGAGAATAAATTGGTGGATAAATACATAATTTGTTCTTTTCATTTGTTAGTATATGTAATTTTCTTTAAAATTTCAAAATAAAATCTCCCTATCCCAATCTGTATAAATTACTCTAAAATTGTAAGTGGATGGAGAAGAGAAGGGACGACGATATGCTAAACATATTGGGCGAGTAAATGAAACTCGTAAAGGTGAAGCGGAGGATATAAAAGGACTGGATGGATAATAAGAGGGGAGGGTATGCTGGAAACCATGATAGAGAGAGTAATTGTGTGTAAGAGAAGAGCTAGAGAATAGAAATTATTGGTGGCATGAAGGGTAAGAGAATAAATATTTGATGGTAGTCCAAACTCATAACTTAAGAGAGAAGAGTGGCCACATGAGCAAGAAAAGCGAAGTCTCTATCCTAAAATTTGATGGTCAAATTCTATAGCAAATTTGAGCATCAGAATGAAGTACAGAATTCCATTTTCCAGCCTATGATATAAATTCTCTCCAAAACATTGAGTTTAAATGACTTTTAAAAAGAGTAAGAAAACAGGTCCACTCGGAAAACGGAGCTCACCCTAAACGAAATGATGAACCAATGGACTGCTATCAAAGGAAAACAATCTACAATGAGTTCGTTCACCAAAGGTATTTTACATTACATTGTAATATATTTGAAAAAATAAGGACACCCGTACCTCTCCGTTTCCCAATCAGTCACAACGTCTCATGCTAAAGACTGACAAATGACGGTTTCACGCGATAATGTTCCGCGATGGTTCCAGGGATGGAAACCCCATCCCTTTTTTCGTCCCTCGGCACTTCCATATTTCTCTCGCTGATACCATCGCTGGCACCGTCTTTCAGTCAATCAGAATCCACGACCGCAGACAACGATTGCTAAGCCTGATTTGACTTTTAATGAAATGACAGTTGCAATCACAGAAAGCGACGGAACAATTTACGGAAAAAGTGAGGGTGGGAATGATCGTGTGATTCAGAAAATGATGAGTCGAGCGTACACTTTTTTGGTCACTATCTATCGCTGAAAGGGACAAAAAACTGACTGTGTGATTCATGCTTTAGGAAAAGGGAAAACGGAAATGGGGTAGGTCCTCCCCCTCCCCCTCCACGATCAACACGCCACTCCGATATCGTTCCCCAACCCCATCGTCAGCGGTGACGCACAACACTCAGCCTTGAATCACGCGATCATTTTTTTCCGCCCTTCTGAGCGATAGCTTTTCAGGGATCAAAAAGTGATCGCTCGACCTATCATTTTCCGAATCTCAAGGTCATTCCACCGTCCCTTTTCCATAAGTTCTTCCGTCACTTCCCTACGTTAGCAACGAATGTTCAGACCGACAGCAAGGTATTCACTACACCCACTATTAGTCTTTCCTACGTATTTCTGGGGTTATAACCTATCAGATTTAGTACCGTAAACAAATTAATTGAAAACCAAGTCCGAGGGAAAAATAATATGGTCTTATGATAATGGTCATAAAAAATATGGTTGTATATGTACGTGAAATTGATAAATTTTTTAAATGCCCCGATATAAAATGGCCAATATGAGCTGTATTCGGTTGATTGGGAATCAAATAAAATAAATAGACGTAAAAATACTTACTTAGAGCAATTAGAACCCTAAAAGCGCTGCTCGGCCAAAAGACCCTCGTGCAATTCTGTAACCACGCGCTGCTTTTAAGAGTGGGGTATTCGGCCAATCAGAAAAAGGCGAGAGTTCTACTGAAATTCCTCGGCCATGAGCTGGTTTCTCGGGGTTGCGCATTAAGGAGGGAATCGCTCTCTCATAATTGCAACCGAAGTTTGGCTTGAGTAGGTATGCGGAGGAAGGCTACTTAGAAGGGGTTCCAGTCCGAGCCTTAGAGGATTGATTTAAAGCTGCCACTTTGGTCGATTTTTACTCGTTTATTCATGAATGTACAGTTGCGGAAAAAATAAACGCAAAGAACATTGGTATCTGAATGCGGCCAGCTCAGGAACTACTTAACTTAAGAACTTTATGACTTCCAAAAATTGGTTCCCTCAATTTTCTCTTACAATTGGGAATTTTCAAACAGCCTTTCCAACAGTCTCTCTTCTACCGAAGAAATTCAATGGCATGCATCGCCTGAGCTCGAATTTTGAATCCCCATCAACTTAGAATTCTCCCTCCAATTTTGCGGAGGGGAGAGCGGGGTTATACCGTACAATTAAGCATTTTTATTTGAAATCTTTTAATTGAATGCTTCAACGAAGAAGGTAATCATGTTATTTTGAAGGAAATTTGATTTTCCAACCACTCTTTCCTTCATATTTGGAAAATGTAGCTCACTTTGTGTGTCACACCTATTTTACAAAACTCTTACACTGCCCGTGTTGTCCCGAGTACCGGGGCAATACCACTCTGTGCAGTATTTCCCATAACTGGTGATAATAAACGATATTGCAAAGAATCCACTAGTCCATCTTTTGTGTAAAATTTAGTTAAGCATCAATTAACTAAGTGAATTCGGCAAGTAGAAATATTCTGATGCATGTGATGTAAATGTTTCATCATTCATTCGGCAGCTTACTGAATCAATTTTTATTCAAAGGCAATGGCAGGACTTGACCAATCACTATTCACAGGGTAATCAATAAACTCGATAACACCTCATTGTTACTCATTTTTATTTGCAAGATTTTTATTCGTAACTCAGTATTTGGAACTTTAAACAACCATTAAGAGTTTTGAAAGCTAAAATAACTGTGTTATTAACGTATATTTGGGGCAGAAGTTCTCAAGAATAATTAAGCACATATTGTAAATAACGTTAGCCCCTTGCTAATAAGAGGACGTTTATCTACGCGTAATAGGCCTCTGTCAGAAAATTACAAGACAGTCTGGTACAAGACTAGATGATGGCTCTGTGAGCCGAAACGCGTCGTACGCATTAAAATACTGTGATCAAATGCTGCCATCTTTTATTTAAATGTGTATGTTGCATTCCCACCGTATAACGCCTGCACCTGTTGAACGTATTGAAGCGCAAGCCCAAAATTCTATTCACTCAATCATTTGCTCAACGTTTCGGATTGAATACATACACGGAAGGCAAAAATTCAAGATCGAAATGTGTTTATGTGGCCTCGAACCTCTGCTTTCACTCAGTTCTGCCGAACTTGGAAGAATTTGCCCTTGAAATGGGGTGAAAGCACCGTGATGTATCGCACATGAGTTACGGGTACTGAAGCGGGGCTGTACGACACGGAAAACCTGGACAAAACTGACTCTAGAGTCAACTGCGCAAATGGCCTTGCAACGTTGAAGTTGAATTTCAACAAATTGATAAGTGATTATGAATTCAATAGTAATACGACATACTCTGCGCCTCTTGTTGAGTTCTGCGAAGTTTTCATGACTTGAAAAATGTCCACATTGTGTGTGCAGCACCCTATCATACGTCACCATGATTTGATGCATGGAACCCATGGCATCACACTTTAACCACACCAGCGGAAACGTTGTCGCATAGAGGAGGCCCAATTCCATCTCATAGAAGGCTGATTTCTGCTACCACTTCGGTCGCATTTTAATCGGGTTTCAAAAAAATGTCCGCGGCGCGGTGATGAGAGCAATGCGATCCACTTTTTTCCAATATTTTGCAGTATAATGATTGTAATTGTGAGGCACAGCATTGGAGATTTATGAGTTTGATAAATAACATCAACCTGTGTATACATTTCCGTTAATATCCCCTTAATAGACCTTATTTCCCCGTGAAACTCGGATCAATTTGTCCATCAGCGACAGGAGTGGCGACTTTTGTGAACCCATTTAAACGCATTGCGCGTTGCAACGCATTTAGAGCAGCCAGGAGGAAGTCTTTAGGAATATTCGTGGTTTGCAGTCTCTAAGAGCTTCTATGTCCAAAATGTTGGCTGCGTTGACGGATATCCAAACGAGAGTAAAATCCTTTCTAGGTAAGGCGTAGGCGAAACATGCTTCGGGAAAATTCTTAGTTGGGTCATCTTCGCGTTTTCTAACTGCGACGAAAATTATTGAATTTCCCCGGTACGTGGGGCATGGATTTTGAAATTTCCCTGTTGTATGAGAAAATTTATTGGAAATAATCTTGGAGGGTGGATGTCTGCAAATAGTTTCCGAGCTGGCAGCAATCAGACGCCATAGAGCTTTGCGTTAATTTTTTCCGCCACTGTAATATCGTTTTCAATAATAATCAGACACCCACTTAACTGATGGGGCCTGGATGGTGAATACGTGGACGTTTGGCACATGAACAACATGTATCCTTTGCCTTTAGGGCACCAAGAGCCGGTGAGGTCGGACGAGGACGCGACTGAGCAACCGAAGCTAGAGCAAAACTCCAGGGGAAAATGCCCCAGCAGAATTAAGAGTAGCGGATGGAATTCACTGAGGAAACTCACGCCCATGCACACGTTGGGCTGTTGGAGTGTTTTCTTTCGGGATCCGTGGAGAGGATTTTTTTCTATCTTTAGATTCATGTTTAGAACCACTGTTTATGTCTCACTGATACGTGGCTTCGTAGTCCAGTAGGTCTGTTCTGAGCGCGGAAGTTGTGGTAAAGTTCTGGTAGGGTTTGAGTCCGAAGTAGTTATAATTTTTCATTTTTTAAAAGACGCATTATTACTATCAACATCTACATCTACCTAATACCCGGCGAGCCACCTCTAGGGTGTTTGGCAGGGGGTGATCAATCACCAGCATGCAGCATGCATTTGGACTCCAACATGCACACCACACAGTACAAAAAACGTCACACATACTAACAAATTATACTAATATATGCTGTTAGAAATAATAATAAAATTAAGAAACATGCATTAAGTTTTACATAGGTTAGTTGGCTACACCACAAGTCATGCAATCTATTTATGAGTTCTATCGCTGCCGTTATAATCTCTTATCGTTCGTGGAAAAAATGACATTCTGAATCTGTCTGTTCTACAATCTATCTCTCTTATTTTATTTATATGATCTGATCTTTCGTAGTATGTTGGCGTTCGTAAGATATGGTTAACTTCGTCAGAAAAGACACTGCTTTTGAGTTTATCTAAAAGGCTTAGTCTATTTTTCAATCTACGGTCCGACAGATTTGGCCATAAGAAAAGAAATATGATTTACAGAGGATATGATTAGTGGAGGTGGCATCGGTTGTATCTTTGTGTCCTTTCAGCTAATTACTGTCAAATCTCCATTGAGTTAAATTCCTTCTAATGGGAACTACAATTCTCACTGAATAACCAGGCATTATCGTAGTTGAATCATTTTCATAACCCTAGAATAAAATAAATAATTGTAATTTGATCAATATTCGTATTTTTCAAATTTCATGTACTTGGCCACGAAAAAATGTTAATTGAAATTAAAAGCACCAACACTTTTCTTCCAGTGGGTGTGCGAATCACAATGAGCTCTAAGGATCAGGTGGAAATAAATTGGTACACGGACTCTTTCTTTTTGAATTATCCAACGACTATTAATAATTGTGCACATATGAATGAATGAATATCACTCATTTCTTAAAAATTTTAACATTTTTTGAGTAATCGTAACAAAATATCTCTATTTGGAAAATTATTGGCCTCGCCATCTGATTTCACCATTGGCAACTTAAGAAAAACACCATGGATGGCTCATCACCCCACCTAAATACATCACAGCAAAATCACGGGTGAAGTTGGTAAGTTTGACGATATTGGTGGCATCAATTTCGCTCATAAGTGTACAATTATTAATAGAATAAAATTTCCTTGGCATTTTAGTACACCGAAATACCTCTCCGCAAGCCCCTTCCATAGGCGCGAGACAGGGGAATTGTGAGAACACCAGCCCTTCACATATAAAAAGGAAATGCTCGAACGAAATTACGCGTAGCATTTATCAAAGTCAATCACTATTCGGGGAAAAACGAATTCCCAAACCAAACCGTTCAGAAAATACCTCTCTTAATTTAACCTAGGAATGTAGTCTAACGTCACTCTTGAAGATATCCATTCTCAATTTCTCAAACAATCTAAGCTTAGCGCGCAGCCTCTGGACTCTCTAGCGGCTCCCAACCGAATGTGTTTAACATCTGTGTAACGCTCTCTGTACGCCCGTAAAAGGCTTTGACGAATCGCGCAGATTTTATTTGTATTTTATAAAGTTCACGGACAAATTTGTTTGTGCCGGATACCATCTGCCCCCTGCATATTCAGGACAAGTGCGGATAGTGCAACTCTATTACTTTCTCGTCCGAAAAACTTCCCACCAATCTCTTGACGAATCTTAACTTCTTCCGGGCTCTGCCGCAAATATTTTTTACGCATGTGCTCCCCATGACAAGTTTGAAGTTATCCTAACTCCTAGATACTTCACGTCCTCAGTCGCCTTTATGTTTGCACCATATGAACAGCATATATATGGGGATAGTTGACGACCTCCGAAAGAAATGTACCGCCGTACATTTGCTCAGAGTAAGAGTCCCCACTCTTGGATCCACACATGAACGTTGTTCAAATAAGACAATAGAATTTCGTAGGCAGGGTGATCACTAATTTTGCGATAGATGACAGCGTCGTCAGCAAATAAACGTATTTTACTGCTAATTCAAGAGCATTGGCTATTAATGAACACAATGAGCAAAAGGGGGGAACAAAATGAGCAAATTATGCTTCCTTTTGGAACATCTGATGTCACTTTGACTTTATCGGAGCTGATTCCGTCAAGAATTAATTTTGGCTTTCGATCACTCAGATAGTCGCGTATCCAGTTTACTACTATTTCGTTTAGACCGTATCATTTAATTAAATGATCAATATTTATATAAAAGTTTGTTGTGAGTTTTTTTTTTTTTAGATACGTTTATTTGCTGTCATTATGAAATGTAAATGTACCGAAAAACGGAATGTCAAAGAGTATGCCAATACGATGCAATACCTTAGGAATGTGGCAACCTAAGAGAATTCTTCGTGGGCAGTCGCAAAAAATGACAATTTTCGAGAAGGAATTGAAGCCCTCTAAGCTACGTAATTGCCTCGTGAACATGTCGTAAGTTTTTTCGCATTATTTCACACAATGAATAAATGGTGAACCGCCATATTAATAACACCTCCTCATCCTATTTCAGTTTTAGCTATGAACTCAAAAGTTTAATGCAAATAGCTAAGAAATGCTACTAAGTCTCCATTGGTGATAGGCTGTTAACTAAAAGGATTAAGTAGCTATCTCTTTAACAAACAACGCATTTTTTGCTTGTTGGGACTCAGAAAAAATTAAAGTGGTCTACAGTACCATAAAGTGGTGGCCAAGCATATTCCATCTCACAAGCCATCCCGCAGGACACGCATAAGGTGATTCTCTATAATCCCAACGCTATAGGACGTCGGCTATGAAATACCAGGGACACCATTTATCCCATAAATAAGAGTAGTGTGCACAAACGAAAGTGCGACGATGGCCAATGTTTAATACTGACTAGAAAAGAGCGAAATTTCAAACAAGGTGTAGGAACACAAACACTGCCTTCGCAGCGAAGACGTCACTTCAAACTTCGCAGAACACAGTCTGGATAAAGGTCAAAGCAGTACCTTACAACGCGAAGCACAGAATCTGGTTCCGAAAGGACGCATTAGAATATAGAAATATGTGAAAGGGGAGACCACGTACCTTGCTCCGCCTTTTTCCATGCCGTATTTTTATGGCATTCGGAATGGCAAACACATCTCTGAACTGATAGTGGTTCCATTGCATGGTGCTTAGTTTGGCTGTAATTAATTAATTTCCGAGCGGTATTTTTAAGAAGGGCTATGTAATCCCAAAATAGCGCCATCTCTCCAACAACAACAGTCTAGTGGATAGCGCGTCCGGCTCTCACGTGGGGGGCTCGCGTTCGATACTTCTTCACGCCAATATCTTTTGTAGTTTTCATTTTGATCATACGGCGACAAGTTTTTCACTAATGTTAATTGCAGTACGCATTGGCACGAGAAAAAAATTATATCATCATAACGGCGTTTAGGTATTTCAGCACTGTCAGTTCGAACTGATATGTGCTTCCCACATTTTCCCACTCTTATCAATCCCACACACATTCCACTAGGAACCCACTCACCCCAGTCCGAATCCCCTTCGTCAGCCACTTGACCCACCACCAGACGTCAATTCCCCACCACCTCATCCCTCCCTTTCCCTTCGTCTATAGGTTGTAAAGTTTGCCATTACAAAAGAACCTCGCAGCCATAAATGAATGCTTTAGTACTTGAGAGTTAGAATTAATACTTGAAAAATGTATGATGATGAATTTTTAGGAAAAATATATCTCGTAAAGTCGGAGTTACTTCGCTAACGGGAACCAACTATCTAATGTAGAGTTTGTAAAATACTTAACTCACTGGGCTCACCATTACCCGGGATCTCTCGTGGGGGAAAACATATATGCAAAGTATGTGGGAAAGCCAACCGTAAACTGAGATTTGTAAAGGGAATTCTCAGTAAATGCCATGGCATGGTGAACGAGACAAAGCTACCTGACTCCAGCAAGGCCTCACTTGGAGTATGCTGCAAGCGTGTGGGACCCTTATTAAGGAGGACTGATATCTGAAGGCAGGGCGGTCAGATTTTTTTCATAAGTTGTTACAGTAAATATCGCAGATTTTGCGATATGTTAGACCTGTTAGGATAGGAATCTTTACAGCAGGGTAGAGCAAAGTAAAGTCTAAATATATCAAGTAAATTATGTGGCATTTTTTAGTGTCCCCCCCCCCCCCAAAAATTTCTGGTACCCCCCCCCCAGAAATTCCTTCGAACTTCCTCGAACTAAAGGTGGACACCAATATGTACTTTCTCTTATTGATGGATTTTCTAAGTTTTGTTTTCTTGAGCCAGTTCGCAAGGCTACGGCCGGTTCGGTTGTTTCAATACTCACTCAAAGAGTGTTTCCAAAATTCGGTTTTCCAAAATTTTTGGTTTCTGATAATGCACAAGTTTTCAAATCTCATGCCATTAAGGAGATGTGTTTGCAACTGGGGGTTAAGCAAATTTTTGTTTCTCCATACTATCCCTGTTCTAATCAGGTAGAGAGATTGCATAGAAATCTAAAATCTGCACTTGCTATTTTGTGCAATAATGCTCACCATATGTGGGACTCTATGCTTGCTGACTTAAATTTTGCCTTAAACACTGCCTCTCATGAGAGCAGTGGTTATTCTCCTGCCAAAATAATTTTCGGCAGAGAACTAAAGCATCCTTTAATTAATCAGTGGGACATTCCAAAATCTTTATTCGAGAATGATCTCAGCGATAGTGACAGACAAGTTTTCCTGAATCATGTTATTGCTAATTTAAAAAAGGCCAGAAATAGGTATAAAGAATCCTATAATAAATCTCACTCCCAAATCACTTTCTGTGTGGGAGATCTTGTTCTCTGCAAAAACCATCCTATCAGTTCTAAAGGTGAACAGAAAATGGCAAAACTGGAACCTCTGTGGAATGGACCTTTCGTCCTTAAAAAGTATCTCTCTCCTGTAACAGTTATTCTGGAAGTTTCTCCTGGGAAAGAGAAAATTTGTCATGTTTCTCATTTAAAGGCATATCATGATGGCATTGGTAATTCCAGTAATTAAAAGGAGAGAAATATCATTGATTTTTTTTTTATTCTTTTTTTTTTTTCAATGAATGCTAATGTTTGCTTTCTCAAATACTATTTGATGCTTGATTTCGGTGTTGAATTTCTCTTGATTCCTAATAATATTGTTTTGATTAATGAATAATAAGTCTATTTCTATGCTTGTAATTGAAATTGTTCTGAAATATTGTATTGTACTTGCTTATTCTCATCTGCTTAATTCACTCATGTAATTTAGTGTTGGTCTACTGTGATTGTGAGATGGGGTAAGGTGGAGGAATTATGGGTGCTTGGAGGGAGAGGACGGGAGATTAACTTGGGGGGAAATCCCCGAGATGGCTCGTTTCCAGATAAGCTGTGGAGGTGGCCCCAGTTATTAAGATTCAATTGTGTTTTGTGTCACCTTTCCTCCACCAAGACTTTATGGACATTCTCACAATTCTGGACAGTGATAAGTGTCGTGATTTTGCAGTGTTCAATATTCTATCGATGGCTGAGTGATTGAATTGATCAGCTGATCTTAAGACTGCCTACTGTGTTTTAGTGTGGCTTTTGGCGTTGAGTTGCGACCTTCATCGCCCGACAAGTATGAACTTTCATCTTGTCGCAACCAGCATGTAGCTCTCATTTCTATTGTTAATTGAAGAGTGAAATTTAGAGTGATTTCTTTTGTTGATGCAATATGCAGTTCTCATTTTGTTAGCATCGCCTATGATTCTTTTTTGACTTGTTTAATTAATACTGAGAGATATATATACACATCTTGATTAAATTTAGTCAGTACTTGTTCAATAGCTGACATGAATACCATATGCCTTGTAAATATTAATAATTATTGGAAAATCGAGGAATTTAGTGCAATCTATTGTCATTTACGTAATCTTGTTGAATTTTGGAGGATTCTTTATTGATAATTAATTATGGACTGATAATATTTACAAACATGGAGGGTTTAAATGGGAGAAATACTAATGCCAATGTATATTAATTAAGTGAGACACATATTATGCTGAATATTTTTGCTGGTATTTTGATAACTAATAATTATTTAGTGAATAACCGTATTTTTGAATAAACTTGTACTTAATGATTATATAATATGGGGTATATATTTTGTTGGTCGACCCTAACTTTCTCTTGGGTTGCAATATGAATTTTGGGTAGAAGTTAAAACCCATTTTTTGTCAATCGTTGATTTTTGATAAGGTGGTTGAACCCAACTAATGGGACAACCCAGGGTTCTGATGAACCCAACTGCTTCACCAACCCAATCTTGCCCATTTACTAAGTGGTTGGTTATTGTATTGCTTTACTTGGTTTTAAAAAAAACCACAAAATATCTCTGATGAGAAAAGGAACATTTGAGTTTGGTAAAGATATCCTGGTGTTATACCAATAAAAATCTTCCCAGTTCCTTCTGGTCGCTGATGATAATTATTTGTAATTTTGATTCACTGTTCACCGAAACAAGCATCACATTATGACATATTGATTATTAATTTCATTTTCTTGCTATGTAATACTAATTAATCTACTCTATATCAATTCAGCATATTTCTTGTCTCACTCTTGTAATTATGTCATGTTACTCACTTAAGAATTCTGTTGAATTCCAAACATCACTTCTGAGGTTATTATTTACAGAGTGATAAAAATGTATGTTCTTGTCAAAACTATTTTTGAGTGATATTTCTTGAATACTGTTACCTCAATCAATAAACTTTTCAATATTCAGTTCAATTCTAACCACTGAATAATGGTTTTTTGTAAATTCCATGGGGGGTTAAACAGTGGGGGTTCATCCAGTGAAAACCAGTGGACCTGTGATGCCTCGATAAGTTTTCTAGGCATTAATCAGTTCTTGGTGGACGTGTCTTGGTCCCCAAGTTCAAGCAATTTTTGTGGTCATTTTCCCACAGAGGATGTGGCATTTTTTAGTGTCCCCCCCCCCCAAAAATTTCTGGTACCCCCCCCCCCAGAAATTCCTTCGAACTTCCTCGAACTTCCTCCGAACTTATCCGCAGAACTTCTCCCGCCAAGAACTTTTCGCGCTAAGGTTTTTTCGCGCAAAGGATTTTTCGCGCAAAAGGCCTGTAGCAAAATCCTGTCTCTGCAAAATCCTGTCTCTGGAAAATCCTGTCTCTGAAAACCCTGCCTCTGGAAACTCAGCCTCTGGAATCAGCCTCTGAAACAGCCCCGAAACAACCCCGAACCAACCCCGAACCAACCTACCTGCAATGCAAGACTTATATAGGACTACTGCGGAGAAATACTTCTCCTTGGCAAGCAAGGGGAAATCGGTGCTAAGGCCTTAGTATTGCACTTGGAGTGAGAAGTTTTACCATTGTCCTATCACAAACTCTCTCTCCCTCCAACACCTCACCCCAGTATCTCCTTCCCCTCCATGTGTTCCAATGAACGATTCCTCTGATGTCTCAACCCAGAAGTTGAGGGGAAAATTCTGGGTGCTGGCTGTTGTCTAAAAACCAGGGAATGGTGTTTTGTGGAGCGGCCGTTTCTGCAGGGGCAGTGACGCATCAGTGGGCGGTTGTTGAATTCGCCTGGCTACCCCTCCACTCCCTGGAAGAAGCCCTCCCCTCAAATGCTGTCTCGCCTTGCATAGGCAAGCCCTCTTTCTGGTCGAGACCTGCTGGGAGTCACATGTCTTGTGAGCCATGAGATTTTTAGAGCAATTTTCTGCTGGTAATGTTTCCTTTGGGATCATGAATTTACTATCATTGTTTTCTGTAATACTTCTGATTTTTTGAATACTCTACTTTGAATAGATATCGTACGGTAATAACTCGTAAATTGTTTTTGGCTACCTTTTTCTTGTGAGCTGTTTTTCTGTTTGTGGAGTCTTACCCTGATCCAGCATGTGACCGACGGTTGGAGTATTTCCCTTGTCTGGACTTACGTGAAAAATCAACCAGATTTTACGACGTAACGTAACAATTAGAAGAAGAATTTCTCCTAGGCGACTGGAAAATATCCTTCATTCACCGTCGCCCTATGGTGGACGTGATCACCGGGGGAAAATAAAGGACATAGACTGAAAAACAGAGAAAATTAAAATGCCATTCAACTCGTACTAATAAGGATAGAAACCGCCACTCCATTAATAAAATGAATGGCGTCACTCGCTTGGGCGACTCATGAAATGCTTATCTTTTCCCATTTTTCAAACTTTTTCGTCACCCCCGACCAAACACTGTAAAGGTGGCTCGCAGGGTATTACGTAGATTTATGCGTACAAATACGGTGTCTCAATGGAATTCCTGTTATGTAAAGTCAGATAAATGTATAACACCCGAAACCGGCCGTATAATTGTATAATACACCTCTGGAAAACACGAAGATGTGTTCTCATTTTTATGAAGTAGCCTAAACGTAGCTGGTCTCGTCCCTTGAGCGTTGTGAGGAACCAACAATGTAATGAAACTGGTTCCTCACCGCCCGTGGCCTATTGTTGTCACCTTTTATCCGTTATTATGGGAATTTATGGTGACCGGAATGCACCCTGAGTCACGAATGCATGGCATGGCACTTAGTCTGGTGTGAGCTCTAGCTTAACGTATTCAAACTAGGAGCAATGCCAAGTGCGTCAACTAGGCTCGCAGATACCCGGACAAAGAGAATTCCCAATCGATGAGAAACGTTGGCATAGACACATACCGAAATACTTGGCGGAGGAAATTGTGGTCCGATTCCTTGCACGTCGTCTTTGTTCATTGATGCATTTAAATGAGTTTCAGCAGCATGAAAATTAGGCTAAAATTTCCCCACATAGAAAACATTGGTATGCTTATTTAAAATGGTTCGGTGACCAGCTTTATGAAATTGAATTCTAGGGAAAAACAGAGTGTCAGAGGATGGGAAAGTAGTACCCTCAGCGGATGCATCGCGGGCAGTTGCCGAAGCCCCGAGAGAAGTATTACATAATACTCTATCACTTTATCACAATCTAAATAAAATAGCGAAAGCGATAAATAACAGCCACTCACGTGCAGTAAGGCCTGATTAAAATACTTCTTCGGTGTAACTAACCTAATTATAGCTTTAATTTCAACGAAGGTCTTAAATTTCCTTCCATTATGTTTGAAATTGTATTCCTGGTATGATTAGCAAATAGTGCGAAGTCAACTGTAAATCGAAAATAGTTCACCCTAAAATACGAGCACTCCGAATATTGAAAATGACGGAACAGAATTTTACTAAAACGTAATGTATACCAAAAACACACGAGCTTTAAAAATTACCATGTCTTTAACATAACAGCGTGTACTAAATGCTGTTAAAGACGTGGTAATTTATTTATTTATTTATTTAAGTAGTTGCTCACATACCGCATTTCTGCCAATTTACAGTGACGCAGTAACATAAAATTTTAACATAAAAAATATTAACAAAGAGCAATGGCATAGTAAAGAACAAAATAGAAGGCACGAGGAAAGGGAGGGGTAGAGGGAGGTTTATTTACTTGCTGAGGAATGGGACATGGCGAGTTTGATAAATGAGTTTAAGGGCAGAAAAAACGGGTCAATATTGTCTGGTAATGAATTGAGCAAGGAGCAAAGGCGGTGTTGGAGGGATCGCTTAACGAGGGATAGTCTAGGGATAGGCGTATGGAGCAAGGAATGTGTACGAGTGGGTCGGCAAGGCACTCTGAAATTAATGGATGAAAGCAAATCAGGACAATCAATGTGTGAATTTAGAATGTTATGAATAAGTTTTAAGTCTGTTTTAATCCTTTGTTGGGAGAGATCAGTCATTAATAGGGAAGATAAGAAAAATATTTAAAGCTCGTGTGTTTTTTTGTTTACGTTACCTTTTCATACCATACAGCATGTGCAGCCTAGTATACTTGTCATAGATACAATATTTTTGTAACTGCATTTAAGATCGTTTGAAAAATTAGTTCAGGAAAATTATTTCAGAATTAGAAACCATTTCAAGAAGTTATTTAGTTAGTAAATTCTGGTAGTACGGCATCAGAAGCTAAACATGATCTGAATTAAGGAAAAGGTTTTTGAAATTTAAATGTCTACGTCAACGAGGCAACCTGCAAGCCACACCCAGTTAGTCATTGGGTGATTCTTCCACGCCAGGCATGCAGCACTCATCCAAGCCTTTAATCAGACTCGCGCTCGCTAGCCAGGCATAGGCCAGGCAGATAGAGCAACGACACGCGTTCATACCAGGAACTAAAAGAGTGATAAGGAGACGAACATGCTAACATGCAAATTACACTACTTGTTAGCAATGGAAAAAGAAAATTTGCGAAGTATCTAATTCATTCATGAGTTATAGCATGCCAAGAAATGCATCCAGATAGCAAGTATTGGCAATTACAGTAAGTTATTAACGATACATGCAGAGCCTCTTTTATGCAGTTGAAGTCAAGTTATTCTAGAGTAAAACTATCACAGGTATTATGGTCGTTTATTGTAGGTGGAAAAAACGACATTTTAAATCTATTGGTTATACAGTCAATTTCCATAACCTCATCCAAGTCATCGCTTCTACCATGTTAAGTATGCACTCTCAAACATTTTGAACATTTGGAAAATAATATTCTGCTTGAAAATTCTGTAAAAATCTTTGTAAAAAAATCATTTGAAAAATTAGTTCAGAATGAGAAATACGTTGTGTCCTAATTGCACGCTATCACTGTTTCCTAATAACCTCTCGAAAAAAAACTATCAACTCCTGGAACATTAAACGTTCAAATTTGTTATTTGAACATCTCATGTTTATAGTACCAGGAGAAAAATGACCAGTAATGGGGGTATCCAGTTATTTTCAAGTGTACCCTATATTTTTCTTAATTTTTTTCGGCCTAGCTTGAATGATGGGTTCACTTACGTCAAACAAAGCGCTCGTGGTCTCATAAAAAAAACTCAACCAACCATCAAGTTTTCTTCACGCAGACAGTATCCCTAGCTTAATGGTGTATTTATATTGGTGCTTTTGGTTCCGCAATGGCGTGGTTAAGGTTGCTCTTTCATTTGTAAAGGTTGCTCGTTCGCGTATTTGTTGTTTTCCGTTGACCTAGACAACCATACTGGCCATACATAGTAGTTTACTTCACACGCATGCAATCATTTTCTCAGGTCATTTATCGTCAAATAATTCATTTTTCGAATTGATGTTTTTGATCGCGAATTTGACGCCTCTACATAGTAAGGACCCATCAGAAAACGCTGGCTATTCCCATTGGAACATTCATTTTTCGTTGTCGACTTATTAACACTCTTTTGATGAATTGACTTACGATGAAATTTGTTATTTGAACTTTTTTTGTTTATAATGGCAGGTAAAAACTGATCAGTAATGCATATATCTAGTTATCTTCAAGCGTACACTACCTTTTGATAAGTTATGGATAAAAAAAAAAATAATCATCCGATGACGGGATTGACTACGGATTCAGCGGTAAATCCGAGTAATGGATGAAAATCGGTTTCTTAAGTCATCGTAAATAAAAGAATGCTTTAGAATTAGTGAAGAGGTTTTCCACGAACTTTCGCACACAAAGGTGTACGCGTCGAGTATCTGTAGCCGCTTCAAATTAAATTTACGTCATCATTCTTGGCACGAATTACAGTGTATGCGTCGAAATTCAGTTTTTCAGCATTTATATTAGGGAATAAAGGAATCGAAATGTAATATTATATTCTCAAGGGCGGCAGCCTTCAAATTTTGAAGGAGGTTTTGTAAACAAAAACCATTGGATTCATGAGAAACTTTTCCATTCTCTCTGAGACATAATTTTAATTAAATGCCATAAGGATATGTAGTCTACACTGGCACCTTTTCATACGAGCGATCATGCATACCCTCCTCACTGGTTCTAAAGCATTTTGTTTATAACCGTGTCTTAGGGAATTACAGCTCCACAGACAATCTTTCATGACACGTATATATAGTTGACTTCATGTACATAATTCATTACCTTTTAAGATTCAAGCAGAAAATACCTTGCGGTGCCCTTATTTAAAAAAGAGATAGTTATTTCGCAACACTGTCAGCTCGAGTACGCATGAGAGAGGCCAACCCGAAGGCCTAAAATCACTTTCATACAGTCTTTTATGAATATTCCTGAAGTTCTCTTACAACTGCCATCGCCCCTCGTCACCAAGGTTACGCTGCTTTGATGCCAAGCCAAAGTTTAGAGTTGATGGCGGTAATCCTCTCAGAGGGGCGATTATTAAAGGAATCAGATTTCCTCGTATATGCACGCCACAGATTTTGAAACTATCGTATGGATCTCTAGTATTTTATAAATCAAATTACAGTTATATTCATAAGCTATGAGATGAGAGTAAAATACATACATGAAATGCATTTCCTAACCCATCAAATGGACTTCAATGCTTGGAGTTATTTCTAAAGCCCTTTTTACACGGGACTTGCACTTACACATCGAATCTCATCAATTGACGGAATAAAATCAACATTTTGTTTCCGTCTAATGACGCATGGAAAACAGTGTCTTGTTTCAGCCTTCAGGGAAATAAAAACTAAATCCACACGGTAATGCATAGCAGACCCTTCAACATGCTCGATGCTTCAGAATGAGTATTTTACAGCGCACACGAGCAACGAGTAAATCCTAATATCCTTCGCTTCACTAGTAACTGGCTGAAATGACCAAACCATCAATTCCCGCTTATGAGGGCGGGAGCCCGGGTCCTTCACATATAGCCCCACCTTAGTGGATTATCATCAGCTAATCTCAAAATTTGCTTGGTTCCAACGCAGACCATAACGTCACTGCCACGAGAGGCGAAGGTGCATATCAGGACACTTCAGGAATGTTTTTAAAAAATCTGCCAGGTGATTTCGACCCCTCGGATTTCACCCTCCCCCATCTACATTTACATGCTACATCGCAAGCCGCCTTAATAGGCGTGTGGCGGAGGTTTTAAGATACCCGCTGTTAGCTAATAAAAAGGATATTGTTTTACATACTTCCGCTTACCATTTATTTAATTCCTTTATTCCTTAGGGGAAACATTGATTCCCGTACCTATACGTTCTGAAAAACACCTCTTAAATTATCTTTCCTTCGGACCTGCAAATATAAAGGGGTTGTAGGATGGTGTTCTCCGCTCCGTACTGAAGGATACCTTTTCTTAAGTGATCAAGCAAGCTTGGCATAGCGCGTTGACTCCGATTCCAAAGCGTCTCCCAGCCTACTTCGTTTAACATCTGTTTAACGCTTCCTGTAAAACCGTAGTAGTTTTTGATGAGCTTTCCTTTGCCATTTATTAAGTTAATGGATTAAGTACTCCTGCGACGGATCCAATATTCTCGCTAAATATTCAAGGTGTGGCCGGACTTTCCGCAATGCCATTTGAATAATTCTCTCAAGCGTACCCTGCTTATACTATTTCACGGAGGAGATAGGTCCCCTCCCACACACCTTATCTAGATATCATTTATTTATGATCGACCCACAGACACTGCTCTTGAACCATCTTTACATCGGTAAACACTCGTCAGTTTATGTCGACACCTATTATAATGCGATGTACTACCTATCGTCCGTCCAGAAAGGAAAGTAAGTCCAGCAAGGCCGACAGTTACACGAATAGCAGTAATACATGGGAAATCTACAGCGGTATCGTTCATAAAAAATATTAGATTGGATTCATTCAATTTACTACAGCTGCATCGCGGAAAGAAATTTACATTTACTCAATGTTATTCATGAAGTTAATGTAATGGTTTTCTTATGAAAAACTTCCCATATCCAGGTAAAAATTGTTTTCAATTGCGATGACAGTATAACTTGTAGTGTTACCTTTGACATGCGGCCATGCAGCCATCCTGCTTCCCACGGGAGTGATGATTCGTGGACCGTCGATTGGGTTATTCCTCTGCCGTAACTCTCACGGTAGGAAGGAACACGTTATCATACCATTTGCGCAACGTGCTTCCACACTTATACCATCGAACGCGCTTTCAACACTATGCCACGCACTGACCCAGCGATTTCAAAAGTGAAATTATCACCAATTGCTTATAGAGCAATGTACTTATCCATGGTGCGCAACGCACTCATTGGCACGCGTTACTTGCACTAATCACTATCCTCGTGTTATAGAATTATGGAAGTAGGTAATAATCCTTCACTTGCCGAAAAAGCCACACCACTTTCAAGGATCAAAATTCAACGCTCTCCTCACCTGGTCACGGAGCAACTGAGATAACTCCGGTTCCTTAGGGCTGACTCGCAGGCTTTATCCACCCTGGCCTCTTTGTGTCACGCCGATGGGCAAAAACACGACCTCTCCTGGTTAGAGCATGACTCAAGTTAACAATATCTCTATCTTTAACATGAAAAAATCACTTTGCACTCTTTTATCTCGACCGGCCTAAACTGCAGCACATTACGCCATTTTCAAGGTACACGATTCTTGGATGACAGCCTATTTCTGCCTTTCAATGGTCTAGTGGTGAGGTGGGGGTACAGTTTCGGGGAAGGGGGTTACTGGATTTGTGAGGTGAAGAACGGTGGAGGGTTTTCGTAGACACGATGAGAATGAGGGAAGTGATTCATGATGACATAAATTGCGGATGGGTGGTAGGGAAGGTTATGCGCTCGGGGCGAATGGAATGGAAACTGGTAATTTTGTCCTAAAATTAGAAGGATTTGAAAATGTCTCTCATGGTCTGAAGGTTCGCTCCAACCATCCATACACCAACCGAAGAAGTTGTATTGTACCATTTAATTTTCCCTCTTTCCAAATTGAGGTGCATACTAACATATCACGTACTCCTGTCACGCGTCCACTGCTTGTATTGTATTCTCACTTTTCGCGATTAAGAATTAATGTTGTAAGTTAGCTGAGTCAACGATTTAGAAACGCATGCATTAACTCGAAGTAATTTCTTTCCAGGTATGTAACGCATAACATGTGGAAGGTGGAAACATGAAATATTTCATTGGTAGGATAAACATATCCGAAATGAGTAATATCAATGAGGAGAAGCATTGACCAGCGAGTGGAGATAAGAAGTCGTATGGAAATTCAACCCGACATAGTTGAATATGATTTCTCGAGTGCATATTGCATATATCTTATCATCTTGATTTCAAGCTATGGCGGATAAAAAAACTGGAAAATGGGAAATATTTTACCATTAATATTTCAATAAAATACATCTCCTATACACGCGTGGAAACCACGGAGATCTAACTGCGAGAAAGAAAAGCTACGCTGCAAAATTCTTCGAAGAAAAAATGGGATTCATCTTTCTTGGGAGTCTTTCAGTATACCTCTAGCAGTTCCCCGCGATTACATAATAAGTTTCATTCGTAGGAAATTTTATTGATTTGATTTTATACAGTAGATTCCGTTTAATGGGTCCACCGGTTACTTGGGGCAGCCGCTTAATTAGGGCAGATCTTGAAGAACAGAACCCAATAAAGGAATATCCCAGAGTATTCTCCGCTTAATTGGGACAGCATGCCGCTTTATTGGGCCATGAGTCGGCGACATAGACTCTATACTCGCGACAAAATTAAATTTTTTTTGTTTTCAGAATACTATTTTTTATATATTCCTCCTTCGATTTACTCTTATTTTTCACAAATGCTTCTATTCTTGCCCTATTTTGAAAGCTCTTGTTGTTATACTATCCGCAAGAGGATAGGACTTTACTTTAATAGGACTGATTAAAAGACATTCATTCAGCGTCGCCCGCGGCTGTGAAAAATATTTTTAACTAAATTGTTATAATTCTTAAAAATTATAATAAATTAACTTAACTCGCTGGTTTATTAATCAAATTAATAGTTTGATAAACTTATGTTGCATTATAAACATTCTTTAGTCTTCTTTCTACCATTTCAAAGTTTTTTATGCCCATATACAGGATAGTTCGCCTAATTGGGCCAGCCGCTTAATTGGGGCAAAGTGCACAAGTCCCAATATTTCCCAATTAACCGGAATATATTCTGTATTGACAATTTCCTATCTATGTTATATCTATTCCCAAGATAGATAAAGGAATGTGGTCATATCGCATCGCTCTATCGTCGGCGATGCGAATGGCGATTTTTATACCCAAGCGATGCGCAAATTAGAAATGAGAAGGAGAAAAATCTTATATGTTAATATCATCTCGAATAACTTGAGTGCTTGGCTGAACATGAACAGTGGTTCCTGTATCGATTTCCTACACAATGAAAGTATAGATCCAGATTGAAGTGCGTTGAAATATTCGTATTTTCATTTTAAAAGTAAAAAAATACTGTCTTGTGACGCACGTCGAGTCAACTTGCCGAGCGGTTCTCTCTTCTCTCCATAATCACGTTTATTATTTATTTCGTTTTGTACATATATTTTAGTTTTTTGTGCGCTTAGTTTCTAATTTCAATATATTCCGCCAAACGCAAGCAAAGGAAAGAAACGATCTACTATTGCAAAACCTGCAGTGATACGCCAGATACGAGGCAGATGTGGACAGGGGGCCCGGGGGTCTGGGGAACTCTCCCCTGCCGAAGGGCGATTCGGGGATATAAGCTGTTTGGTATTTTCAAGACTCGAAAACGGCGGTGTTTGGCGAATTATTTGGTAAAGAAAGACACTACGGTGCACATGTGGTTGGCCGTTTTGTTATTAAAAGTTTTATGGTGGGCATCTACGTCTGCATGCTACCCCGAAAGCTGTCTCAATTGGCGTGTGGCGGGGGATGTCAGGACACCCGCCGTATTCATAAAAATAGAAAATATTTTAACGAAATAGCGCCTAGCGTTTATCAAAGCCATTTGTCGTGCAGGGAAAAGAACTAATTCCTGCACCTATTCCTTCGCCTAAATATCTCTGTTGTTTTAACGTACCTGGAAATGTAGTGGGGTTCTAATATGAGGATCTCCGTGTCGCTCTTAAAGATATCCATTCTCAATTGCTGAAGCAATCTAAGCCTAACGTGCTGCTTCCGAGTCTCTAGCGGCTCCCAACCCAATTCGTTTAACAACTATGTAACGCTTTCTCTACGCCCGTAGCAGTTTTTGACGAAACGCGAATCTTGATAGGCTGGAGGGAATGAGGCCTTCAAGAGGAAGGACTTACGGAAACCTCTGTTGTCTACCTTAAAACTATCTCTGAAATAAAATGATCAAAAAAGGTAGGAAATTGATCTCCTGAAATATTCTTCTGGATTTTAAGCGGGCGCGTGGCTTCTGTTTCTTTGACGTATACATGTTCTCTGTGTTGATATTTCAAACCCCGGCTCATCAGCCAATTGAAGGGAGTTTTCGGATAGACTGCTGAATTCAAGTTCGGCTTCACGTAAAATATCAGCAATACTTAAAGAACTTCAATAGTGTAGAGTTGACTTAAATAGCTTATTTAGTATTTGCTACCTTAAGTGTGTAAAAGTTGTAAGTACTAATAAAGTTGTAATATTTATATTGTTAGTATTTTTTATGAGTCCCTGAACACATAATCACTCAGAAAGAAAGCAGAAAAAATATTTTAATTACTCAACGGGTCCATTAACATTTGAAAGTTACTGATAAAAAAAAACTTTTTAACATCAGCTTCTATATTATAAAATCAAAATAACTAAAAATATTAAAAATTTATCTTAACATTTTACCTGTTATTTTCTTCTCTACCCGACAGTTTAAATTGGTCAACTGATTTATGTGGACGAAAAAATTGTTAAAAATCATCCTTAAATAAATAGTTCAAGACATGTTTGTTAATTCAGGCTTCAATTTGTGTACAAAATTAGTACCTCAATTTTTGCTCAAGTTTACATCTACTCTTTGAAACAATAACCAACGAGTATTGATAAAAGCTACGTGCTTGTGACTATAACTAAATGCCATGCAAATATTAATCAGATATAGTTAATTTATAGCAACTAAAAGTCTTAATCTGGCCCCAAAATGTGCTTCGTAACATTTTAGATTTTTACTTTTGCTTTTTGGAAGGGTTTTTCGAATAGGTTATTTTGAAGGCTTATTATATTTCAGGGAATTTTAAAGGAACAAATTCGCTAAATAGATAATCGAACCATAATACATAATTAAATTTTTGAAGCGGTCGGGTTCTCACTTTTCATTATATTTTTTTCTAGCAAAATTTTATTTTTTAAATTATAACTTTTTTCTAAGAGCCGAAATAGCGTCAAAATCCATTTTCGGGCATATGAATTCCTAAAATTTCCGGGTGGGGGCGCTAATCTTCGGCTGAGGGGGGCCCCATCATCAGCTCCAGCCAACGGCCCCCAATCCCCCTCTGGCCATCACTCAGGGAAAACGAGAGGCCGTCAAAACCATTGAACTTGTTTCAACGCATACAGAAGTGTAGAGAATCAGTCGTACCATTGAAAGCGACCTTTGTACAGAGCTGCATCAGGTTGCGATGAAAGAGAACTCCCGCTTTTCAGACCTTATATTGGAAAGAGTCCAGGTCATCCTAATCCGACATGCTAGAACATCGATTACATCGCTTTCAAAGCAATTTCCTGTCCGAGTTTCTGGTCGCTTAGAAAACCGAAAATGGAAAAAAAAACTTTCGATGAAACAACATAACAGACTTCATTGTTATGCTCGGAGATAAAATGAGCCCTTTGACGTGAGCGGCTTTCGACAAATGGTACAAGGACGCTTTCCTTGTCAGCGGCTCTTCATTGCTTCGAAGCGGGTGCATCACCACTCACAGATTACGCTACATTTCCTAAAATTTTCCATAGATGCAGTCATATTCATTGCAAATTAAAATGTAGCAGAAAGAACAAACACGAAATCAAAGTGAATCGTCATGAATGAATGCTTTAATCCAGCACATGAGAAGCAACGATTACACTGTAATTACGTCATATAAACAGGTAAATAAAAAACGGTAAAGCGTAATATAAGATTAAATACGAAAAATTTGCACCAATGAAATTATTCGTCCGTTCTAATTTCTAGTGAATGGCGTGGTTTAGTTGTTTATCGCGCAATTAGTGAGAATAGTCATCCGTAGCCCCTCACTAGGAGCTATTCCCTTGCGTAACACCGTCTCCAGCAAATTTACGTAAGGTTTGCGCACGGGGATGCCAAGGTTGACTGCATTCTCCACTTTTCTGGCAATTAAGGAAGTCTATGAAAAATAGGCCAAAATAATAACAATAGTACGTCACAACTGTAGTTTTATTTTTTGATGCCAATAAAGTGAGCCTCATCAAAATGTATCTTCTTGTTGAATGAAAACATAATGGTAGCTCGAGTGGTTAAGTAAGATAATAAGATTTGAGAAAATGTCACCATGCCACCTATGGGGTCATGATCGGTCAACAGGGTTCACATATGCCTCTGACCTTGAAATGACCGCCCCTCATTATTCGAAGACGCGAACTGATCACGCGACACGGCCGCTTTCGCGACGTGAGCACAGCAACGAATCGCATTATCGGCCAGATATTTTTCAAGGTTTTCATACACAAAGCTCATAAGTACAGTGTCGACCAAGAGAAAGGCCTATACTTTTGTGTGGGTGAAGGAGCTGATATCACTGTTTTGACGACTCGATCGCGTGACTGCCTTTGCATGCTGGTCACTTCATGGTCGAGTTTCTCCAATCAGGCAGAGCAGCATTACCCCTTCTAGTATTACTTACATTCATCATCCTCTCTTCAAAATTGCAAACAACAATACCATGGATACAACTACTAAATGAGCCGATACGCGTACAAATCAGTTACTCTAACCAGCTTATTTATTGGTATTTAATGGCATACACTTATTAATCTTCAAGAGAGTATGTTTTTCACTTTTAACCATACGATAGTCAGCCGAATAAATATTGAAGGCGCCACTAGCATTTCAACGCTACATAGCATGTCGCATAGATATATCGCATGCATCTAAGGCGCATCAGCGAATATTCAGCGGATAAGAAACAGCATATGGAATCAACGTATGCCAGCGAGATAAATATATGTTTGAAAAAATTTCATGATACTGAAGGTAACTTAAGTGGCTCCACATTCACCATTATTAGAATCTTAGCATAATGGAATCACTTTAATTAAGCTAGCCAGAAATATGTTTCGAAAATATCTTACAATCACCGCTGCTACATGGTCAAAATTGGTAAATATATCGAATGCATTCAAACACGATGGAAGATAGGATTTACTAATGAATTAGGTAATGGAGAGCAATTGACAAGAGGCAATTGAGACAGTGACAATTCAGCTTTCACCAATAATATGTAAATAAAATTATCTCTGACAATGCTTCCAAATCTACAAATAATCAGCGCGCACAAATAATCATTTCTACGAATAACTGGCATTTTAAGTGAAAGGAGAGAAGGTCACGGCACTCATGAATATTTGATCCCACCATTCCGCTCCAAAAGCGCTCGGATCGCCATAAAAATTATCGATTGATGTTTTTAGGTTACCCACTGACTTATGCATACAAATATCAAGTATTCAGCCCTTCACTCCATCAACACGAAAATCTTGAAAAAATATTCCTCTTTTCACAGAAGTTAATTCAGGAGTATCATCAACCTAATATGGGTCTTACATTTGAACACCACCAAGAGGCTCGCCCCAACAAATCTATCCGTGGGAACTTCCTAGCCTATAGCATATTTAATTGTAAGTCATTAAACAAGCCAAATGTGGTCATACTTCTTTGGAAGCTGGAGAGTAGTAGTTGGAGTAATAGCACAGCAAATTTAACGCAAGGGCAACCTACGCCCAAAAGAGAATCATTTGGTCACATTATATTTCTAATTAGTAGAGGCGCCGAATTCCATGAGTTCAGCCAATCAATTTTTCTCTACACGATTGTGTAATTGGCTAACAGGAAACGTTAAATATTCTTCTCAGGTATAGTTCTTTCTCTTGGTCGCACCTATGAATACCAATATTGTTGAACATGTTGTACTTGCAATTGCTATTCGCAAGAACTCAGTTTCTCTACTGATAAGATATCAGATAGCAGCCAGCACTTGAAATATACTGGAGAACGCCGCATTCTTTTAAAATGTATGGACTAAAAAAGTCCTCTGAGACCGAAATGGAGATTTAAACTTCCCGTGGAAGTATCATTATATTAATCACATATAGTAGAGGGGGAATGTAAAGCATTGACAATGTCCATTCCAAAAATAAAAATATAAGAGTGAAATATAAATTCAGGACAGAGATGGCAATTAAATGAATTTCGTGAGATTCAAGGGGCTCAGAAATAAAAATGGAAGCATAATGGTTTTTCAAAGAACTTTGAATGTATTTGAATGCTGAAATTATTAATGAAATACAAAGCCATTATAGAAAAAAAGAATCTTTGAAACTTTTATTAGTTTTAAATGGAAATTTACCTTGCCACTGATGGTTAGAGGCGGCGGCAGTTGATAGTCTAGTTTCTTTTCTGCTATAAGCTGCTTCTTTCTGCATAAAAAAAGGTCCCAGACACGTTTTTTAACAGGCATTGCGTAGCCACAATACTTCTATGGTGGGGAATAAAGAGCTAACGCTCTGTAACGAAAGGAAGCGGTGACGCGAGCCTTTTCCACCAAACCCCAGGTGCACGTGGGTCAAGGGCGGCGGAGTGGAGAAGTCTCCGTGTGCATCGTTGGGCTGCATTCGCGCATGCTCTAAGCTGGACCTCGCCCACTTGCAGAACTCATCACAGGAGCGCCGAAGGGATTTTGAAAGAAAATCATCTTCATTCATAACGGTACGATGTGCTCGTTCACAGGGACCCGCATTGAGAATTTCCATAAAAGTATCCAGGGGATGGAAAGAAAAGGTAATTTATGGCCAAAAATCCCTATTTTCCATTATCATATAATTTCAAAAGAAAAATAACGCGAATGTTGCCGCCTACTTTTTATGAGTTGGCTACGTCATTATAGTTTCGCTTCATCAACTCGTTCAGTGAGAACCGCTCATTAATGGAAGGAATCGCTCTTAATGTTTCAGTAGTGTAGAAAACACTAGTTGTTTTTTCTCTTGTTTCAGTTTCATATAAAAAAGTAGCCCACTTTCATGAGTTGGTGATGTCATGAGAGTTCCGGTTCATTTACTCGTTCAGGGAAAAAATGTCTCCCAAAGACATAAACAGGTAAGAACCACGCGAAGCGATGCGCGAGGTGGAGGAGTAATGGAGAAACTGAACATAGTGGCTAGAGTTCGTGACGCCATCAACTTATGTGCGAACTGGTTGAAGCCATCGATTTGTCCTGAGTGTCGATCGAATGACTGGAGAAGAAACCGACGGACAGAAGTATGGATTAATATTGGTCACTTTATTTTTCAATCTCTATCACGATCGGGAGTGAACTAAAACAGTAAAAAAAAAGCAGTCGGCCTTTTTTCCCTTTTCCATTCTAAATTCTTTAGTTTCCTGATGCTCTTCTTCCTTATCACTCAGCTATAAGCACACATTTCTTTTTCTCCTTCAATTTTTCCCTCCATTTTAATGTTCGGGTCCATCACCGAATCTGATGACTCCTTTCTTGTGCATGGCGTTCCACAGTTTCTTCCCTTCTCCCAATCTTCGGTCGCTTCTCAATCCGTCCTTTCGATTTTCTCCGACCGTTACCAACACCAGATTACTCTCTGGGTCCCTAGCGATAAATGCATATCTGAATGTGTAACGATAGTTTTTCATGGAGACACTTTGCCCAAACCTTTGCGTCTCCATCCCGCCGTGAACTTTTCTCTTTGATTCTCACTCGGAGCAATTTCCTTAAATTCCATCCAAAAAATCCTATTTCCGTCCTCGCCTTTCATCGCTTACATGACATCCTTCTCTCCAACGCGGTAAAATGACTTTGAAGAATAAAATGAGTAGTAGCAAAGAAATATTTCCCTTCATAGCTGTAAATATGCCTCAAATAATTCAAAGTATTTATAATTTAGCATAAAAAGATGTAAATACAGGCAAAAAATCGCATGGGTCATTTCGGCCTTCCGTGGGGTAGGGAAAATCCGGGCCTTTTAGTATGGGTGTGCGGGAAAGATATAAAGTGACCAACAGTGAGAATAGTTCGCAAAATTTTTATTTTTGAAGTAGAATGCCGTTTTCTAGAGAAGCGTAGATAACTACGGTGATGATTTTTATGGCGATATTTCGACGGACACTTTTGGGAAAGGGTTGCGACGCCAAATATTCATCGTCCGAGCCCAGATAGGAGCAGAAATGGCGGCGGGAGGGAGGGGGCGGGCGTTGACCCGGCTTCGCGTCTCCTTGGCAACGCTCGGCCAAACAATGACGGCTCGGACGGCACAATACGTCCAGCGTCAGTGGGTCGCCACCAGCCCGCAAAGCGGCAGCGCGTCTCCGCCCGTCTCAACCGGCCGTCATCAGGTAAGAGGCTCTCCCCGCCCCGCGACTATCTATACTCCCTCACACGTGTAGCGGCTCCAGCCTCAACTTTCTAGTTCACTACATTCAATTATAATACATTCTAGCCGTCCCAGGTGTGACATGGTAGAATTTCCTTAAAATCTGTTACTGAAAAGTGACTTCGTAACTCCACAGAATGTCAATCGGCGCTGGGACTACAATTTGGAATATCGACATGTTAATGGGAGTAATGAGGACTTAGTAATTTTAAACAAAACGTTTATTTTATCCGACCGGTCCCGACACGTAATATGCCATTCCCAAGGGTATATATCCCTTGAAAATGGAGTTGTACCCTTAATAAAGACATATGAAGTGTCGAAACATCTAGAGTTGAATAAACGTTGTGTGGAAAAGTGCTAAGCCGTCATTGATTCCATTATGTGCGCATAATTTATCTAACCGACCTTAACTTCGACATTGAGCGCCATAATTAGGTGCAAAAACACAATCATATATGTACACACTTAAGGGTTTGCTACCTCATGTCTATACTAAGGGTGACATTCTACGACGAAATCATGGTCGATTATATGAATACGTGGATTTTATTCCCTATCTTCAATCACGACATTTGTAGTCTTCTACAACGTTTTATTTTCCGGACAAGTACCGTCAACTTGCGATATCTTTATAGTATTACATGATATATTTGCAGCATTTAGCCACTAGTAACCTGCTATATGTGCAGCGACATCAAGATATCACATGATGTATAGTGTGGCCAAGGTGATATATGTGCATGAAATATTAATTAGGGGATAAAATTATTTTGTAGCACAAGAATTGGAGATCGTGCGGAATGTCCACTGTGCCGTGAAATTCCAAGAATAAGCCTGTTATAACGATATGTACATTCAATTGGTAGGGCTACTAAGAGATTGAGATATATTTTAATTAAGGCATACACGTAAAGGCATATTAGGTATTAAGTCACGGTAAATTAATGAATCAAGTTATTGGGGATAAATGGTGATTTAAGTGGTAAAATACGACTTTTTCTAATCTTCAAGTTACACATTTGGCGAGAAACTAATAATTACTAAATTTTGTACAAAGAAATTTTTTTTCTTCGAAGATTGTGCAGAAAATAAATATCTTATTTACTAGGAATAAAACAGTGAAGTTATTTGTGTTTGCTGAAAATATTACCGATTTTTTTTTCAAAAAAGTTAACCTACGGCATCATTAAAAAACATAACACATTCCGAATCGTCTGTTAATATCATTGTGTCTTTATGTGTAACGCGAAAAGGAAATTTCACTCATGTCAATGGCGTCCAAATTTCATCACTACTTTGAATCGCGGAACCTAGGGTAACTGTATGAAGAGGGAGCAAGGCTGGAGAGGGATTGCGCGGAAGGATGGAAACGCTCTGGTCAGCACAGAGCCGCGAACTCAACTTGCGCGCCAAAGATTCGCCCGCTCGGGTAACTCGAGTTGAAGGATGTCATGGCCTTCCTTGCCTAGCGCTGCCACCTCATGCATTCGTGAAAATTTTATCGAATCGCTCCCTTTCTCACCCAAGTGACAAGTGGTAATCCTGAACACAAGGGAAGTGCCAAGATCGATAACTTCAGTCAATGACCGTAACGGAATATGGATCGTTATTCCCTTAATTTAAACAGGGACGGATCTTTGTAAAAAGATTAATGGCAACTCTCACTTAACCTTTGGATTCCGATTATCCTCACCCTTAATTCCAATTTCACTTCCCATACATATCGTTGCTGAAAGATTGTATTTCAGCATAAATTAATAATTATGAAAAAGTCTCAATTCTTTAAAAAATATAAATAGTACTCATTGAATGAAAAATGATCAAGTTCCGCTCATTCATCGCTAGTTTTCTTGAAATGAGAAATTTCTTGCATCATATTGATATTCATGGGATCAATTTAAACATAGGCTGCTTCTTTGTTTATTTCCTCATTTAAATGATGTTAGTGCCCCTCGAGTGTAAAACTGAGCTTCTTGGCCTTCTGGCATATTCAAATGATTTTTATTATCTATCATCATGAAAGAGATAAAATTGATGTCTTAGAACCAGTGTTTTTTTATTCTGCCGTCTTAATTTGTGAATTCTTATACTACTAAGGCTTTCTGTTACTGCATAATTACACTCCAGATAACTATTGGTTATATGAGGGATAGCGTTTGGATTTTTCTCGTAAAATTTGCTTCACGTAAACAAAATGTAAAATCACGTAAAAAGGCACAGGTGCCGGTTTCCGTCGAAGAAAGAATTATTTTTTCAATGCATGTATGAACCGCATTCATGTTAACATGGAACCAATTAACTTATATTTAAAAATATGTAAATGTGCTCTCGACGGTATTTTCTTAGATGATACACATTTTTATTTTTTCGGAACTATTCAAATGCTTGCAATGAAATTATGATCTAAAACAAAATGACGAAAATACTATGTGATTTGAACACTGGATACTACTTCTATAACTAATAATTCGTTTACTTTTAACTGAAAATGTTTTATCCCATTAGGAGGTTATTTTGCAATGGCCAAAATGACAGTCTTCAGCCTTTTCTATTGCCATCTGCCCAATCGGTTGACTCATTATTTCAAGAAAGGAAGTGTATTTTCTCATTTTTTTGTGGAAAAAGTACAATCAATTTAAAAAGTCGGTCTGCAAACCCGGCGCAGCCGTCTCCGTTATTTTCCGAAGTCCACCTTCGCGTATTGCTTACGCGGTCCTAGTCCACCGAGGATCGAATTGACTCAAACGGGTCGTGCAAATGGTGTAACTTGACTACTTTAACCCTCGCCTAGTACCCCAAGTACGATTTCAGAGGTAGGAAGGCCCCGTAAACCCTCCCCTCACCTAACTAAACAATGTCATCATCGAAGAAAGCGGAAAAGAATTAGAGGTTTTTGCAAGTAACCCATCGTGCGAGGAAGAGAGAGGAATATCAGAGCTGAGAGAATTGGGTAAACTTTGTACAGCACATATAGCAGAAATAAAATTTTAAAGCTTTTTGAGCATAAGTCTCCAATATGTTTCTCCACATCGTCTTGTGAAAAATACATAAATACGTACGCCAATGCTAATATTGTCGTTTCCGTCGCGGTTACCATCCGTGATCGGGTTCACCTGTGTCGGCGGCGAAGGGTTTTCAGCTATTTTCAACATTTATAAGTGAAATAGCAGTTACTCCACAAGTTTAATTTTATTCGGAATACAAATAGTGCATACATTTTCAATACCACAACTTATTCCCATCCTACAAATAAAAAATAAGAAGTGTTTTAGTTTTTTACCTGGCAAAAACTACCGGTAAGGCAATTTTTTTACGAGAGAATAGAATTTTTGCATTATATTTTTCAGATGAGCTATCGGAATGGCTTGAATTGCTTTTAGGATAAATATAATTTTTCACTGAAAGAAGTAGCGGGATATTTATGGGCATTGAGTAAATAGCACGCTTTTAGACCACAATGCGTAGTGCTTTTCTTTTAATGAGTTGTCCTTTTCTTTCTCAGGAATATTCTTACATAAGTATTTTTTAGTGTTTTTTAAAGAAAAATGGTGCAAGCAACATCAGCGTTGCATCATGGTTGCGAGTTAACCATTTTATGTCAGACATGGAAAAAACAAAATTTGCCTGATCTTCTGAAATGAAAAAGGCAGTATATTTGATTATAATTAAAGGTATCCTAATACTTTTGGATTACATGGAAGATTTAACGAATCACCCCGCCTGCGCCCCTCCCATCTCGAACTTACCACTTTAATTAACAGTAACGCCCATTCGCATTAGGCCCTTTAATTCTATCCATATCCTTACCTTCATCCTTCCCCTCCCCCTTTACCTCAAATCTTTCCACTATGGATAGAACTTCATCTCTTTTCCTCTCCGTCCATCTAACTTTCTCCGTTCTTAGTTATACTCATGTCTAGGATGCCTTCATTCTTTTCTTGTCCCTCATTCTTCGGTGTCTAGGTTTCCGCACCGTAAAGCGCTACATCCAAAATATTAGCATAGTTAGCATATTAGTATATTTGGCCGCTAATAAATATAGATTGTATCAATTGCGTAGAAATAGTCATCAGGTACCCAACACGGTATATTTTTATCGAATGAATATCATGCATGTGTAGTTTGTGTTCGCAGTAATATGATTAGCATTTGTTCACCTGCAACACTGACACAGGTTAATAACACATGCATTGACATGCCTGTCACAAGGTGCCAATTACGACTGATTCTAGCACAAAAAAAGAAATAAAAAAGGGGAAAGACTTAGTTTTACCTCTCAATGAAAGGGGAAAAAAGTAAAAGAAATGTTCCTTAAAATGGTAAGAAATTGGCAAATAAATCGTGTAATTAATGCTTCCAATGGCTTGTTAATTATCAAAAATATATTTATAACAGTAACTTGGGTATTAGTACTTTTGATGAGGGTTGATTACTTTTATCTGGAATATATTATTCAAATATTTGCTGAGGGAAATGTTACAATTGGAATGAACATGCCGAAGTAAACATGATAATTTAGCGCACATTAGTACTTTTTATTCCTCTTTCCTTACCTCTGAGTTTATTTGTATGTTTGCGCTTAAGGCGTCGCGTGAATGAATGAAGTAGTGTATCGGCCATATTGGCTTATTTCACTTGGGCTCAGCGTGCCCCGAAACGTATGTTCCTGTCTCTTTCCTGCTATCACATGAGTGTGTATCTTTCCCTTTATCCTTGTGTCCTCGTCCATTTCGTCCGTGCCTAACAGAGTGCCGTGAAAGAGTGTCTAAAATAATTAAAAACAGAGCAGTATGCATTGATGGTGTTTGGTAATCATGTGCTTAAAGCATAATCGAGAAGGCTATTTGTCGACAACTTTTGGAATCCTCTTTCAGACGTAAGTTCCGATTTTCATTTCTTCCTTATTTGTGCGTTGTGGTGACGACTTGATATTTTTAGTACAAGCCAGACTACTCAAACTATCTATCTCAGAATACTATCAAGGTGAGAATCGCATGACTGAGAACTTATGCTTCGCCTTGTGTTCTGCCACTGGGAGTCGGGAAAGTCGCGAAGAATTTAGGAATAGTGAAGAATGCCTCGGTAGGACTTAACGCGGCCGGTGAGAGTAATTCAAACTGGTCCTTTCAAGACACAGAAGGCATAGGCAATACACGAAGCTCTAGCTCAGCGAAAACATAGTTGTTCGCGCTGGCCGTGGGGACCGGCTATTGAAATTGATTGTACATAGGCCATCATAATTGCCCTTATTATTATTCTTTAACTGCTCCCAATACTTTTAATTAAACTTTTTGACATTGAAATCACTTTATGCTGTCCATTGTTTAAAATTTATCTTTGCATGTAATTACAAAGAAATAATAATTCAAAAAAAATATTTCTAGATCACTCTTGGCTATAGAATTAACAGCAGCTTCGTTTTAGAATGAGGGAAAATATATCTCTAGTGGTCCCATTGAAATGAAAACAATACATAAAACGCGTCTTACGTATACCTTTAAAATTAAGAAATATTGATCGGTAAGAGTTTTACTGGTTAGGTAATAATATTGGCGTGAAGGAATAAATAAAAACATTAGAGGTTAAGGAAGGTTGCCCATGAACGAACGCGGAGTAAAACGCGAAAGATATTCTGGTTAAAATCTAATTAAACTTATCTATGGATTGAGAGGGACTTCACGGCTAATAACTGCACTAACCTTACGTAAATACACGGTTAATATATTTTAAGAATGATCTCTGTGCCCCAAAAAAAACGATCCTCTAGCACAATTTAATGTAACCATAGTATATATCCCCGGAAAAAAACCGAAATCACGAAAATAGCAAGATCCGAAAAGAATGTGCAATTTTTCTTCCCATTTCTGCACAATTTCATGGCTTACATTTCTTTCCCGCTCAAGAATTCTTTAACTCTATGACAGAATACAGGAGTGGATAAACTAGCTGTCACTAACGAACGATTGAACTGTTCTCCAATCACGTAGTTCGATCACGCTCTTAGAGATAGCTATTACAATGATCCTGCTATGGGTGTCTTTCCTGGAGTTCAGCATACTTCTCCTTGAAAGCAAGGTCAACGGCTGAGAATTGCTTTCCATTGGATAAAAACGTTGGCCATTTTTTGCACGATTATTCCATGCTTCAGCACGTTTCCTTAGACTCCTCCAATCGCGACGTGCGAAATCAGGGCATGCGCCGAGTTCTTGTCCATGGCATTGGTTTTGCGGGTGCACAAATCTGCCGCTTCCGCGAGCGACCGGCCGACCGCAAGACAAATCAGGCAGCCTTGAAATCCAATCATGCATGGAAGAATCTCAAAGAGCCAGCACCCCATCACCCCATGGCTACTTCCAAAAAGCACCACGTAAATTTATTTTTTAGGGATGAGCGAGTACTCAAATTTCGAGTCGAGTCGAGTAGTTGATACTCCACTCGAGTGTTTCGAGTAGCAATACGAATGCTGAGTCAAGTAGTGTCGGTTACAGAGCTGTCGAGGGAGTAAGTTCCAAAGTTTGCCGACAGGAAGTCATGAAATCCAAGTAATGAAATCGCTTTTGAAGTCCATACGCCGTTGTAATGCCTTGGCCCGGAAATTTCAGCTTGCTGGATACGTAGCAGTCAGCCTCTATAGTCGTCGACGTGGGCGCCAAATACCTTTTCGTTGGCCGCGGCGGCCTACTGTCTTCCGACCCGGCGGCGTATTCGGAGTAATCCGAGTGGACTGCTGCATCGCTGATACTTTCTTATGTGATACTTTTGTACCTTACCCTACTTTCTTTATTCAAACGGAGAGAGAATAGGCTCAAATCGTTATGATATCTGAGAGAAAGAAAAAAAAACTTAAAAGCATAGGCAGACAATACCGGTTTCTCCCGATTTTGAGACAGTTACCATCAACGTTCATGATTATCATTTCCTTGTTACATCAGGCTAAGGATTCAGAACAGAAAATTCTCAATGGGATGGGAATAATTAGAATGAGTTGGAGAATGCATTGTTGTATTGCCTGTAGGGGCTTTCTCTAACTCGATAGCAAGTCTTATCGACGTTGCTACGTCGTTAGCTTATCGAAAATCTCAACCAATGGCAATTGGTTTTCTCTACGCTTGCTTAACGATATTTTCTCGGTGGCACTAACGAAAAATGTCGATAGCTTATCCGGGTGCTTGAGGGCACGTCTTAAGCTTATCGACTCCCGCCATAATGCTTTTCGGTATCGGTTTTAAAGTTTTAATTCTGCTACAACACAGCGATTAAGGTATTTTTACTTGAAAAATTATAGGAACACTTTTGCGAAGGAGGTGGAAAGCATTAAAACGTTTTGCAGTAATCAATGATTATCAAAAGTGGCAATAGAGATATTAGTTTTTTCGGGGGAGTAAACATGCTGTTTGAAGTAGATAATTTGTGTAAAAATAATATTTACACATTCCAATTATGGTGCTTCGATTATTTATAGTCGGTAGTTTCTTTCGGCTCGATTGATGGGACTTCACTTTTTAGGTAGGGAGCCAATCACTCTTGAGGAAAGAGCAAATGTAATCAAGCATCTAGTGCAGAGAAGACGACTTAGGAATACTCAGAATCCTAATTTTCGAAGGATATTTAATTCGGAACAACCTGTTGAATAACCCCCGATATGGCCCTAACACTGACGGATCTTTGACGCCTTTCTAAAGCCACCGTTCACGAAAAAAATAACGGTTTCCCTCTTTTACTCATTAGTCGTCACTTTTAACTTTTGCAATGCAGATAAACTAAGTCCCATCGAAAAATATGCCCGTGTTTTGATGGGTACATGCATACACTTATTTTAGTATCATTTGCAGTTGCTGATTGCAGTGATTTTCTATGCCTAATTGTGGCTACCAACGATTAACCTTTGCTACGTTTTGCTTTTGTGCGAGTTCAATCAGTAAAGCGATGCCTCAACATGGTGAGTGACTCTGAAAATATTTATATTATTTCCTTAAATGCACATTTTTTCTATGTTTACTTTAATGTGCTTATCTTCGCTTTGCGTAGAATATAATTATAAGTAGCAACAACACCAACAACATTAACACTTCCGTAATCTTTACTCAAGACACGAGTAAGTGACACGAGTTCACAATCATAACACTCGCGATGATTCCTTCCATGGCATCCGCGTAATCTCGGCATTTTTTATCAACGAATTGATTTCAAACATCCCGAAATATGATGAAAGCGTCAATAAGTTTTTCTAATTGAATAACTACCACTGCGGAAGTTGTGGACTCATAGCGGAAATAAGGCAAACGATGTAAACAAGCCGTGGCTGAAGATGCACTCCGAAATTTACATTGTTACAATACTAATAAAAATAATTTTGTCACTAGTATTATCACGAGAGTAAAATTATTATAGGCATAGGTGAACGAGTAAGTAGCTGACAAAGTCCTCTTCAAGATAATTGTACTTGAAAATTACGATACAAAATGCACCAAAAGTTGCCGATATTCTTCCATCGACGAATGTTGAATCCTTGAATATACATGCTTATTTACACTAATTTCCCCCATATTTTATTTTATTTCGTTCTTCATGGAAATATATTACGACACATCATAAAAACAGTAAATGAATCCACTACTAAAATAATACTCATCAGTTTTCTCCATCATTTATTATTCTTTTCCGAATCCACCGTTCTTTAGCAGCTTCTTGTTTATTTATGGTGACTATTTATCGTTTATTAGTTACCGTAGTTAGGCACTGCTTCTTGATGCTACCAAACGAATAAATCTAGGCATTGTGATTGGTTGAAAATTCTAGCCTCACTCGCAGGCGCCGACGGTGTATTGTTTGCTATCGACAAGCCGTGGTCTTGCTTTGCAACGACGAGCTGTCGTTAATGTGAGATACAGAAACACACTTTCGATAAGAGGGTGTCGTTGCAAGAGAGGACTTTCGTTAACAATCCGTTAACAACAATTCGTTAACGAGTTAGAGAAAGCCCCTACTGGTCCAAAATTTACCATGCTGGACTCGATACTCGAGAGTAGTTTTCAACCCAACTCGATACTCGACCCGAGATCAAAATATGCCACTCGTACGTCCCAATATTTTCTTTTTAAAAAGACTTGCAAACCACCCAATGTTGCTCGGGAAGGATGGTACCCAGGGGAGTGGGAAGCTTGGAACTTGGATTGATGGTCTTTTAGCAGGATTTTTAGGTAAACGAACAAACCAGGTATGATGATGGTTAACATATATAACAGCAAAAATTCGGAAACATGATTTCCGTCTACCACGCATGAGAGCGGCATGTACCTCTCTCCAAAACAGTGATCGTAATGCGTGTCCGTACGTGCGTAGGCCACAAACGTCGTGTGAACGCATACCCCAGCAAAAAGGTTAGCATGAAGAGTTATAAGCCGTTATAGAAGTTATAAGAGAAGCAAAAAGGTTAGCATAAGTTAAGAATAGATTCGTTTGAGTTATGTTTTCCTTTTGGGCATGTGAAGAGGTGTTCCTACCCGGCAGGATGTCCAACCACAGAAGTTGTTGGACGTACCTAGCGTGAAAATCGGTAATGATAAAACGACGCAAAGGAAGCGTCAGGCACAACCAGAAGTAGCACTACGGACTTTGGGAGCATGAGATGCACCTACGTAATAGCTTTGGTTGCAATCTGTGCAGCTGTATGGAAATGAATAGCGGACTTACAAACAAGCATCCTATTTTATACACACATATATATATAGATCTCTTGCCTGCGAGCATTTTAAAGTGTACTTTGTTACATTTGAAGTTTTATAACTGACTCAAAGACTCATTGATATAGGGTAATCATGTTTGGATGAAATTGATATGGATGAAATGTCCACGGTAATTTCATATTAGCATTTTGACTAAGGAGTAAATGAAATGTATAAAGAAGAGCCATGTTGCATTCTATACGAAATTAATGTTCTTAATTTGAGGCAGTGGAGAAAGGAAAAGTTTCTGTGGAAACACTATCCTCGAGATAATTAACATGTAAAATATTTGAGATGCTTCTTAGGCTTTACCTTATTTAAAGGGTGAATTTAATTTGTACCAACGAGTGCCTTGAATCAATCGGAACCACTGCGGAACAACCAATTTGTTATCTTAGATATGAGACTTGTTTTTGACAAATTTTGGGCTCTGGATAAAAAAATTAACCTCAGTTTTTATCTATCACGTCAATTTTTCAAGCTACAGGATATCTTCCTCTGGTCTCATGTGTCATACAAAATTTGCATATAAAGGAATTTAAAGGGAAATCTGACCTTCTATGCTGCTATTAGAGAATGATTGAATTTATACAAGGGTAATACACAATAACTGTAAGTAAAAATTGTGATCAATCAAAAAGTGATTTTCTTATCAAACATACGCAGACTTAAATACATATTATCTAAAAGCAAAAATATTAAGGTAAATATTTTTGCTTTTAGATATTTTCTGGAGTGCTAAATCTGTGGACGTTTATCTGTGACAATTTATTAGAGAGAGACTCAACTCTCGTACCAAATCATTCCACTCGTACTGATCAAATCCCTTACGAAAGGAATCATCTTCAATATCATTATCTTCGTTATTGGGGTCACTTAGACCTTCACCAGATTCGTATTCTAGCGTTTGCAAAAAGATACTTTGATAACAGGCTCAGGAATTTAAGCTAAATGAAGCACTGAACGTACATATGATGATTAAATAGGATACTATATTTTATATTTGATTTTTTTGTGTATAGACTTTTTTCTATTTAAAGCAACAAGATGAATGATCTTTGGGCTCTTACCAAATCAGGGGCGTACCAAGTAGAAACGAATCGTGTTCTCTTCCTCTAGGTTCGTTAACTCTTAACGTACCGCATTTTCACATTTCGAGGGGCCCTGAAGAGTGAAATGCCGTTTGTCTTTTGACGCTGGCTAGCCCAGGCAGGAAATCCGAAGATCCAAGCGTAATGGAGCGGCATTTTTCCATATTGGAGCTAACAAATTGAAGACAGGAAAATTTTCAGTAGTTCATATGGATGTATATGAAAACTTGAAAACGAAACTCGCAATCCACGTAAGAATCTAGTCTAGGAACCTCTGCCCTTCAATTTTGATATAGTTACATTTCATAATGCCTGACAATAACCAACGATGAATATCATTTTTAGCAATATTCAACCGAAATTTAAAGGCGATCTAATAAAAGGTTTACCGATGCGTATGAATTGACAACAAAATATTAGTGTATGCCACACGCTCAACACTGAAGCTCACTTTTGAGCAAACTTTGGACTAACTGCCTGCGTCTCAATAAAATATCTCCTTCATAACTAGACAACTATGCACCTTTCTCTGGAGCTCCTACGGAGACTGTCACTCGGCAATAGTCGCATAAGGTTAATGTCAGCCAATTGGAGAGCAATGATACTTCGTGTGGCCGACGCAGTGGTCACAATTGCACAAGGAATAGTGACAAGATTTGACGTGGTGGAAGAAACTACAGTTTTGAAACCAGCATGCCTATTTTACCGTAAACTAGCTCAAAAATTGAATTCAACAGAACATAAGTCACAAAATTTTCCCCAGTGTAATGAACCGTGGGGAAAAACAGATATCAAATTGTCAACCTTTCCATACTGTTACCCTAGCTACGTATTGATTGATACCCAGCCTTAGAAATAAAGGTAATGCAGGCACACTGGGCTAAATGATACCAATCTTAGGAATCCAGTACTATGAACGATGAATAAATTTAATGTTGGTGGCAAGCTTTTTAATGAATTTTTGAATTACTTAAATCCTTCGCGCTTTCTCTCTTCAAATTGCAGTCCGTAGCTGTGCGCACGACCCTCTATCCACACTTCGTCAATATCATGCTCCAAGTCACTCGTCACAACCTTTTAAAATGCCATTTCCTGACAAAACTCGAATTTTTATATAATAAGAAACCACAGAAGAAATTTAGAATAAAAAATGTATGCCGTAGAAAATAATATGATTTGTTACATAAATGCATTACTTATGATAACCCCATAGGTCTCGATGTCATGTCAAATGCTGTTATAAATGGATCAATTTGAAGAAAGACTCAGGAGCTCTCCGTTATTATCTCAGGAACTAAGAATATAATTTGAATAATTCATAAGAAAGGTGAGGTCCCAAATCCTGAATATTTTGAGGGAGACAAGCATAAAGTACAAAACACGGAAATTTTACACTCCACAGCCTTCACAAAGGTCTTTAGGGTCTTCAAAACTGAATTTATACTCCATGCAGCTGTCCTAACTATATAAAAAAAGTCAAAACTACGTTATTGCATTATTTTTTAAGTTTCGATTGGCCTAATTGATAGGAATAAAGGCTTTTAAGTTTAGTTATGGAGTAATTTATATTAAATTTTTGAAAATGTGAACATTTGCAAAACGCAGAACTAATTTTTAGCGCAGTTTCTTGGAATATGTATCTTCATCAGCCAGTTTATCACAAAACCGTCATGACAAGCGATTGGGAAATGAAATCGGGCGGCATATATTCTGTTGCCAAAATTTAGAAGAAAAAGATTATTACGCGGACCGTGATTGACAAAATCGTTGATTGCCTTCTCTCGCCTCAAAAGGTAAAACAAAATGGTGGATAGGCCATTCTTTCCTAAGACAGTAATTGGAGATATTAAACTACCCATTGAGTAATGTTTTAGTAAATTTTAGTAACTTAAAATTTATCCTGAAAATTTTAGAAGCTTTTGAATTTAGAAACATTAATACCTAAACTTATTACTGACAGTATAATGAATGAAATGAAAATCTAAGAAAATAATTCCTATGATTTTCGGAGAAAGTATTTTGCATTTTTTTCTAAGCAAATAAACGATGTACTTCTATACAGAATTACCATTACATTGTTAGGACTACCATCCCGTGCTCTTTTCTCAGCATTTGGTTGATTGAGCCTCGCAAAGTTTTCCTCGAATTTTTTATAATTATAATTATGATGTTACTTGAAAGCCATTGGCCTGGTGGTAACATGAAAATACGAGTAAAACATTTGACAACATTATAACAAACCTTTGAAACATAATTCTTTAACATATTTTTATTTTATTTGATTTTTAAAAATACATAACTTTTACGGGAAGGGCTCTAATATATTTGGTATGGCCCTGTTCAATAAGGAGAACTACTTGTCCTTAGTGATCATTTTTTCCAACTAAATTTTGTTTTACATGTCTTTCCAATTTGATCCTATGCTTTTCCTCATTCACTATTTTGAGCATCTCAAGTAGACGGCAGCTTTTTTCTCCTCCCCCGTAAATTCTCGTTTTAGCCAAACAATGTGGGCTGAATTGAAAATTTTCTAAGCTAATTGTTTGAAAACTCACTTTACCCAAACAAAAGAGAAAAATATGAACGTGTTTAGATCAATCTCTGCAAATTATTGCTCCTTAAATCATCGTAAATATCCACAGTGCAGAGATTGGCTATCTAGTTTTAGAAGCATGGTATCCCCCATTATTTTTATGAGAAAGTAATGTGTCCACTCAAGTTCATGCGAGGCATAAATCCTGGTTACATATCCTGGTTATGCTTGTAATTTTACAGAAACTTTTTTAACTGAAATCATAAATATATGAAAGCAGTCAAATCCAGAAACTCCCTGGAAAAATATCGTTTGGAAAGCATACAAGGTACTTCAGAGTGATTTTGAAAATATTATTCGGGTTATATGAATTTCTGTAGAAAACTGTTGCTCTCAGTAACTTGCAAAATAATTGTAAGGCTACTGATCCAACCTCGGTGATTATATGCTTTCAGTGGACTTTGGCCTGTGTCAGGAAGGCATTTGCATAATCATTTGGATACTCTGAGCTAAAGAGCCAAAAAAAACATGCAAATACCCGGAATGATGAGTAATTTGCTCTAAGGAGGGAGGAAGTAAAGAAAAATCGGTTGTTTTTCCAGTTGATTTTGGTTCAAGATGCGATCTTTTAGTAAATCAACTTGGTATCCTTTGCGCATGAGTAATTTTCATCAAAGTTTCGCCCAAATCCCCGAGCCCCAAAGGGACCCCATGAAAGCCAGGTGTGAGAATTTGGGTCAGTGTAATTCAACAGCACAGACGCGACGAGGGGAGGGGAGGCCCAGAGGGAAGAAATAAGCGCGGGAAGGGAATTCGACAAGAATGACCCAGTTACAATTGCGCCACTCAGCTCAGGTAGAGTTAAGCATTGACAACATCAGACGCCGTGACTAAGGTGACAGGAAGACCACAAATATTGAGTGGCATATGTTTTATCTAGTGTGCACGAAAAGTTCAGTGCAGTGAAGCGTTTATGGCCCGAATACATTGCTATTGGATCCACTTTGGACAGTCAAGATGACTGAATTTTTTAACAGAAACTAAAAGACAAACATTTTCTTGCCTTAAACATAAACCTTGCTAAATAACATGAAAAAAGTAATTCACAGTAATTTTACATAGACCAGGTATATAGAACCATAATTTACACGAACGCAATGAACAGTAATTTTATGGAATATCATGGCAAATGTACAAAAGATCGATTTTCCTCCTCTGCGCATAATACCAAAATTGAAATGGCAAAATCCGAGGTCATGTTATCCACAATGGGTATGATTGGATGATTCCAGTGATACCAATTGTTTTCATGTTGTTTATACCACCTCGAAATTTTATTTCCATTTAATTCGAAACCCAGGACTAAGGAGAAAATTAAGGATTTTAATACATCAATGTATTTAAAGCATCCAACTTGCTAGCTTTTTACATTTCCAATAATGATATCGAAGTTTAGGGATTCAATATTGTCCCGAGCTTTTTAATACTACGAAGCCACGTTGAGTGCACCTGCTTATTTTTACTTTGAGGTTACAACACAAATGATCATGCTGTACGTTAATCTATGGCTTCCGCGATAGTTTGCGAAGAGCGCCCAAATTGATCGCTGGACTTGTTCGTGCGAACTGATGGTGCGATCGAGGCTATTGTCAGGGTTGGGCGACGCCAGGAGTCTCCGCTTGACATTGCATCTTCCCCGAGGGCACGCCCCCTCCTGAATAATTCATTGGCCACGCGAGCATGAAGATGCTTCCGTCGAAGGTCCGCGCGCCATGACGCCGTTCGCTACGGACGAGTGCGCGCTAGCCGTGACGTCACCGTCCGCCCCCCCCCCCCACGTGCCCGCCGGCCGCAGTCCCGCAGCGCGAAATGCGAGCGGCAAATTTTGGGACTCGGCTCGGAGTCGAAATATCTACGAGAGCGCACAAGGTGACCGCACGGTAACCGGAAGCTGGGTATAACATCGAAACCCCAGAACCAGTGGTTATGGAAAGAGTTTGCTTGTTTATGGTAACAATACATAAATAGTTGCTTAGGTTCTCCGACATGTCAGGTCTCCCTTAGGCGACGTATCGATGCTCGACTCGCACATAGGAACGAGGACTATGGAAAATGTGATGCAGTGGAGAAGAATCATATTGTCACGCCAAACGATGCGGTCAGACATTAATGGTCACATTTTTTATTAAATGTTGGGAATTGATTGTTATATTATACCCATTATTTAGATCAAATAAAAGACCCGAGAAGAATTTCTGCGACTAGTCCTCCGGGAAAGCCTACGATCCTATTACAGTATCTAAATAGATTTGATTAAACCCTGACGAATCGCCTGATTCCCGAGCATTAAATTTAATGAAAAAATAAATCATCCGAAGAAAGTGAATGAAAACAAACGTTAGGTCGGATTCAGCCCCGCAGAGCCATCGCGTGAGCTCCGGTTGTGCCATTTCAGTCTTGGTCCAATGTGCCGGAGCAAGGAGGTTATTATCCTAGCATTATTCTGAGAGTTCATGTACCCGAGTGACCGGAAAGGTAGTCAACTGTACCCTCATGGTTTACTCAGACGAGTAACAATCGGCAGTGATGTATTTGCCGAGATGATTGAGATATCTGGCTCACATCCTCTCGGGTAAGCATCACTCTCTTCTCAGGAAGAGTTCACATTCGTACCGCATCGCATTGGCCCATTGACCGCCAATGTGAGAATTCGATACAGTGGTAAAAACATGATATCAATGGAACAAAATTCGAAGGAAACGATTGCACGTGATTGAGCCCATCCATATCCCAAAAGCTTCATATTTTTCCCCAAAATATGAAGCTTTTGGGATATAGATGTAAAGTGTAATTTTTATGAATAAAATTTAATTAAACCATAAAATAATTTCTCCTGGTCAACAAGATACGTTTTACTTAGATAATTTTGCCCATTATTTCAGCAATCAAAATAATATATTGAGTAAAAACTCGTTAGAGCTATTACTTTGATCAAATGAAATAATGAAATTTATCTTGTAAAGCCAATGAAAATACATAAAATATTTTAATTTGCTTTCTGCGATGCAACCTCCTGAAATATGAATATTCCCGAAGTAAAGTGTTGTGGATATCTACGAAAGCCAATTAAAAGTAATAAATATAATAATTGGCTTTAGGAGTTATATACTTAATTTCCAAGAATATATGTACTCAAAATGAAAATATTAATGAGCATGAGATCTGCAGAGGGATATCAAAATAGAGACTAACAATGGCATAGAGTTTTTGCCTCTGGGCAGCCTCAGATAGAAGACGAGAGAATGAAGATGATCCATTAAATGACGAAGAATACGGATTTTCAGCTGTTATAATTTTAGCTGATGGACAAAACTAACGTCTAAGTATATACTGTAATATTTTAACAGCATTTTGTGACAACAGCTTTAATTTTTCCATAAAAGACGCAAAAATATTTAATGATGTATATCTCGCCCACAAGCCCACTTTGCATACTTAATTAAAAATTTTATTTTACCTTGAGGTGATGACTTATGGTCTTACGCGTCTCAGATATGCATAACGCAAACTAACTTTAAACTATCTTAGTCATAAAATTCGTATGTTAGCAATAAAACTCGGAATAGGATTAACCTTTGATATGAAAATTGATGCTCAAATATCGTTGTTTAAAGCGAATTTTTCAAATTAAAAACAATTACTATGATATAATTACAAAATTAGCGACTTTAAAACATTGGTAAATAATTTTCAGCTAGGTTTTTTTCAGAAAAAGTATTTGCATAAAAATGAATTCCCTGAAATATATTGAAATAACTCTTCTTGAAATACATTTCATCTCGATTAAAGCCAATGTAACTCAGTGGGCACAAGTGTAAAGAAATTTCACTTTAACATCCGAGCTCTCGTCGCTAATACCTCCTCATATAAACTCTCCTTCTACTTGAGTGATAAATGCGTTATCAGGGTTGCACGCAGTAAAGACTGATTCGGAAGCTAAAATCTGCCAATTACAAATTTCATGCCTACCACATTTTTCTTGTAGAATCATGAACTGAATCAATTATGTTCATGCGCTGCGACAAATGCATGCAAAAATGAATAAATATCTACTGGTTATGATGCAAAATGTAAAATACTCGATTACTATCAATTTCTTTCAATTTAAACCATATTTACAAACATATGGCACTACAAGGAAAGAGTTATTTCATTTTCATCGTTTTCGTCCTTAAATTCGAATTGATACTCTTAGCTCGAGGTTTAAGGTCGAAGAATTGTTTGGTTCCCATCCTTATCCTCACTTCATTAGAAACGAGGGCAAACCAACTAGAAAGATTCGGAAATGCTCTCAAACCGACATCTTGGAAAATTTTCTCTCATTTATGCTTTAGTTTTGCGTGTTATCGTTCCTCAGTTTGAAAGTGGCGTGTATATCGTCTGTTTCGCAATTTAGCCAAAGATATTTCTGATATGCTGATTTCATTTTTTCATCCTGTTTGGTCTACTCGTATCTACTCCACTATTAGGGGCACAAAATTTTTTTATATCCTCACCTTCCATTATTGCAAATTTTAGTCTGATACAGTTCACACCAGACACAATTAAAAGATGGGATCAACCAGATCGAAGTTTGTTCATTCTGTTTGTAAGAGAGTAATAATTCATATTGAATGCGTACAATAAATGAAGTTCTAAATGCAAATTTTAAATTGGATTTTATACACAGGATAATATGTATTTCTTTCGAGATTTTGAAATCCAGATTAAATGTATGTATAAACCCTAAGGAGAGCCTATTTAATCCCATTCTCCTAGTTTGTAGGGGTAAGGCGACTTAAAGCATTGCCGCTAAATTAGTCTATGAAACATTCTAAAACTAAATTAAGGGCAGAATAAAACTGAAAAAAGGGGCCCGAGGCTATGGAATTCTTGGTCATGGTTTTTATTGTACTATCTATCAACCTATAGATCATTTAAATCCTAGGAATTATTTCCATAAAGTTAGTAATAATAGCCGTAAACCAATTTAAAAAAGATAGTAAAAAAGACCTTATGACCTCCAAAAACCTTATGACCTCGAGAATGAACACCTAGCTTCGAGGGAAATCTTTCAAGGTCAGTGTTTAAAGGTTAAACAAGTTTTTTTCATCGGGTAAAAAATTAAATTTAACACCTGGTCAGCCTACATTCTCTATCAGTTTATAGCTACTCGCATTAGCTCGTACTACTCAAACTCGCTAACATACAGACTGTCCCAAGGGTCGTGTGTCATTTTTGACCTGTAATTTTAGTAACTTTGCATGGAGCAATATTCATGAAAATTGTAACACTTATGGGGAAGGGTCCTAAGTTTTGTTGAGTGTAAGCAAAATTTTACAATTTTGACCTTTTGGCCTCACAAAGTGGGTCCAAACCAAAAATTTGAATTTGCCTTATGGGGTTTCAATGTTAAAAAAATCGAGATAGACAAAAGTGTGAATTTCATTGACCAATATGTCAATTCTTAGGTTTTCGGACACGAGAAACCCGAAAATAACACTTTTATTTACGAATATTCAACCGTTGACCCAGTAAGGTCACCGTCAAGGTCATAAGGGTGGCAAAAGGAATAGCATACCAACAAAGGTGTCGATCCATGGGTTTTGTAGGGTGCCCAAGTCATTGGTATTGTCCAAATACCCGTATTATTCACTAATTGACCTCCGAGGGTCACCACGGGGGTCAAAGGTCATAGAGTTAAAAGTCGGGCAATCATGAAAACCAAGGGGTCAAACCATAGGTTTTGAAGGGTGCCAAAGTCGGTTAGGCTGTTCGTAGATCCGTATTGTTGATATTTTGACCTCCGAAGGTCATAATGGGGGTCAAGGGTCATAGAGTTAAATCGGCCCACCATGACAGCAAAAGAGTGTAACAATGTGTTTTAAAGGGTGCCCAAGTCAGTTTTGCTGTTTTTAAATCCATATTGTCGACTTTTTATTACCAGCGAGGGTCACAATGAGGATTCGAGGTCATAGAGGTATGTTTTGAAATAATAGGAAACAAACAATAAAACAACCTTTGGTTGGGGACATTAGTTTTCCTGTATAATTTTATTATGAGTTAAATCTCAACTGGTCTCGATTTGCTGATTGTCTATCATTGCACAGCCATTTCCGCCGGGAAATATAATTTTTAAGTTGTGCATGACAGTTTTCCGCCACGAGGAACTTAACCTGTACAAGTTTGTCCATTAGGCCTTAGTTTGCATGAATATTATACACAGAACGCTGAAACTTGTAAATACAAATCCGCAACGATGACGGACTTTAGTGAGAAATAAAACATAAGTCTATTCCTAATCGGTGATGTGATGCCAACTATGAGTACTTAAAGAAAGATTAGAGTTTATAAAATAAATTACGCGTATCCATGGAAATCCTAACATTCCATCTCTAAATTCATTCATCAATATTTTCTCGAATAAAAAATAATATAATAATTATTTTTCTTCGTGGTAGCAACCTGGCGAGCATGTGTTTTGTTCCAGAGACGTCATCAAACTCAAGGCACAGACAAAGTGAATGAAAGAAGATGATTTCATTTGAAAGACTTCCACATGCTTGAAAAGAAGTGAGCGTCAAGCAGGCGGGGGTTTCGTTGGCTGGGAGCGCAGATTCTTATCCCGCGGCGCGCGCTTTCCCAGCCGCATTTGGGCGAAGGGATGCCGCAACACTCCCGCAGTCAGACGCACGCATCACAAATGAAGCAAGGTCGCCCACGGCCTCTGATCCTAAAATTCATGTTATTCTCTTGAATGCATGGAACGTGAAAATGAGTTCAATCCCATATATTATGGATTGCAAAACATTTGACCAGAAAAGAGGTAATCCACTCACGACCCTAAAAAAATATCACGGGTTAGCAAAAAAAAATTAATTAGAAAAATGGAAATGAAAGAGCAAAATATGCGTAGTTGAATTATTTGCGAGACTCCTTGCCTTGTATTGCCCTCACATTATTTCAGCGTTTTCGCTAAAATCCAGCATGAATAGCTAGGTCACGAAATTCTTGCGGTAAACGAGGTTATACCATAGGATGGATAAATTTCCATTTTCTTCTTCTATTAATATGTAATTTAGAAAAGTTGTCCGTATGGACTTAGGTTTATTTAAATTGCAGAGGTTTTGTTTACAAGAAAGAAACAAAGACGATGAAACTGCTGATGAACAAATGAGAATAACTTGAAAATAGAGATATTTTTGTTTGCAACGAACCACTACTTTACGATCTAATTCTTCTTAAGAGACCTGCAATCCAACGTCAGTTCCACACATCAGAAACACTCTGATAATTTAAGCTTGCAGCTCAAAGATTTTACACGTAAAAGCGATTTTATTCGTTTGAATTATTATTGTCTGTACGTAGTTTTCACGTAATTTATTGTTTCCTCTACTCTTTCGGTAATATCTTGAACAATTTGGAGTTTTTTCACATGTAATACTCACGACGCGTCGCACGAATTAACTCACTGAATCTTACTCCACTGAATGTTAAAATTAGTAACAGAAAAGTACTCCCTCCAATTCTAAAATCTTATTTTACGTAATCTATTATTTTTAAAGCAAAAGCCTATTCTTTTGATTTTAATTTGGCAATTTTCATTCTTTTTAGAGTAGTGAAATTTCCTCTCTGAAGGCGGAACAATTCTGCGTGGATGCAGAGCACGGTGAAAAATACGATGGGACAGCAATAACGGTTGATTGCAATTGCTTAAAGCATATTCCTCCAAAGCAACCTCTGGGGCTGCGACATATCGACTTGTTGAAGAGCTTCAGGTGTGAATACTGCTACTTGTAGAGCTAAATAAGATTGGCTTTGCCGAACGGGTAGGTTAAGGAATTCGTAATTCCCCCGAGAGCAATAAATAGCTTTAATGTTTGCTTTTTGAAATTCATTCGTCAATTATCTCCAATGTCCACCTTCTTTTTTTATTTTTAAATGGCTGGTGTTCTAAAACAAGCCCCTATAGAGACGACTTGCGGCGTCGTATGTGAATGTAGATGTAGAATATGTACAACTGAGAATGGTTTGACGAAGGTCTCATCTCAACTGGGAGATCATCTCATCTCCTGGGAGATCGCATTTTCAAATGCAGTTCATCCCGTTCAAATCCTCGATCGCCCTTTAGATACAATTAAAACCTTCCTTCGCATGAATGTAGTGCGGCAAGCTAAGACCAAATGGCTTGATGGGGTGTAATTCCCATTGTAGTCATCGACTTTCGAGGTGGAAGATGCTCGCTAGCTAGTGAGCCAATGTCGACGGATGGAAACCCTTAACACGTATTCCTCGTGTTCCACTACATCCCACATCTAAATCCTTCCGTTTTAGGATTTCGGGCCTCACCCAAAGAATGCCTCTCTCATCAGCAAGTATTTTTCTACGCACAATCCTCGACGGATTCTTCGACGGTCTATTCTTCCAGGGTTGGTCTAGGAATCCGCCGGGACAGTTGATTTGTTTTCGCTAGAGCGTTGCCGACACCTCTTCACGACGCCACATTGCATTCTCCTCCCGCTCCATCCCTTCCACGGAAAAATTCCTCGCCAGCTGAGCGTCGCACATCTTTGGGCGCACCTCAACACCACAGCCCAATTAACAGCGAGCGATTCAACTCGTTACGGGCCCGCTCGTGAGTATAAAGGTGTTGCAACGGAAGCCGTGGGAACTAGTCACACGCAACCATTGTGTGCGCCCTCTCGCAGCGCGGACAGTGAGCAGACACCGAGCGACCCGACAGTATTGCGCGCCTCCTCCACCGCCGCCGCTGCCTCCGTCGCCGCCTCCACAGCCTCCGCAGTCTGCGCGCTGACACTACAGCCTTCACCGCCGTCCGCGCCACCACCTCCAATACTTCTGACACCTCCACTGACGCCTCCAACGCCTCCACATCCCCAGCTCCACAGCCTCTACCACCTCCTCCCCTGCCAAATAACATCTGTAAAGCTTCTATCGCCGCCGCAATGCTGAGGGAGCAATGTGTTATTCAGTAGAGGAGAGGTTCTGCTTGAAGTTCGCTCAGTGCTAAGACCTGAAGGTTGGTTAGGGTTGATGAGGCCCACCCAAAATGTGCCAGAGTTGAACCAAAGACTAACGAACTCAGTGCTTCAAAACGAAAGTTGCTTCGGATAGGGGAGTGTAGAGCTCACCCAAAACTGCGTGTGCAAACGATAGGTGTGTAAATACCCAGGGTAAGGAGGTCAGATCTTTTCCCTGGTCCCCGTCGCACGGCGAGGACATCGACTCTTCAGCTCTGGGACTTATATCGCAAGTCTGAAATATTCGAAGGAGGCCAGGCTCTGCGGGTGGCAAAGTAAGTAGAACGCAAAATTTACCCTCCCGACCCTTTAATCGAGTCTCTTGAAGAAAGATCCTGAGAATTACGTAACTAATAAAACGAGCCTTAACACTGGTTCAACATTTAATAGTAGACGTAGATCTCTGAAACAAGTATTTTATTTAGTTTTTCGCAACTTCTGTTTGATATGACACCGAGCACTGCGGGAATCAGTTAAATTTTACTCATTTCAAGTGACACCATTTCAGTGCACACTGTGCATCACAGTGCAATCCCTAATTTGTGGAAGGCATTTTATCTGCCGACAAACCAATTTTCTGTAGCTTACTGAAAGTGGCCTTTATTTTGGTTCATATTTAATTACTTATGTGACTGAGAACAATGAATATAAATTGAATCTACTTGGTTGACTTTGTAGTATTGTCAAGTTAAACCTTTTCGATGAAATCTCAAGCCTTCAGACGCTGGCTCTTAGACACTCTGATCTTTACTCTGTTGGGGGAGGATAGGGGAGGTATCTACCAGCGGAGGTAAGTGGTGCAGGCCGTACTTGGGCGGCGCCGTGGTGCGGGGTGCTTGCGCTATGGGGATTACTCGCTTACAAGATGCATCATAACAAACGAAATTTCAACACTCAAGAGTTCTACTGGCACGATTACATCGGAATATTTTTTTCAGCCAAAGAAATAAGAATTTAGGATCCGTAGTACTTAGGACCCTTGAATCCCGGATTCACGTAATTGACGAAATTTTAGCGTGTGAATAAACACTCCGTCATTTTGACACTATGGAAATACAACTTCTTTAAAATTTTGAAATCAAATGGCCGGCCAGAAGCGCGGAGAATAATTGGAGGAAAAGTGCACTGAGAATGGCGATGGAATGTGACCTCTGGAGTTGTAGACAGGGATTATATTAGGGTTAGAAGAGTATCCAAATGTCTACTTCTTGAAAGATAGAGTTTAGGTGATAAATAAAGGGCTTCGAGAGAAATTAAAATGAGAGGAACGATCGTACAAGTACATTTTTCCAGCCGTGACCTACACACACGCACATGTTTGAAGTATCCCGATGCTGAGGTGCGAAGGTAGATGCTGGTCCTGGCTCACCGTTTTTGGATCTTCACGTAGAAACGCGTTATCGTGCTGGCAGAGGGTACTTGTGATTTTGGGAGTCCTCCCTGATGCTGGCGCAAGAACGTTGAAAGAGGTTCGTGATCACTTACTAAATTGAGTGGAAAATAGAATTAGTTCATCCACTGAGCATATGAGCGAAGATAATTGATTACTATAACAAAACAAGGCGGATTAAGGGGCGGAGAGGGAGTAACCCGCTCTCCCTCCATATTTTCAATAATTTGCATGCGGCAGCATCAAATATCGCATGAGTAAGAATTCTGATATATTCGGAATATTGATTCGGAATAATTTGCAAAGAAAAGCTGAAATAACCTACACTTTCTATCAGAAATCGAAGAGATTTATTGACGTTTCCAACCATTGAATATTTTATGGCATTATTTGATTCTGTCTGGCAACCGGGTATAATATTTCACCAGAACAATTCAAATAATACATCACGGTGTCTATAAATTCTAACCATGGTTAATAAGTATCAGGTATGAAACAGACTTCAAAATTTAGTTAAAAAAGATACCGTTATTTCTGAAAGTTATAAATATAATCATCTTTCAGGTTATTTTATGAAAGTTAATTTTCACTTGCTCAACATGAATTGCTTTAAAATAAAGATGGATATATAAAAGCCATTTGCTTCTATATGTCATATGCATATCAGATCTAAGACGCATTATCGCAGAGTTACTGCATACTACCAAAGCGCCGCGGAAAGTAATGAACCCGATTCCCCCTAAGCAACGACCTTAATCTGCTCCCGGTGTGAAACGGCTTCTCTTTAATCTGATCATTAAACCCTTTGATCTGAAGCCAATCAAAGAAAAAATTAAATTGAATGAAAGTAAATTCTCGGATACATTCTCCGGTCCTTCATCATTCTTGGTCATTCGTCTGCGGTGTTCATTAGGGTGTGCCGAAAAATTACCTTTTTTGGGATCAAACTTGCGCTGGGCGGGAAAGTTGTCCACTGAAATAAGAATCTCAAATTTTTTTATTGTGTTTGAAGCCGAATTAGCGGGCAATTACCAACTCTATCCGAATATTATCCCATTTTTAATACCTCAATAATCCTTAGTAGGGAAATAACTCCCTCAATGAAGACTAAACAGCCGATTATTTTTTAATAATTTGATGCGGAAAGATGTGCTCTGAAAAATATTTGAAGGATTGAAATTCTTATTACACTCTGTCCCATAAATGATTAGCGGTAATTTTCACGTGTATTGAGAGCCCATAGGGGGACATTAATATATTAAGGGGGTCAGGTGGTGAACTTTTGGAGACGATGATGATGATTGCATTAGATCTGGCGCGATTGTGAATGTTTTTTAAAGAACATAGAAAAACTACAAGACGATTTTACTCGAGTGCTAGATTTGATACACCAAAGAAAATATCACAAATGTTGTTTTGAAATCTTTTTTTTGAAATACTGACATATTTTGGCATCTTTTTTAACTAAATTTTAAAGTCTGTTTCATACCTGATGCTTATTAACCATGGTCAGAAGTTATAGACATCGTGATATATTATTTGAATTGTTCTGGTAAAATATTATACCCGATTGCCAGACAGAATCAAATAACGCCATCAAATATTCAATGGTTGGAAACGTCAATAAATCTCTTCGATTTCTGATAGAAAGTGTAGGTTATTTCAGCTTTTCTTTGCAAATTATTCCGCATCAATATTCCGAATATATCAGAATTCTTACTCATGCGATATTTGATGCTGCTGCATGCAAATTATTGAAAATATGGAGTATTAGTGGCATATGTAACTCTCTTTGGGTAAACTGAATGAATCCTCAGAAGAAAGTGACCGATTTTCAGTGAAGTTAGATTAATTATATGTGGTAGTATCTGTATTTTTCTTCATGGAAGACATTCTACAGTAGCTGGAATATTGCAAATTTCTTTGTAATTTCATTTAATCGGTTCCTATATTCCCCTCGTTGCATTATGGGCGGTGGTCCTTTGTTTCTTATGCTTGTCATCTAACTAGTGGTATTCAGCTAAAATCATCCAAAAAGTCTACAGTTCTCTAAGTTCTATGAGTAAATGTAACTGATTTTTCAGTCGCTCTATTATTAAAAAAGACTCGGGTTTTGGTAATCAGCACTCGGACAGTGTTATTCAAGACCAGAAAAGTGATTAAAAATATCTTCGTGATAAAACCCACAAATTAAGTTGAACAGTATCACGAAACCCTCCAGCAGGAATAAAATTTATTATTCATGGATTATTTATGGAAAATAAATTGTTTATTTCTGATGGTTCACAATCAAATTTTACCCTGTTTTCGATTTATTTTCGACATGAAAGTTGGATAAAGAAAAACTGGATTTTCTGAAAAGTTCCTGGTAAAGTTATCAAAATATATGCAGGTATGTATTTCATATAATAATTGAGGCTACAGTACTAAAATTTCAAATTCCTTCTTCATCCTACATATATAATATACTTTGCTTATATCGTGTGAGGTTCGTGGCATATCCTGCATTGCGAATGTCATTAGTTCTTCATGCTGCCATTCAAAGGAAAGTTATTTTTCCGCCCAAGAAAATAGACTGCTGCCCATGCTAGAGGAGGATTTTAGGCGAATTACGGTTAATTAGAATGAGTTAATCAAGGTTTATTAGATGAACTATAGATATTTCAAGTTAACCAACTTAGAATAATTAACCTATTAACTTTTTAAAGGCGTTTGAGTGGGAAAATGGATGACAAATTAAAAGTTTAATCCAAAGTATCGAAGTATATGTTTTGCGATGTTATTTTGAGAAAGAGGCTTTTCTTGAATATCATAAACTCCCCTTCCAAGCATTGCCAATGGTTATAGCTTGATAGAGATAACAGTTGCCGGCATGGGAAGAATTGTTCGGGCGGACAAACACTAATAACCAATCAACTATTTCTTCGTTCTCATTTTTGGGAAATCTCACCATTTATCAGATAAAGAGACAATAAGAAATGCAAGAGTTGTTGAAGCTTTTTTGTAATTTACGATCCTAGCAGAAAAATATTTTCTTACTTGGAGTAAATCAGGAAATATGCATTTGTACTCCAAAGCTAACATTTATTTCGAAACACAATATTGTTTAGGCTTTATTGAGGGAGTTATTTCGCTATAATGGGTTATTGAGGCATTCAATAAGGAACGATATTTGGAAAATTAGGTAATTTCCCGCTATTTTCGTTTCTAATAGTATAAATGTGAAGTGATGTCACACGCAGCCAGACATTAAGGGTGGTGTGCGGGTTGCCTAAACTCATAAATGTTTTATTATTCTCACCTATCACAATCCCATAAAATTCTTTAGATAAACTTTAAACTTGTAAATATAATGCTGAAAGTTATACTCACCCTTAGTCATTGCCAAAATGGATTAAGTTGCAGATATATAAAGATTTTTCTCTCCAAAATCAGCCAGCATTTTCGCAAAATTTTAAACCGTAGGGCTCGGGCAGCTGTGGTTTTATCAAGCGATTAAAAAAAAAATTCGGATCTCAGATTGATTTAAGTAAACAACTTTTCCGTGTAGGGCAAATTTTATCCAGAAAAAAAGTCATTTATCGGAACACCCTAAGTGTTCACGTCGCCTTCGTATGATCGAAAAAAGAAATTTCTGTTTCCATAAAAAATAACCATCAGTATTATATACATGAAGACATCACACGAGAATTATTAATTTTCACCGTTACGTTATGTTTTGACGACCTTGAAATTGTTTCAAGATTCAACTAACGGCAAAAAAAAGTATAATGGATGTGAATTTCACCTCATTTTTTATTATTATGCTTAGTTATAGTTTTTAGCTGGTCGTATCGTTCCTTTGACATAATGAGCGGACCTGATAAGATCCCGCAGTGGAAATATGTCTGCGTGAGTTCACAACTGAAGAGTACAGTTCTATCGCAACTCATTGAGCCTAAAAGTACCACCTGTGGTATGAGTGACGAAAGTGGCGAACGCTTCGGGAATATTGTGCACATTGATTTACTCCTTCGCCTTCCTTCTACCTTTCCAATCTCCTTTATCTTCCTCTCAAAGGGGCATATATTTGGGAAATTCATTTTATGCAACGACACCACGGCCGTCGAGCATTTCGTAATTAACACTGAGCTACTGGCATGCTCTTGAAAAGCAATGCCATGAATACTGGCGCCCGAAGCAAAGTCGCAATCATCGACGGAGTTTCATCGAGGGTCATTGCCATGCACATTTTTTCGAAACTTTACGTTAAGATCAATCGGTGCAATAGCATAATTGCTCACACACCACACTGAGAAAATTTTTCGGAAACTATGATAACAGTAATCATTGGCACTATAATTGCCAATTATTTTTATCGCATTGATCCAATAATACTGTAAATCAAATAATGATTTATGCTAATGAATTATTGAATCGATATCACGAAAGTCATTGGTAACTTTGGTGGAAATAATTCTTATTCTATTTTGCTCAAACTTTATATGGTGTATCAAAACAGCATATTATGAAACAATAAAGTGATCTTAAAACGTCTTGCGCATTCCAAAGCGTCCAGAGAACGAAGCAACAATGGGCTATTCACTCAATTGCCGTTTGATTCGGAAGATGTTAGAGACCTAGGGCTTCCTCCCATCTCAAAGCATCATTTAAAACCTAACGAAATGGTGACTTAATGTGGAAAGGGCGTTCGGCTTTATCGGATATACAGATCTAGTAAATAATAATTTTTTTAACTGAACGAGCCCGTCATCGAGCCGAAACTTCTCTCGTTGGATGAACAAAGCGAGTCACTTCCTCTGATGAACACGATAACACGCATTCCGGAATTAGGGTTTACCTTCAGTCACAAGGTCGTGTTTTATCGAGGAATCTCATCAGAATGGAATTTTTATGTACGCGTAGCCTCCGAAGTCCATTGACTGCATGCTCTCATGCCGATTGTTAAAAATCCATGAGTTAACAATTTAATAATCAGATCCGGCACACCTAGTGCAATTCATTCAGGTCTACAATGTGACCTATTTTCTGACTTTAAACTGAATTTACCCGATATAAAATGTTTATAAATTTCTTAAAACATTTTTCTCTCCTTATTTCTACTTAATTTTGATTAGACGATGAAACTTTCTTTGGAACCTTGTGGAACGGCTGAGCACACAAAGTATCGTAAAAGTAATATACGCAATAAGTTTACTCTTGCTACTTTTCTGATAATAACTATAGCATACTACTCGTGTTAAGGCAAATTGACGAACAGGTCAGCGTGTAACCTCATGGAAAAAGTTGCTTGTCGCGATTAGGCTTCAAAAAAGACTATAAGTAAAAGTGTACTACACCTGAAAATTCATTCAAATCGAGAGAAAATAGTATACCTACAAGTTAATTTTTTTGGGCCATATATAACGACTTATTTTTTTGATTTTGGGAAAAACATATATGATTAAGATTTTACCAATGTTTTACTGTATTTTTGTGTTCAATACATCTCAAAAGGTCTATTAACAATGCGAGGCAATTTTATTAAACCGTTCTGTGCCTGTTTTTTATGTTTTGAACTCAATACCTCATTCCATGTTGTATCAAAAGGTACTAGAAATTGCGTGATTTGAGCAAATGAAAATCCAAAGGAAATGACGGAATAGTTTTCAATTAATGTAATAATTAATTAGGAATAGATAAATAATCATCCAGTCAATTTATCTATAATTTTCAGCAACTGGCTGCCTTTTAACCCTTAATTTCAAGGCCGTTTCGGTTACAAATGTAATTTTTTTATAAATTTACCTCCTTCAGAAATAAATCAGCACGAATTTTTGTAGTTTCCACCTACATATAATTAATAAAATGTAAATCACCATCAATCACCAAATGCTCATCTATATGTAAAATAGGATAATTTTACCCTAATTGGGTAATTCATGGGTAGATGTACATAAACACATGTAGCACCATAATATCTTTGTATCAATTCGTTGGTCCAATACCCAGCAACATAATTCTGTTGCTTTACCATCTATATTTCAAATTTAAAGTGTTTATAGCAGTTATCCACCAATAAAAAGCCTTTAACCGCATTGAATTTTTATTATCATTGGATACATAAAATAATCTCTTTGAAATCAGTCTTCATTATAATCCCAGGACGCAGTTATCAAGACGGTGCGTTTTTATTGAATTTTGAGCAAAATGAGTGATCGTGACGTGAAAAATGGAATGATCACGGAAGTAATCATGGATAAATAATCGTCAATGTATATCAGCTGATTGATTAATAGAGGATACCCGTTCCTCCCTCTTAAAAATGTCAAAAATTGCAATCAATATCTCAAGTGTTAGATAACTTCAACAAATAAAATTAAAAAATTCGGAACTACACTTCTCTTATTTATGGGGACATAGCTCTAATTGGGGCCTTTCGGGACCCTTGGGGAATTGTATACTATATGATACGCAGACTGATTTTCCTCATTCGATGAATGATTGGAGCAAAGTGGGATCAAAATTTGAGCATTTATTTCGGCCAATGCAGGGACCTAGAGAAAACATTAAACCGATATAATGCATAATACCTGTATAAAAACTAACTCCATCATCGCTAACTTTGAACTTTTATTAGGATGAAAAACGTCTGTTGATATTTTGCTAAAATCATCTCATTCTTTTGCAGTTTCAAAAGGGAAAATGGATAGCTGGCGATACGAACTAACTGGAGCATGGGTAGTTTTAATTTTTGTTAACGCTCTAACAGCAGCTCCTAACGTTGTACAAGACGCAACACCCGACTTACTTCAAAGCAGTCTGGTGAGATCAATAGCAACCATACTCGCCTCTATTAACGTGGCAGTTTTCAATACAGATTATTTGTTATCCCCTTGCGAGAACTATATTAATATTTATTTCTTTTTAATTTTCAATTCAGGTGCGCGCAAGAAGACAAGAACCAGCAGGTTTGTAAAATTTTTACATTTTTTATCAACCTATTATGTAAGTTTCGCAAACCCCGTACAGCATCACTTCCCAATCATATTAGAAAATAAAAGTGGCATATATATTTTAGTTTAAAATTCTGACAATGTTATAACAAGGTGTGGCAATGTTATAACATGGTGTTCAACTAAATGTCAACTTTACGGTCAATAGCCATTTGGAAATTACTAGAAAACTGACAGTTAATTTTATGGCTTGGCAGAGAATTAAGTATAAATAGATCGCATTTCCATTGCAATCAATTTTCCTTTTAGTAATTGCAGCCACTCAGCCTAATGCCTTATTAATTTCTAATAAATTTCATGAAAAAATTTGGTTTTGACTGCCTATCTCCTGAAATAATTCCACAAAACTCAGTGATTATTTTAAACACCCTCGTCTTAGTTTAAAAATATAAAAATGTACCTTTTATTCAAATGAAAATTATGCTAATTTTCAGAAATCTGTGACTTTGGGACGGAGAATGATCTCACGACGTGTGATTGGACCAATAGGAACGGCACGGCGTTGCGATGGGAGGCTGGCGCCGGCCCCTTCTCCAATTGGCTGGGCGGACCCGCCAGGGACGCCACCGGCTCCGAAGACTCCGATAAAGGTCTCGCCACGACATTCCATCATTTTTACTGGGGTTACGGGTTCACCTCAGTCTTTCTCTGCTTACAGCATTACTGCTCGCGATATCCCGTTGGTCTCTCCCTTGAGGCACAGATACAGAAGCGAACGGCTAGAGTTACGCAAACTACCAGGATGTATTCATCAGAATTACTCACGCCAAGAATTTGCCGATGACATAGCCTAAATAAGACCATTTTTGTAATGGAGTCGTTCACTCTGACATTAAATCACAATTCATTAAAGGTATTTAGCAGTTGAAAGAGGAAGATAAGGTTCAAGAAAAAAAATAATAATTCTTACACTCTCTCGGAAAATATAGAATGATAACACATGTTAATGCCCTCCTTTCATGACTTTTTAACGTCATTAAATTACGTTTTCATTAGCTCCTTATGGGAGAACTGCTCATAGAGGGAAAGAGTCGCTCATAAGAGTGTGGACATTTGTTATTATCAGAAATATTATTCCGAAGAGAGGAGTAGCTGAGAACAAAGACCCCCCCGGCAGGATTTTATAACGTCAACAACTTATCTACCTTGTTCGACTGGTTATTTCCCATGGCGTGTAACTCTTTCAAAACTTCAGATATCATCTTGAAATCCTCTGAACAAATTGAGTGGACTATAGTCAAAATTTACTGCGCGATAAATTTGAATATTTCCCCAAAGTTTATCAAGAACTCTAGAAATGAAATATTTATAAAATGACAAAACATCTTGCTCGCCCAACGTTTCATTTCATTTACAAGGTAACCTCTGCGCATAGGCTCTGCAATGCACCTCAGTTGATCACTATCTTCTGGCCTAACCCTATAGAATACTTTAAGGCCACCGACATTCACTCAAGTGCCACAGAGAAACAAATTTCATAGCTTGATATGAATACCTGAAATTACGGTCTCTGATACTTTCTTTCTTAAAGGCGCAATTTTTTACACTGCCTCATTGTTTAGAAGCGCGAGAAGTAAAACGAACAAGAGGGATTATCACTTCTACTTATACCACCAAGATTGACGAGGCAACTGTAAGATCACATGATTGGATTGGTTGGTATGATTGGCTAGCAATGATGATCGCGTTTAGATATAATTGGTTTAAATTTGACACAAAATTTCTACTGCATTTAATTCTCACGAAAAATAATACTTATCAGGATTTTAATTGCCCCCAACTAAAGGTATTTAAATTTCTAACCTATTCTAATCCCCGTAATAATATTGAAGTTGAGTGTTTGAATGATGGCCTTATATTTTGGTAATCGTGCTTACAACATGAGCGCTCTTGTCAGGGCCGGAACGAGGAGTTTTGTTGCCGCCCCTCCTTCCTTGATCCCCCCTAACCCTCCCCCACCACTAAAATGTAATACATACGTTAGCTATTTTTTGAGATTCGGTAGTTGAGATTATACACCTTTGCTAGCAATGGCGGCGATAAGGGCCCCTCAGACCCCGCGGCCTGGCGGGATCCCGGCCAAAGGGGGCCCCCGTGACGAGCAGGGAAAATATAGTAACCAGTAAAAAATTCCGTAAAGCACACTTTCTTAATCATAAAATCATATTTAGGCTGTTATATGGATTAGGAACCTTTAATTCATTTCCATTTATAGAAACATAGCTTAAATAGGCCCCACAAAAATTTTCGCGTGGGAAGGCCCCGTATCCTTAGCGCCGCCACTGCTTGCCATAAATATGTTTTATTGATATTATTATTTACTGATTTATAAATTGAAAATTATTGTGAAATAATTTAATTATAAAAAAAACTTGAGACCGCCCCCTGACATCTGCCTCCCGGGGTACGTGCCCCCCCTGCTGCGCCCTAGTCCCGAGCTTGGCTCTTGTTCAAATTTCCTCTTCGAGAGTAAATAATTTGAGAGACATTTCCCGGCAGGTGGCTACATCTACTGCGAGATGTCTCAGGTGGTGAACATGCCGCCGGACGGGAGGCCGAGCGCTTTCATCGAGAGCCCCATGCTGGAGACGACAGGCCCTGAGGGAAAGTGCGTCTCTTTCAGGTGGGTTCGCACGTCAATGAAAATCGTTTCAAAATGAAATGATGAAATGATTATCGATGAAAATTTTAAATTATGACATGTGGTTTGAGGTTGAGATAAATTATACAAATAATAATAATAATAACGCAAATGCTTACAAAAAAATATAATAAACTTGAAACGACGTATTAGTATATTTATGGAAAAAGAATTATGCTTCCAAGTTTCCACGGTGGCGACAGATTATCAGAAGTTCCTTAGCATCGTGTGAACACCATCTAGCGGCAAATCACCCCAAGTTACGTTGTTCCCACTCTTTAAGATTCAAACGCAATAGTTGGTCGTCACATTGATGCAAAAATATGTTCTCGGTAGAGGAAAAAGTACAGAAATAGAAAGTGTATCACCAGTGATCCATGTGCAATAACCGCGCTATTTCGAATTCTTCGAAAAATGCGGCAAAATCCCCGCTTAGCGTGCATCTCTGGGTTAAACTTTGCATGGGCTCATTTAACGGATCATTTTCGTCACTACACGAAATCATGAAGTAGAATGCAAGGAACATAAAAATAAACGGGTCGCATTGACATTATTTGTATGATTCAACAGTGGGTGTCTTGGCACCCACACGCGATCCCCAAGTGCAATCGAATAGAAAAAGTAGTCTTGAAATTCCAAAAAAACTAATATAAAATTATGCAAGAAGTTTTGATTATTTTTTTTCATTGGATTCATGGCTATATCCGGAAGTTAAAGCATTCGAAGTTATGAGTGGTCCAGAACATCTGGCAACAGAGCGAACTCGCCGCCAATCGGAGCGCTTGGCTCTTTCTTTTTTCTGTAGTTTCTATAGTTTAAAAAAGTTGCATGTTCGACCTATACATCATCAGCAATATTGACTTTTATTGCAATCAGCTATTCAGGTTTAAAATTTCGTGACAAAATTTTTCTCCACCCAGTATTTTTTTTCGATCACTCAAAACGTCAAAAAGATTTTTTAGTTATTAGTTACACTCGGTTATTTTTTAATTTTTCATATATTTATCATTTTCATGTGTCCTTAATATATTCTTGTTACACTATAATCAAAAATATACGGATAATTACATAAAACCAGATAAATTAAATACTCGATTCATTTTACAATATCTTCCGACCGTGCAAAAGATCCAAAAGATGGATGAATATCGTTTTTTAAAGTGATTTTCTTCAAATTTATCACTTTAATTTTATGGAATTCCTCATAACTGTTCAACTGAAATTAGCTAAATAAACTTTACTGATTAAGTAAAGATTTTTACAATATTTATAGTTAATCAATGAATCCTAAATTAACCTTTAGATACACAGCTCAGCTCTTGGCTTGTTTCTAAATATGGAAACAACTCATTTTTTTCGTTAATTAGAGTATTCACCTGTCATTACTTTTCCTCCACTGAAGGGCTCTAAATCTAACGATTTGATCGTTGGATCATTCTTCCTCATAGAATGGTCCTCCAAGATTGTTAGAACATTAATTGCGCTCGCTTGGTTTCGTTAGTAGTAGGACCCGCCCGCCTCTGTGACGGTGCGGGATTCCTCGTCCCCTCCCTTCCTTTCCTATCCTTCCCCTGGAGGTGTCGTCGGGCTCTCATCGCGGCGATGCCTCCCATACTCATCCTTCCCCTGTCCTCCCCCTCTCGAAGTGGCACGGGCGTGTAATTCTCGGAACTTGGTTCCCGGGCCTCGAGAGCGTATCCTTTGCGGGGCCCGCCCTGGAACCCCCGAATCCACTGAAGGGCTCTTAAGGTATGCCCTTCCACTCTAAGATATGCTCTTAACCGCGCTTAACGGCGGGAGAATTCTGATACTGCAGCTTTTATATAGTTGCCTCGATATTTAGGTCAGGAATTTACTAAACAAAGTATGTGATCCAGATGAATTGCCTTGAGAAAACCTTCCTGGAGCAGGAATGTAACCAAGGACCTCGAAATCAGGAATCTGGATAGCTTAGTGGTCCGAAAAGCTAAGGTAGATGGTTCGATTCCTGATCCAGGTGATTTTTTTCCCGCGGCAATTCGTGTGAATTTCACCACCGTTCATGCAGCAGGATTGAAATGTGTAATGTGATGCCAGCATATTCCATATTTCAAGTATTTGTGATTTCATGCGACATGGCTAAAAGCATAAAATGTGTCATGTGGGCATCGAGTGAGCCAAAACCGAACAGTATTTAATTTAAAAACAAAGTTAAAGATTTATAATTACTAACGGTTTTTTTCCCTCCTACTTATTCTTTTTCTTTATAAGAATTTTGCAACATAAATGGAAGCCGGCACTTCGCTCTATAATATGGTATAAATAACTTCGTCGAATAGGAATTGATTACACATTTTAACTAATAGCTTTGTGGTGAAAGTGTGTAAATATACACATTGTAACTCTTTCATTATACTTTCCGAATTATTTTTTAAAGCAAAAAAGACAAAAAAATTATTTTTTATAAATAAATACGATAAATACCTTGAAAATCATCTTTTTACCTATAAATAGCATGAAAAATCGTACTCTATCGCACCCTCCGCAGAAGTAGAAAGAAGCTGGTAACAAGTTTTGGTCTGTTTTTACGAATTTTCGCCGGTCTACTAGAGTTAAAAATCATCATTCATGTTTTTGTCGTTATAAGAAAGTGAAATATAAAATAATTTCTTCCCGATTTCCAAGCGGTTATAATGCCATCTTTGGTAATTTATTTATTTCACTATTTTGCATATGTATTGTGAGATGATACTCATGGCAAGTTGCTTTGATGCCTGACTTATTTCTAACTATTGGGAAAAATTGGAAACAAATGGTTGTTACCCATATTCTCCAATTTACTAAAATTATTAAATTTAGGTCGTATCAAATTGTAAGATTTACAATTCCCGGCAAACAGAATATTTAAACTTTTCTCAGGATTTTGCCTGGGTAATATTTTGTAAGTGTGACGATGTTTCGGTTACCGACTCACTTCCCATTCTCACGGCTACTGAATGAATATTTGAAGTGACAGTTGAAGCTCAGCATTAGGAGGGGTGGGTTTGGTCGAGTCCCAATTGTTGTAGCGGAGGATTGTGGACCAGCATAGACTTAGCTCTGGCAACCATAATTCTTTTAAGAGTTCTATTCCAATAGCTGCTGATCAAATATCCGGTGCCTCTGTTAAGATTATTATTTTCCAGTCTTATCTCTTTAGCCTCTTTAGTTAAACTATCCCAAAATTGATATTGATAGATCAAATTTATATTTCTAAGTCATAGTAAGCCCATAAATGTAGAAATATCTCAAATAAAAGGAGGAAAAATTGCCCAGTCCAATATTTTTTAACATGATAATAATAATAAGATATAGTTCTTCCACTCTTCTTCTGCACAGTTATTCAATGGATGGCTTAAGTGCAGCAGGACTTCGTGTACTCCTACACCCAGTAGTTGAGGAGGGAGGAGTGGAAATGTATGATAGAGTATTGTGGGGTACGAAAGACTCTACTCAGGGAAAATGGATGGAAGCTGAGGTATTATACACCTACAATCAAGCTCACCAAGTAAGTGTCACATATAATCCTTCAAAAGTACCTGGCCTAATTTTTTTTTAGATTTTTCACATCGATTAGATGTATGTACCAGTGTTATCCACTTTAGGGCTTTACTGCTGCATCAATTGAACTTTCATTTCTCAATGGTCCCAGCAGGAGGAATGAGAGGTTGAGCGATAAAAGTTCATTCCAAACAGACATAAACCCAAAAATGGATTACGCTGATGTAGGTACCTAGCTAAAATTTTCTGCCGAATTTATTTTATGCGTGTACTTTGTGTAAGTGTACAACTATCATAATAAGACCTATCGTAGGTTGACCAAATCAAAGTTTTATATTGAATGAATATTGACTGATGAACAAATTCAATGAAAAATAGGTATGCAAATGCATCCCGCAACATAGAGTTTTTTTTTGAGAAGATAGGTAGGTAGTGGAGTAAGAAATAATTTATACCTTTGCCTTATCATTATTTGGAAAAAAAACACCTGCAGATAATCAGGTCAAGCATTATGCAGTGACGTTTCTTGCTGGCTGAGATTAAAGCAATCATGCATCATACTGTTGGCTAAATTTGAAATACAGGCAAAGAATAATATTTAATATGCTGGCAAATTGCATTTTTTTTCAGCCCTTAAATGAGCCAAAAAATTATATTTTTTTAAAGTCAAGGAATATGTCGTAGATCAGAACAAATATATTTTTTTAAAGTATGGTGAATGACTGTACTTCATAATTATTATTAATTACTGCATACTGCAAGATTACATGGAGGATCACTAGGTTTGCACAGCTTATTATCATAAAAATAGTTTTAATTAATTTAAAAGCCAAATAAAATTATGTCTTTATCTTCTTTTACTCCCTCAGGTGGTATTTGAGTCAATCGCTAAAGAGCAAACGGAATCATTCAGGAAGTACAGGGGTTTTGTGGCTGTGGATAATGTGGCTTTAAAACCAGGTTTGGATTGCAGAGGCCATTGTACATTTGAGGGAGGATTATGCAGCTGGACCGATGATGAAGATGACGACTTTGATTGGAGTTTGGTGAGCAGCTCACTTTAAACCACATCAATTTTTTTTTACAGCTTCATTGACAGAAAACAAATTGCTCCTGGTGTCTGAATTATAATTAAGTACTTACATGAGAAGCATGGAAGCCAAATGGAATGGTGCAGCAAAGCATTTTGCTGCACACCAAAGGCTCTTAGGTTCAAATCCCAGCAAAGACTTAACAGCAGCTCAAACAAAACTCCTTACTGCACAAGGTGGACCAAGGAAAGATATTGAGCCTCCTAATCGAACGCAGTATTGCTGGGAGGCATTGAAAAACACCAAGGAGCCATGGAAAGTGATGAATAAAAACAATGACATTGAAGAGAAAAAAACACTTGTCTTATTCCCATGAAAATAGACATGGTGTTTGTATCTTGTCTTTTAGTCAAGAGACCTATTGAAGTTTTTACATGAAGGGTTAAAGGGAAAAAATATAAAAAGGCATGAGGTAAAATAACCAGAAATTTTCATGTTGAATGGGTGTGCTAAGTAGTAAATGCTTGGTAACAAAGCAAGAAAATGATTATATATTTATGAAATAATTCACCACCTATTGCCACAGTATTTTTTCTCATACAGATGATGAGGGGTGACACAAAGCAATCTTGCTTGGGTGGAAAAAATTCCTGAAGATTTCCTTCCCTCCCCATCGCACTAAATGATTTAAAAAGTTGAATGTGATAAATCTGCCCATGATATGAAACCATTACAATGAACTTAAGGCAATGGTTTGGGCCCATAAAAATTATCACAGGAAACTTTGTAAATCTAAAAATGTTTGTCATATTGCCAAACATTGGACCATGTGGAATAGTTTCACTCTTTGGATTGCTGGGGCAAATAAAGGGGGAAGGAGGCCAACATAATTTCTGTACAAGTTGAAAAGACTGTGTCATTGGAAGTGGTTCTCCAATGGAAGATTTTATTTTGTCAGTTTTATATCCAATGTTTAAAAATAATTGATGAATAGGTATCTAAAAGCATCCTCAGACCTCAGACTCATCAATGGTGAGAGGTATTGCTTAACAGTTACCTAGGGGCCACTTGAAGTAATGAAATACCCCCACCCCCCCAACCAGTGACTTTTATCCATCCCTATCAAACTACCCCTATTCTTTAAAAAACTGGCAATTTGGACTCTGCAACTGAATTAACCTATTTGTTTGCCGTAGATCATGAATAATTATGAGGTGAATGGCTTAGCTAGGGGTAAGCTAGCTCATCATCTACCGTATCAACCCTTGGATAGTAACACTGAGGGAGAGCAAAGTCCTCGAATTCAAATTTCTAATTGAAGTGGCAAGGAAAATAAACTCCAATGCTCAAATAATGTCCAGCTTGACAGCTATATATATATATATATTTCAAATTCCTTTCCTTGTCCTTTATGTAGTGTACAAATGGGGGTAAAAACTATCCAAACAAAATTTGCGCTGTCACTCCCGCTCTGCCAGAAAATTGGTTTACTCCCTGACAGTACATATACAGACTGTCCCAAGTGTCGTATCTACCGATTTGATCGATAGATTTTTCTTCCTCATAGGAAAATCTACTAAAATTGGTAGAATATTAATTGCGCAAGCTTGGTTTCGTTAGTAGTAGGACCTGCCCGCCTTTGTGACGGTGCAGGATTCCTCGTCCCTTCCTTCCTTCCCCGTCCTTTCCCTGGAGGCGTCGTCGGGCTCCCATCGCGGCGGCGCCTCCTTTCCTTGTTCCTTCCTGTCATTCCCCTTCTGGTGGCAGAGGAGAAAAGCTGATCGCTTATAGTCCCTGCTCCAGGAGTGTATCCTGCGAAACCCGACCCAAGGGTTTCTTTCCTATTGTCCCAAGTGTCGTGTGTCATTTTTGACCTGTAATTTTAGTAACTTTCCATAGAGCAATGTTCATGAAAATTGGCACACTTATGGGGAAAGGTCCTAAGTTTTGTTGAGTGTAAGCAAAATTTTATAATTTTGACCTTTTGACCTCACAATTTGGGTCCAAACCAAAATTTTGAATCTGCCTTATGGGGTTCAATGTTAAAAAAATCGAGATAGAAAAATGTCTGAATTTCATTGACCAAGATGTCAATTCTTAGGGTTTCGGACCCGAGAAACCCGAAAATAACACTTTTATTGACGAAAATTCAACCGATGATCCAGTAAGGTCACCGTCAAGGTCATAAGGGTGACAAAAAGAATGGCATACCAACAAAGGTGTCGATCCATGGGTTTTATAGGGTGCCCAAGTCATTGGTATTGTGCAAATACCCGTATTATTCACTAATTGACCTCCAAGGGTCACAATAGGGGTCAAAAAGGTCATAGAGTTAAACGTCGGGCCATCATGGCAACCAACGTGTCAAACCATAGGTTTTGAAGGGTGCCAAAGTCGGTTAGGCAGTTCATCGATCCGTATTGTTGGTTTTTTGACCTCTGAGGGTCACAATGGGGGTCAAAGGTCATAGACTTAAACGTCGGGCCATAATGGCAACCAACGTGTCAAACCATAGGTTTTGAAGTGTGCCAAAGTTGGTTAGGCAGTTCATAAGTCTGTGTTGTTGGTTTTTTGACCTCCGAGGGTCACAATGGGGGTCAAAGGTCATAGACTTAAACGTCGGGCCATTATGACAGCCCAAGTGTGGAACATGGGTTTTAAAGGGTTCCCAAGTCAGTTTTGCAGTTCGTAGATCCATATTGTCGATTTTTTTTACCATCGAGGGTCATAATGGTGGTCAGAGGTCATAGATGTATGTTTTGAAATAATAGGAAAACTAATATCCCCAATCAAAGGTTTTGAAGGGTGAATAAGTGAGTGGCGTAGTACACATATCCACTGTCTTTTCTGACAAGCCTCCCTTGCCCTCTTAGTTTCACGTCGTTGTTGATTATTTGCTTCTCAAGACATCCTTTTGCCCGACTCTGTGTCCACATTCTTCCTCACATCTCTCTTCAAAGAAGGTTCTAAGGAGGTTTTACGCCACATAGGACTTTCTTGATAACTATGCTGAAATCCCATTGGTTTTAAAGATTAACAAGCAAATAGCAAAACCCATTTATGCCGCTTTTCATTTAAGTATTAGACCTCCATTGGTAACGCTCAAGTTAAGGGTTGCGAGTTTATCCCATTAAAGTCCTAAAGATATGTTAAATATGTAGTTAAGAAAAAGTCCCAGTTTGACTGTAAAGACCGCAATACCCCATTCCTCTCCCTCGTCCTGCAAACATTACCGGCTGCAAATTTATCAGGACCTCTTTTCACATTCAAACTAGCAAATTGGTTGGGTATGTCTCTGCTTTGATGAGATTTTTGAACACCCAACAATCTCATCAAAGCAGAGATATGCAGTTGTGGCTACGTCTTGGCATTTCCATTAAGATGCATTTGCCGCTGAGCACTATTGTCCGTGCAGCGTGTACTGAACAATTCCAGGTGTGCGTTGTAACAAAATTCAAATATTCCAAACTTGAAGCCCGAGAAAGTGTAATGGTGCAGCTTCGAGAATAAGAGCATGGCATTCAAAACCTTTTTCTGCAATTGGAATGTTAACTAGCACAATGCTTGAAAATCACAACAACTAGAAAACTCCATGTTCACATTTCAGTTTATAATCCTATTAATTTTGTCGTTTTATGATATTTCTCTTTAATGGTTAAATATTTATCACATTGCATGATTCAATCAAAATAAAAGCTGGATTTAACCATTTCTTTAATGTTTTAACTTATTGCTTGGGACATAGCTAATATCTTTTTAAAATGAGTTCTGTCTTTCACTTTGAGCGGTAAATCAAAAGAATGTCTAGAGAAATAAATGATCAACTGTGGCGTGAAACTAATAGGGCATGGGAGGCCAGTCCGAAAAGACTGCGAGGAAATGGAAAAATTTTGGAAGGAAGGGGGGGTAAGCACATTGCATACTTTCTCTATGACCTTTGACCCCCACTATGACTTTAGAGGATCAAAAAACCAACAACACAGACTTATGAACTGCCTAACCAACTTTGGCACACTTCAAAACCTATGGTTTGACACGTTGGTTGCCATTATGGCCCGACGTTTAAGTCTATGACCTTTGACCCCCATTGTGACCCTCAGAGGTCAAAAAACCAACAATACGGATCGATGAACTGCCTAACCGACTTTGGCACCCTTCAAAACCTATGGTTTGACACGTTGGTTGCCATGATGGCCCGACGTTTAACTCTATGACCTTTTTGACCCCTATTGTGACCCTTGGAGGTCAATTAGTGAATAATACGGGTATTTGCACAATACCAATGACTTGGGCACCCTATAAAACCCATGGATCGACACCTTTGTTGGTATGCCATTCTTTTTGTCACCCTTATGACCTTGACGGTGACCTTACTGGATCATCGGTTGAATTTTCGTCAATAAAAGTGTTATTTTCGGGTTTCTCGGGTCCGAAACCCTAAGAATTGACATCTTGGTCAATGAAATTCAGACATTTTTCTATCTCGATTTTTTTAACATTGAACCCCATAAGGCAGATTCAAAATTTTGGTTTGGACCCAAATTGTGAGGTCAAAAGGTCAAAATTATAAAATTTTGCTTACACTCAACAAAACTTAGGACCTTTCCCCATAAGTGTGCCAATTTTCATGAACATTGCTCTATGGAAAGTTACTAAAATTACAGGTCAAAAATGACACACGACATTAGGGACAGTCTGTACACTAAAACCTCTGTGTAGTGAACCTCTTTACATCATAAACCTCCATACTTCATACAACCCCTTCGGTCCCATCAGATTTACATGTAAATTTATCGGCAAACCTCTTTGTAGTGAACCTCTTTATCTCGTAAAACCTCCACTTATCATACCAAGGAGACACCCCGAGACGGCCTAACTACCTCTGCAAATTGTACTGAGAGAACTAGAGGGAATGATTATATATGATGATATTCAATAGGATTGAAAATATTTTCTCAAAAGCGTTTGAAAAAAAACTAAGCAAACCAAAATAACTAAAAAGGTCACTTGAGCAAGTCACTTTTTCTCTTGTGTAGTCATTAATTTGCAAATAGATGTTCACTGATGCATGGATGTATGTTTAAACACATAAATATAATGGTTTAAAAGAGAGTAGTGCCTTTCATTTCCAAAGAATATGAAAAAATGGTGCATATCACGACAACCTCTCTATAGTGAACCTCAATGCATCAAATAGCGCAAATTTTGGTCCCCTCCATTACGATGTCAGGAGGTTTTACTGAATCACTCTTAGGAACAAGATGAGGGAAATTCTATCACAGTCTCTTTTCAGCAACCAAGGTTGCGAGGGAATATTGCTTGCCCACCAGCCACAAGCATAATTCACGCTGGACACAACAATGTTGGTGCATTCGATATCCTTTAAAATTGATGTTCTATATACATAACTCTCGCTCCTTCTTTTCCCTGCCATCACCGCCTCACCCTCTTTTCCGTCAATGCTTTGGAGCTACTCTTTCAGTTGCATAATTTGCGAAATGCACTCCAAGCTCATCCCCACTCCTTTACTCTCTCCTCTCTGAAGCTTTGAGGACAATAGTCTAGATGGAGAGCAGTGATAGCAGCAAGTTCCTTTCAGCATTAGAAAGGATGAAGTATATTGGAATTTTCAAAAATTAAAACGTATCATATCTTAGGGAAAATTTTTGTTAAAAGTTTCACAGTGAGTTGGCATCATGGCTTGTGTGAAAAATTATTTAAATTTTAACATTCTCCTACCTAACTCTGAGGCAGTGGCGCCGACTCCATGGGGCTTGAGGGGGACCGAGCCCCCTCAAAAATTCGTTATGGGTGTGAGGAAAAAATAAGTCAGGCTTGTCGATTTTCCCTGGAGTGTCCAGATATCGAGACTCGAGTTATCAGGGTTCTAATGTTGATTATACGACTCTTCTAAAATGCTTAAAAAACTGAAAACTCACTTCTTATAAAATCTCCCTGGGAAAGATCCCCAGTTTGGGCCCCCCCAATATTTTTTGTAATTGCTGTTTCCAGTTGCTGATAATCCTGCTTCAATTAACCCTACTACTTTTTCCTGCTTGCTAAAAGTCAACATTATCTCAAAAGAAGGAGCGATGTCTTTCTCAATACAAATAAGAAGTGTTCTTGGAACGACTTCATCAGTCCTCCTAGTAAAGCTATTACATCTTCAAAGTTAACTACCTACATTCAAATGTGTAACCCATCAAATCTACAAGTTGAATATTTTTTTTCTTTCAGAAGAAATCTTTCTATGATCTTCCTTAGGGTATTTTGAAAAGGAAATCCATTTGGTGCTGTTGTTTTGTTAAGAAATGTGAAATAAAATTGAAAGGAATGCTTCCAATACAGAGATGATGCCATCTAATGCACCTCCATTTCACTGAGTTGGCGCATTTGTGAGACATAATTAGGTAGAGGAACCGCAGCTAATCCATCACGCATTACTACTATCACACTACGATAAAATGTAGATGATTTGATTTGTTTGAATTTCCATCGTCAGCCAAAGAGTAGGAATTCAATCTTAGAGAAATCCATTTTTCCACAGAGCAATAGTAGAGGTACAAATTTTTTTGGTATGCATACTTTTTTCCCCACTGTACATATAATGAAGTAGTTCTCTCTTCCCCAAGTTGTGCATCAATCAAGCATACAATTTATAGGTAAATCATTTCTAGTTTGAAAAATGAAATTTTGCTTTCATTCCTGAGCAAAGGCATAGTTACTTATATGCGATAGGAACATGGAGAAAAGCCTGAAAATGCACTCCAATATGACACTTTTGATAGATTCTAGAACTACAATATTTAGAATCCAAAACATTCCAACCATATGAATGTAGCTGAAAGACACCACAATGGGTCTCAAGATAATATCTAGCTGTGCTATTCACAAATGCTTCATGTCTTTATTCTATTGATCCAGGTATTCCTTTATCATTATTTTTAACACTTTAACAATGCAAGTCTTTCCCTTGAGCACTATGTCTACCAAATCATACCTCTGATTTTACTCAGATTGAGATATATGCTATGCCTAAATTCAGCCATGCATTTAAAAAAAATTAGGAAAAATTAATGCTAAATTACTGTATTTCAACAGGGTAGAGGTAGCAGAAATCCTTCCACTGGCCCAGCAACTGACCGATCAAGTTTCATGCACGGAGGAATGGAAGGAGGCTATGCTTACATTGATTCATCATTTCCTCGAAAACCAGGAGATCGAGCTCGTCTCTCGAGCACAGAATTAGAGCCTACAGGTGAATAGCACGGTCTTGAAGGTACTCCTTGGCAGATTTGAATATTATGCATTCCAAGATGTCGAGCTTTCCTGGGGTGTATGGGCAAAGTTTTCTCGGATACCCCACCAGGTGCATTGGCTATAGACATCGCTGATGTTTTCATGACTAACTCCGCTATGCCTAACCAGCTCAACAATAAACAAAAAATAAAAAAATGGCACAATTTAAGTTCATAAGACTTGCAGTGTAGATAGTGTTTCAGCAAAATTATATGGATGAAAAAAAAATGAAAAAAAAATTGTGGTAACCAAATTTCCACAATAAACCCAAGATTTATGGTATGTAGTGTAAATCTATTCTGAAGGACTGATCATAAAGTGAAATCTATCGCATGTTGAGTCTGTATCATCAGATATTTTTATTGAGTGAGTACAAAATCTGGGGAATTAGAGATTTTAAAAAGCGCACCCAAAATTAGCTCAGATCACATGCTGAAACCATCATAAGCCTAACCCAATGTGAAGCAGGGGTCTACTATAACGCCAGATTCAATCCAATTTATTCTTATATGTATATAAAACCATTCCGTTTCATGGCAAGCTTCATCCTTGGTGCATATAAATTTGAAACCATGTGATTGACTGCGTGTAAAGTAACTTGATTCATGAAATGCTTTAATTTATTCTTGCTGCATTTGGAGCCTTTTAGAGACAAGCAAATCACAAAAAGAAGCACTTGCCCTACTCATTTCAGATATGGCAATCATCATGCGGCATCAGTGCAACAGAAATATTCTAAAATCATGTTTCCTATTTTATAGATCCTGACAGTCCCCTATGTTTAAGGTTCTGGACACACTTGTATGGGAACGGCATTGGCACACTGAGCATCATCCTTAGGGATGAGAGGGAGGAGAAGGAGAGAGAGATTTGGAGCCTATCTGGTGAGGCTGGTAATGCATGGTACCAGGCCGAAGTGCCTGTCTCCTCTTCAAATCCCTTCAAGGTATGCTTCAATGTTACGCTAGTTCTACCCAGCCTCTTTTCTTGCATGTCAATATAATTAGTGATAAAGTTTTCGTGCATCTTATAAGGTTTGTGCTGATCAACCACCTAGACAACTGAGGTTTAGCCCCTAACTAGTGGTGAGAAAATTTTATTATGCAACCAGTGACATCTGGGAGAGACAGCAACAAACGATATGCATTTTCTTAAAATGTTACTCTTCCATATTTATTGTATTAAAAAAATATTGCTTATTTTAATTTTTCTCTAAGTTACTAATCTAAAGCATACATTTAATTTCACATTTGCATACAAAATTGCTTTTTTACATTCTGCTGCACTTGTGCGACAACATTTAAAAAAATCTCCCTTAGCTACATTAGAATCTTTTGCCTCCCTGGACTCCTTGATCCATTGTGTTATGAGCATCAAGTCTGGCTGCTTACGCTTAGGCTGCATGGGAATGATTCCCAGAATAAAGCCATTCATTCCACATTTAACGCATCAGTGACTTGAACTGATGGTTACAACTGACATCCATAACCTATAACTGGCTTGTCATCTCACTAGAAATAATTATGAAATCTATGCTATAAATGAAGTAATATTTTCTTTATGTATGGCATCAGCATGTGTCGAGAACTAGCATTCAACACCAATTGGTGTTGAATGGTGTGTCCTTAAGGAATGAAATCCTTGCATGACACTTCACACACTCAATCTTTCATCAAATTTCAATCTATCAGACTTTTTTATTAACTTGTAAAGTCATACTCTGTGCCCAAAACACATTCCTTGGGAGAATATTTCTTCTAGCAGTAGGAAAAGTACACACACATGTGTACTAGTGACAGCAGGAAAACTGTTGTAAAACATATGGTGATCTCTTCTGACCTGCTCTCCCAGGCAGTCTCATCTTTATGACCTCTTTCTTTCATGAGTGAGACAATTGATAACCCTCCCTTCTTTCCCAAAATTGTCCCTTTTGCACTCATTGGCAGTCAGGTATCCTCCCTTACATACCCTCACCTACCCATTCCCTTGCTGCACTAGCCTGGCCTTCCTCTCTATGCGCAATGCTCCTCTCAATGCGCCATGGAGAATGGAATTGAGAAGTTAGATTCACCGAAGAATTTTAAACATTGTGGATTAAGAGGAACTAATTTCCTTGATGTTTGGTTTCAAATTAAACAGAAAATTATGAGCAAGCCTCTTCTTATATTTGTCTTGAAAATTTTGACCAATGAATTCATTTCACTGAATTATCCAAAGTTTCACCTATCTGTCCCTTCGTGAGTCCCTCTTATACTGCCTTGGGCCCTGGGAAAAAGGGTCAGGAGAGGATAACCTGCTCTGCCCCTCCCAGCAGAAAAAATTGCTATGCACTCACTCCTATGCAAAATCTCTCGCTCAGAGTGGAACACTTACAAACATCCAAATCAGCTGAAGGATTAAACACCATGCATGATGCATTTTGCTAGGTACCATCCCAAAAAGCTATGACCATGATAGAAAACCGCTTCTTTCATTACCTGTTATCCTATGTGCAAGATTTGACCGATTCTTCTTCTAAAGTGTCTTTTTGGATGGTTCGTAGGTTGGTATAGAGACTGTTGACTTTAATCCTTCTAAAGGCAAAATTGCTTAATTGAAAGCAATATAAGGCAATTCATTCATTAGTTAAAACAGAGTAAACTATCAGTCTACTCAGATTTAACTGGCTTCATTGTAATGTAACTTTGGGAATTGACTAGTGATAAATGCAAGGCAAAAAAGACTTCTTGTTATCCTACAGTTCTCTTAATCCAAGCGGTCCCCCCATGTTGCAGCCACAAGCAGGTGAGAGCAGGGGTGCAGCTAGGAATTAAGGCTGGGGGGGTTTAGGTGCAACTAATACTAGGGTGTGAGGGGGTATGGAATACCCACCAGGATAAGTGGTTGGTGCGAGATTAATAAATTGCGGAAATTTAAGATAAACGGTTCAAAATGGTGAGTTTTACGGCATTCTGAGGGATATTTTATTCATCCTTACACTATTATATTGGTAATATCAATCCAATTACGTAAAATGTATTAAACTTAAATATTTCTCTGAGCTCTGAGGGGGTGGGGGTTTAACCCCCAAAACCCTCCCTCGCTGCACCACTGGGTGAGGGCCCCCCTACGAGAGACCATTGCAAAAGTAGTATCAAAAACTAAACAATAATTTAATGGCAGGTGAAACAATGGCCACCAAACAAAACAACTTTTAAAACCAAAAATGCAGTACATACATCACAGTTTTCAAGTGTAATTTCTCAAGGAAAATTTATTAGTTGCTCGACTTAATGCTATTATTATATTTTTATTGTGCACAGATAATATTATCTGGAGAAGTGGGAAAGAATAACTTGGGAGACATCGCAGTGGATGACTTATCCTTCACTCATGGCAGCTGCCCAAGTAAGTGAATTTCATTGCTGTTTTTTTTTACATTTCAATATGATCATATCATAGTCTGGCATGAAGCCAGAAATTTGCTTGGAGGAGGGCTTAGGTGGTATGTAGGTAGTCTACAATGGCAATTTTCTGACAAATTACATGAATGGTAGTATGACCCATATACATATTTCATTATATAAGTTGTGAATATTTTTATATGATGCTGAATTTGTTGTTTGCTACTGCTTAAATGAACATAGTTATTATACATTGATCTGCAAAATTCACCTGACTTTTTGAAAAATTCAAAACTTTTGGGCTCTTTTGACAATTGCTAACAACCCAATTTAACCTAATGTATAAATTTATTTATTTATTTGCCCCAATTATTAATTTAAATAGTTTATTATGAAAAAATACCTTTGTGCATTATTTGACTGGAAAATAGTTTTGTACTGGAATGAGACCCCAGATAGCACAAAGTAAGTGAGTTAACCGTTTCTTATGGTTTTCTTACGGAAAAAATTGATAAGCAGCTTATCGTAAGCTAAGGGACTTATATAAGGCAAGGGTAAGACGTTAGGGACGTTTAGGTAAGGATTGCCGTCAAATATCCTCAGGCAATGTAAGTCACTTCTGTTGGAGCGCCAAAGGCGGCTGAACAGCGTACTAAACATGCTACGCGGCTCATCTTGACATGAATTTAAAGGCTATTGGGGAAATTTAGCGAGTTTTTATAAGGGCTGAACAACTGATAACAGATTTTCCCGTAAATAGAAAAAAATTAATAACTGCAAGCAACCGGCTAGTGAAGATATAAAGCATAGTACAAGTACTCTATCCATGCGGCGGAAAGAAAAAAAAAATCACACTAATGTGGATCCGAACGTACGATCTTCGGTACCGAAGCCCTACACGCTAATCACTGCACCACGGCAGTTTTTGAGTGTGGTGTAGTTACTAAGTATATATCCGATTACGTAAAAAAAACTTGTTTGGCATGTGCATGAAAAACTGAATTTATTCAAGGTCCATACATTTTAACATTTATGAATTTTAAATTATGGTTTGATAAACCGATGACTACAATACGTATATTAGATGTTCCTTCCGGCATTTTTATATTATTCTACGTTGGTATTCTTGTGAAATTGTGTTTTTCTTACGACCTTCGTTAAGCTATCAGTTCATAAATGTGAATGATTTTCAAATTATGGTGGTATGATGTTATTTCTCCTCATAATATAGAAGCGCCAATAATAAAAACATTGTTTTAATGCATAAAGGCCTTAATTAACACTCTGTAACGATGGGATAATAACAGCATCTACGGAAGTGCTGAAAGTTTGGCATCCATTTTGCCATTACTCTGGATGTTTGTCGCCCTGGCCGTAAGAAACCCATAACAAGCTTACTTGAGAAGCGACTTCCTTATTTCTTCCTTTCACCTTATCTCAATGACTTATAATGTGCTAGCTGGGACATAGCCATAATGTAGCCCCTGCTAGAAAATTCCGATGAGATCCTTAAAATATTTGTTTCCCTTCAGATTCAAACCACATGCATTCAACAGATATGCATTTTTTTATTGTACCTTAAACAAGATTGTGTGGTTCATGATCCAAGTATTGGTGCCTCTTGACTATTTGTTTCCATAGCGTATGTATCCTGGATAGGTTCCATAAGGGAAAAATTTTTTAGGGGGGCTGAAGCCCCCCAAATCCCCCTAAGGCCTACCTGCTTCCAGGCTTCCTTGGCTCACTCAGGCAGGGGTGTTTAGGTGAGAATTTGTCACTTTTGTAGGGCTCACAGCTATATTTTTTTCTCAATATTTTCCAGCAACCCCTCAAGTAGCTGCACCAATACCTGGAGACTGCTCTTTTGAAGTGGATGAATGTGGATGGAGCAATGTAGGTTCAAGAGAGCGGTATGATGACTTAGATTGGGAGCGTATCTCTGGTCAAGGTGTCAGAGTGCCCTCACAAGATCATACACAAGGCAATGAGAAAGGTAAAGTAAACAATAAATTTCTTGAATTTAAGGTAAAAATATTTCAATCAAAATTATTAATTTTTTCAAAGCAGCTATACCATCTCAATTCAACAAAATGACCGATCATTTGCTTAAAAAAATTGCTTTGTGATAGCAATGAGAGGAGGTATGAGGATGGTATAATTCTAGTTTTGCTTTCTCAGTACTAACATCGAATAATAAAAATGAACATGAAGAGCGCAAAAATTTACAGAAAATGGCCTTGTGAATTCTTTTTTAACAGAGTAAATTCCTATTAACAGTATTGGATCAATTTCCTATGTCTCAATGGTCATCATTTGTTACATTGATTTGGAATATATCCAAGTACAATTTTAATGTTATAAATTATACTAATGATTGCAAATGTTCCAAATTAAAAAAATCCCAATGTCAATAAAACCATGATCAGAATAATTACCATTAAAAAGTCTTTATCTTTTATAGTTAAAGCAGTTTTTTATTGTTTATCAACTGCGTTCAAAATGACTTTATTACGAGGTGGTCAGAAAAGATCTGGCGTGCTATTATTAGCACTCCGTTACAAATATTTTTATAAGTGAAGAGGTTGATTGGAGATAATATTGTGTCATTGTAGAAACAGTGGCAAGGGAATGATGGCTTCATATGAAAATTTCTTACTAGTAGTATTAACACTTTCAGTGCGGATGACATATATGTATATGCCATGAATGCTTTTCCACTCAGGCGTATGTCTTCGGGAGTTCGTTTTTCCGCTAGTCACTGGGGTGCTCCGAGCATGCGTAGCGTTACTTTTTCACCCTTCCGCAGTTTGGGAGTGACCTTACACCATTACGGAAGTGTCCGTTTCTTGTTCTACGAGTTCCTTCATTTTTAGTGTTTTTTTTGTTTACTTTAGTGCTATTTTTGGAACAATTTGGCAGGTTTGGATTTTTCTTTTCATTTCCTTCACCTCTTTTTCATTATTCTTATCGTAAATATCCCATCATGTCTTACAAATGGATTATTTTTTTAAATTAGTTTTTTTTACCTTTCTTTTAAATTTATTCATATTTTATCTGCTATCACAAAATTTATGATTAGACTAACTTTTTTATTAAAATATTTATCCCCGTTTCATAATCACTAAATTATAAAAAATGATCTTAGTGCGGTGCTTCAGTTAATTATGTTATATTTGAATTTCTTTTTCTAGGAAATTTTTTTATTATTGCAAATTGCGATTATCGTGGGTGATTTTTTTGGGTCTTTTTCCTACTTTTACGGCATATTTCCTCATTAGTTTCTCTAGGTCAATTACCAATCCTCTATTCATTCCGATTTTATTTCCTTTTTCTGAGTTATTCATAGGTCTTGGGGTTAGTTGCAGATTTTCTTTCTTTTCATAAAAAATAACATATTAACCGCGTATGCAACACTGCATTACAGTATTGGTCTGTATTTTTTTACTCTTGTATTTGTTTCCTTAGCTTTGTAAACCAAATTGCGGAAATGAATAGATAAACTCAGAGGCATTTTAAGCATTCCGGTATTTAACCATTATTTATTCCCTTGCATTAGTATTTTTATCTTATTTTTTTATTTATTCATATCTTATGTGCAACCACAAAAATTATGATCAGACTTAGTTTTTGTTAATAACGTATGTTCCCGTCTCAAAACTCACTATTTTATTCCAAAATGTTTCCAGTGCGGTCCATAAGTTTATATTTTATACTTTATTTATAATTTTTTACATCATTATTGCAAATTACGTTTTTTTTACATTTTTGGGTTTTTTTCCTAATTTTACGGCCTATTTTCTCAGTCATTTCTCCACATCAATTACTTGCCCTCTCTTCATTATGGTGTTTTCATTTTGTAGGTCACTAATACGTTCTAGTGTTAGGTACAGATACATTCTTACTTTTCGTAAAAACTAACAAATTAATCACTCATGCAACACTCCATTACAAACAAAATATTACAACAGATTGTAATATTTTGCTGGATAATTTTTAAGGCTCAAGGTTGGAGTCCCTCCCTACCAGCGGCACTCCCAGGGATTGTTTCAACTTACATATGAAATTTTCTTTGAAATAATCCTCTCGTAGACGGAGTAAAATGCAGAAAGCATTTTCCTCCGAACTCCAAGGGCCTTCACTAAGGGCATAATGGGTTGGAAGCCGTTGGGCAGGGAGAACTGGAAACTTGGCTGGGCCTTCTTCTCCACATGGGCGCAATTAGGGTTCATGCGATTTCTAACGATTGGAGGAGGTCAGAGTTAGTGCGAGTACCGATATTCGGGGAGATAATGTGCCGTCATAGGTTTTTAGGAATGATGCAGGCTCTTCATTTCTCCGCAAACCCTCGAGAAAATGAACCATTACCTAGCGATAGGCTGCATAACATTAGACCCCTGCTCGACTGTTTCCAGCAGTCCAAGAAAGACATTGTTTCTTCGGGTATGGAATTGTGCATTGGAGGGGTTGGCTGATATTTAGCCAATATTTATAGGGTTAGAGGCCTAAGTTTGGCACTAAAATTTACATACTTTGTGAGCCCTTTGGCCTTGTGTTGAGGCTCTTAGTGTATGCTGGAGCTAGTGATATTGATATTATTCATTGTGAGCAACTCTTGTCTTATTAGCCTTGTGAGCACAAATCCCTAAGGGGGTATAAGGAGCTGGCAATTAATCTAATTCAAATGATGGTTGTAAATAGTTTTATTTTGTATTATAACAAATTTAGTGGGGCTAAGAAAAGCCTGCACGAATTTAGGTTAGAGTTGATTGAATCCCTACTAAAAAAAGGGGTCGCAGCCGGCCCCTCCTATGCCCATAGCTACCTCCCATTTCCCTGCCGGAGAGAAACCGAAGAAGCAGAAAAGTTGCAGAGAGTGCCATAGTGAAGGCATCCATAAGACAGTGCTTAAGATTTGCCCAGAATGTGAAGGTCAACCAGGGCTTTGTCTATGGCCTGCTTTCAAATGTATCATAAAAATTTGTAAGAATTTTAATTGAAATGTTACAATTTTGCAATAACTCTGAGGTAACTTGCTTAGATAAAAAAAAATGTTCGTTCCATAAATTTATATTTTCATTGCCGTTCATTGTGTGTTCTACTTCTGTGACTTGAAAAAATTAAATCCACGGCCTTTGAAATAAAAAAATACACGTAAAGACTAATTCCAAGATATTTTCGTCATTAACCTAAGGCATCAAAGGCAGAAGAAGTATTATAAACGGAAATATGAAAAGTTTACTACTTCATAAATTACACGTGTGTAATGCGGGTTGTGTGAATTGTCAATTACTGGTGACGGGTGGCATACATGTATGTCATTAACGTTTTTTACAAATTGCGTGAAATAGAAGCAAAAGAAATTGCAAATTCTGTTGTATTACTTCCAGCACCATCGTTATGAAGGAAAGTCACCCATCCGTCACTGGAGGTTAGGGCAAAAATATCATCCGCATTGAATGTGTTAAGGTGTTAAAAATCAAATATGTCAAACTGGCAGCTTAATGAAGAGTTCTCTTTACAATTCCACAGGATTTTTCATGGCTCTTGCAAAAAATAATGTTCAGAGGCCCGGTAGCCGAGCTTGGATCATGTCTCGAGAATTCAAAGGCGGTTTAGGACCTCAATGCATATCATTCTGGTAAGGAGTCCTAGCACATGTTAACAATTAAATAAGCATAATTAAACTTAAGCTGTCATGTTTTGAAAATTCCAGGTTTTTACATAGTTCATAAGCATGCAATAATTGAAAACAGTGGTGATCCAAAATGGTAAATTTGAAAATTGCTTTAAAATTTGTGTGGAAAAGATGAATATACCAAATGACAGAAAACAAGATGTCTGAATGAATCACAGGTGCAATCCTACAAAAAACATTGATAAGCCTCATTAGACTGTTCCCACTTTGGAAAAGTCATGTGAGTTGTTAAAAATATGTAATGTCAAAGAACGCCTCACTTGTGCTCAAGAAAGTGCAGCGTAGAGGTTTCTGATGGTAGTCTTATAGTTTTACGCAGTAGCATTCACACTTTGTAAAGAGTGAAAATTCATTTCTTATCATCATCAAGAAGTGTCTCACGGGAACAACAAGTTAAGGAGGGACAACAGGGAAAATAGTGCCCACTGAGGGATAGACGAACTGCAGAAGCAATAGCAAAAGAAGTGAGGTTGTCCAAACCCCCAAAAATATCTGTAAAATTGAAATAAATGGCAATCTTTAAGGTGGCTCTCCAATTAATTCCATTATTCCACCATCTCATAAAAAAAAATGTTTAAAAATAATTGATGAACATCGAAAAACCACTTTTCTACGCATATCAGACATCAGACGCATTATCACGGAGAGGTATTTCATACCCCCAAGGCTCTGTGGAAAGTCAAAATCCCCCCAAAAGAATGACCTTCATCTGCTGCTGTGCAGAAGCAGCGGGGGAAAGGGCAGGACTGCGGAAGGTTGTGAGGATGTGGGAGTTGGTGTGCGACTTGCAAAGAGGTGATTTGAGTAAAGAGAGGATTGGGCTGAGGGAGATGGGTGCGGCCATAGGCAAGGAATTGGGTGGGGAGATGGACTGGGAGAGGGAAGATCCAATGGGAGGAAATGGACCAGTCTTGTGGATGGGGCTGCAGGGGCGTGCTTGGGCCAGGGGGAGGGGGAACCAAGGGGAATGGAGGTTCGTGGAAGAGCTGAGGATGTCCAAAGAGACTGGAGTAGTCTCACCAGTGTTCTGCAAGAATGTGAGGAAGTGAGGAATTTTAGGACCTTACAGAGGTTGATATATGACATCTGAGCTTTCCAATTATTTTGCTATCTTTGTAGGGATTATTGATTTGCATTCCTCAAATATAGAGGTACATTCAAAACTCCTCAGTTGAGCCTTGAATATGCCAACCATTGGCCTATTTCATAGAGCTATGTATTTCACAGGTAACCTGTTATGATTTTGTTGGTTTCTTATTTAAAAAACTGAAAGTTATGGGAATGAAAATACAAGATTCCCACTTTATATTACGAAATATGTATTATGCATAAAAAATTCTTATATTTTAATGATAAGAAGCTTAGTACATACAATAAATATAAAGGTGTAGACAATTTTTTTCAATTAAAAGCATGATAAAAATTGTCCCTTAACGTTCATTTCAGCAATGCAACTATTCCCTATAACCCTGGAATTATAAATGTGTATCCTACTCAAAATATGTCAGAAGAAAATTCACTGGTGACAGAATAGTTTTGGGGCAGATGGCTTGCCCTTGGCCAATCAGAGGACAGTGGTTGTGGCTTAGTGCTTCAGAAATTAAGTTGCAGTACCATTTTGTTAACAGCATGAATCCGTTAGCAGTTTTGCCAAATACAGTAGCTGACCATTTCTTTGGCCTCTGTGAAGATATGGCCCTCAATCCCCTCCAAATGAGTTGGTTCATGTATGCATTGCCTTGGTGCTGGGGCAAAAATACCTGTGGTCAACTATGACTCACACTTTTCTTTGTTCTGCATGTACGTTTAGTAATGTTAAATTTCTTCTACTATCCCCTTTCCCCATTAGTGAAACCCAATGACGGTGTCCTGGCTGTCGGGAAGGGAACTTTTCCCTACTCGCTTTGGCCACACTAACTCAGCCACAAAGATAGATTGAAATGGGTGTGGAAAAATAAAAACTCGCTGGCATGGATATTTTACACCTCTTTTTCCATCTAAATTCACGCATCGAAACTTTCACCCCCCACAATTACTGGTGTACATTTGACTAAGAGGCATATTTTCAGTAGGTTGCAAAACATGTCTCATAATTTGTATGGAAGTTGTGGGTAGGTACTCACATGGATTGATTGTATTTGCAGGTATATTCTTAATGAGCCTTTTATAGACAACACTGGGCCGAGCTTGGGAGTTTTAGCCATCCATGTGAAAACTCAGGACAAAATGGGAAATGTGAATGTGACATCAATATGGAAACTGTACAATCATCAGGGGCCAGAATGGAGACCTGGACAAGCCATGATCCTTGAGAATATGGACTATTCTGTATGTTTACTTATGTGTATCAGACAATTATCTCATCTGTATTTTCTCATCATGTAATACTGCCAAAGTTAAAATACTTAATATTGGTTTTCTGATAGTACATATACATTGATATGTATGCATCGGTGATATAGTGGCAGAATTAATAGTGCCGGAACGCACTTTCCTTAACTTTTTTTAGAAGTGAAATATTACTCTGTACTTATGTTTCTATGACAAATTAAGATTTACATTTTATTGCTAAATGTTTTGCTTTGGTTTCGAATGTATATATTGAAATTTTGAGGCAACAAAATTGGTAAAAATGTTATATTCACTATTATGTCGTTTGTCAACTGGTACCAGAACGGCTTGCCGGCCTGTTCCGGCACCATGACGCCCCTGGTATGCATGTATGACATTCAACATAATGAAACATGATTGGACATAAAAAAAACATTTAACATTTTTTCTGACCTATTTATGTTTCTTTTCGTTTTTAGATAATTATTGAGGGCACATGGGGCTCCAGTAGAGCAAATGGGTTCATTGGATTCGATGACATTACATTTTATGCTGGTGCATGCTCAAGTAAGTGTTTGTTAAAATATCAAAGCAGCTTAAGGAAAATTTGATGAATGGCAGAATGATTATGCCTTAGGTTTGGTTAATATGTTAAATGAAAATTTGAACACAAACAATTTCAATTAAATGAACATCCAATTTATATATAGTAGGGAAAATTTGCTAAGCCATAAATTGGAACCCAGGAAACATTCTCTTCTGAGACTATGACATGATTGATTCAAAGGTTTAAAGTTACTGAAGTCACCCTTTCAATTTTAATGGCTCAACTCTGGCATTGCAGCAGCATAGAGCCATGCATATCACTTTTCTGTTCATGCTCACCAAAATCACCATATGTTCCTGCATTGGTAGTGGACAATACCCATGTTCATTGACATTAATTTAATTAATATACTTAAATTACTTAAAATAACTATTGATTGAACTTTAACATTTCAGCAAAACCATCTGCAGCCACGGTGAGAACTGGTGACTGTCGCTTTGAGAGAGATATCTGTGCTTGGCAAAATGAAACACAAGAAAAGAACTCACCCTCATGGAGACTGGCCACTGTTTCTAGAAGGCCTGCTAATCTCCCAGATAAGACATTTGGAGCCCCAGGTAGAATACCATTTGCATAAGGAATACATATTTCTTGAATACCAGGACACATTCTTTATCAGTAGAATTTTGACTATCATGATATAATAAGTAGCTTTAGAAGAAATCTGCAGATACAGAAAAAGAAAATTTGCAATGGGTGACATAGAATAGTCATAGTGTCTCTCTTGATAGCTTTAAGTGTATTTTGAAGAGTCCCCTGCTGAATGTACATAGCAGACAAAATAAAGCAATCAAAACTATTAAGTGGAAATGTGTTGAGATTATTAAATCGGCAGTGGATTAATTTGGACTTGTCATGGAGGAAAAAAAGAACACACCAACTTTGTTATTTCTGAGTGTAATCGAGATTGAATAAGTTTTTTGAATTTTGGCGCACTTGCTAACATTGTACCGTTATGCTGTAATAAATGAGCGTCGTCTTCCGTTGATGGTTTCCTAAGTTGGTGTGTTCTTTTTTTCCTCCACGATAAGTCCAAATTAATCCACTGCCGATTTAATAATCTCAACAAAATGGAGAGGGAGAGATCACCCCGGCACAACAAGCGAACGAAAGGCACAGACATTTGGCAACGTAGCTAACTTACTCACAAAGTGTACAGGTCTGAAAGCAACTAAATTTACTGGTGGTTAGGATATGGCATTTTGGTTGGTTTTCTGGCAGTCAGGTGACCTCAGCCCTCTCACTTGGCCTGCCTCTTAGTCTCAAAGATATAAAATAAATTCTAGGAATGGGAAAGTCACTCAAAAATCAATTATTGTTATTCCCTGAAGCAGTCGCACAGCAAGGGGGGTTTTGGGGGAATAAAACCCTCCCCAGAGCTCACAGAAATTTTTAAGGTGAATCTATTTTACTTAATTGGATTAATATTACTTATGGAATACTGTGAGGATTAATAAAATATTCCTCAGATTGCCGTAAAACTAACCATTTTAAAACATTTATCTTAATTTTTTTCTGGCAGAGGGCCTCCTCACCTCTCGCTTATCCTGGTGGGTATGCCATGCCGCCAGGCCCCCCAGTATTAGTTGCACCTGAATCCCCCCCAGCCTTAATTCCTGGCTGCGCCCCTGCACTGAAGAAACATGACTACCAAACATGGCTTCCTTGTGACTAGTCCAACCTAGGGATCTTGATCAAGCAAAATCTTCTTCGCTCCCGATGACTAGGCAAAGCTAGTGAAATTATTTTTCAACTGCAGCCCAGCCCATTGATAAATCGTTAATACCTCCTCTCCTTCTTGCCAATGTCAAAGTGAAGTGGAGCAATAGTAAAAGAAAAAAGGGAATGAAAACTTGCCTGTACTTTGAACCAGAAATCAATTCGAATGAGAAAATATTATAATAACTTATTTATTACAGAATTTATATTTTTCATTCAGTAAAGAGTTAATCCAAGCGATGAAATGGATTGCCTCATAATGAATAAAAATATTTCTCCCCCTTATTCTCATAAAGCATTAATGGAAAGCAGTGGTAAGGCCTTCAAGGCCTTCGATCATGAAACAAGTATGTATGTAATTGTTTTGACCATTTGCCTCAGAAGAGCATCATTAGGTCAGCGGTGAAACCATTTTTGTATATATGTACATGCCCTGCCAATACCCTTTTAATATTCTTACAGCTACACGAATTGAATAATTTTCCCTCTCTCTTCCAGAGGGATACATATATTTTGATCTCTTCAACCAAAATGCGGGAAGCAACATGGTTCGTCTCATATCTCCTCAAATTACTGCAACCCAAGAAGAGCCCACATTTTTGTGCTTTTCCTTCTGGTTTGCTGCCTTTGGCAATGGGGATGCAGCTGAGCTGAGGATAGTTCGGCAAGATAACAGTTCCAACTCTAATGCTGAAGGAGTGGTACCAGAGAAGGTGAGTTGATGACTATGTGAGCGCAAAGGTATGAATGGCTCAATCCTGCAGTAGCCATGCTTCTATTTTATCTTTAAATTTTGAAGCATTTTCTTACTGAGTTTTTGATTGAAATTATGTTTTAGTAGGCTAGTTTTTTTTTATTCTCAGTAAAAACGTAAAAAGAAAAAAAGCAAATGGATTAGAAATCTATCATTATTTCATCCTAATCACAAAGCCTCATGAGTATAAATATTGTTGCAGTATAATAATGTCATGATTGCATGGAAAATTTAATATTTGACCCTTAAAAGTACCACCACAAGAGATCGTTTGTAAGAGACCAAATAGTGTTTGCCATATTACTGGGAGGAGGAAAAGCAGTCAGAATAGTAGCTAAAGTACACTCCCGATTATCCGGGCTAATGATGAGGAGAGACGGCACGAATAATCGGAAGATACGGATAATCCAATCTTTCTCTTAAATGTCTTGTAATGTTCATAATTTACGTAAAATAAACAATATATTATTATTTATGCAGTTATTCTGTTATTAAGGAGTTCCTGGACTCATTGAGAGCTTTCTTCGCCAGTTCGCGATCTTTTCAGCGACGATAACATGGTTGTACTCGTATTATTAATGCTCCATTTAAGGCCTGGTTTCGAAAACCATGCATCCGTGGCAGTGTGATCATCGATACAGAAAAGTGGTTTGCATAAATGCTTCAAAACCACTGCTCGACGTCGGAAACTACACTGTCAGGCACCACGCCACGTAGTCGCGTCTCGCACAAGTTGCCGGGTTGCAACTGCTGCGCGGCGTGTATCCGTGATCTAGGACCGCGGTCGCGCTCTACGAGGCTGGGAAAACAGGAACACGGTGATCCCGTGAATCGCTTCCGCTAGTGCGTGATCCTTTCCGTTTTACGAAGGGGATTCTAACGCAAATAATAAGCCCGGTGCATCCTAGAATTAATGCCGTAATTCCGATGATTTTTCGTCCAAGTTTTTTAAAAAGACCGCGGAAAAAATTGAGCGAGAGTGAAAATCATGCACGGATAATCCGCAACCCGGATAAATCGCAGCTGGATAATCGGGAGTCTGCTGTACTTGGATTCAGCCTGAATAAGCGCTGTCACTCATTGAATTAATTAGACCATATCTATTTGCAGGATAGAAATGTTTATGCTTACTGCTGTATGAAATTTTTTTAACTGTTTCAATAGTAAGAGTTCACTTCTTTTTATCTATGTGTCCGTCCTTGGACCTAGATTTTTTTAAATTCATATTGAATGAAATAAAATTTTCTAATCTATTCTATGTTTCCATCTTTATTTGAAGATCTGGCTTTTAATGGCTAAGGACATGGATACTTCACGACCAATGTGGACACCAGCGCAAGTTACAGTTGATTCCAGCACAGACTTTCACCTCGTGCTCGAAGGCCAAGCAACAAATGGAGGTTTTGCAATTGATGATGTAGCATTTACTCCTCGCTCATGTTCCAGTAAGTACAGTCATCATTATCTTAGAGTTCTATGAAATCCAAAACCTTTGGTATTTCATTTTTATAAAAAAAACGAAGTAGAGAGGTGCTTAATGGCAATAATCTTAAATGCCAAAAGGTCATCTTACTAAGGAGGTGATGAACTGTGCATAGTAGACTTTTAATGAGTATTGACACAATCATTGATGGTGACATAATATATATGGTTATATGTACACCTAATGAGTGGTTTCATATTATGCCCTAGCTTCTAGATACGTATTTGCAATCAAAGGATGAATTACATCAATTGCAGATCTTAAAATATTTGCTGCAGCATTAGCCATTGGTGGGTCACACCAGACTTCTTCCATGCATTACTGTAAATTAACTACATATTAAGTTTAAAGGCTTAAGCCATTTTGCAAAATGAGGAGTTAGAAAAAAAATTCATTTCATGAGTATTAAATTTACTATGGTTGCGTTTATACTGTATTTGGTTATCTATATCGTGCAACTGGAAGTAAAGTGTGTCGCACTGTTGAGTCTCACTGCCAAGGATGAAACTAGTTTAACGAGGGTGGATCATGACCTAAGGGTGGATCACACTCTTGCCAGGGTGGGTAGCCGCACTATAAAATAAAAATGAAATGGCTGACCATCTTATCCCACCACTCATGATCAGAGAAAACCAGTCATCTTGCTATTATTGGTGAAATGCATACATTCAGCCCGTCACATGACCCCACTCCCTATGGTCACCTCACATTGGAGTTTGATAACCAAAGAAAAAAACTTGATAACTAAAGTTGAAAAAATAGGATTGGCACCACCTAGGTAATGTCCAGGTTGCGATGACCTAGAAATTAGCAATGCTGAGTCCTGAAAATGGGCCTGTGCCTTATTCTTGAGGCACCGCACTGGGCCTCTGGCATGGCCCTCAGCTGCAATAGCTTGCAATTGCAGCTAAGGACCATGCCAGATGGGCGGCCAGCCCATTAATGGGCCCAAACGGTGAATGTCCCATGGTCCCCATTTTCCTTCCACCAGCTCCCTCTGGAAAAATTACGATTTTATTCATGAGATATACGACGTGGATCGATAAGTAACGCACAAATTTTTTTTAACAGAAAGTTTAATCAGTTAGGCAATATAAATTTTATAGCATTGAAGATACATATTTTACCAATTTTTCAACATAAGATCCAAGTCCCTCGATACATTTTTCCCACCGTGACACTAGTTTGGAAATATCCTGTTCGTAGAAGTCCGTTTTTTTGAGAATACAGCCATCTCCGCACAGTCGATTTGACTTCTTCATCAGCGTCGAAACGTTGCCCCCCCCCCCCAGGAATTTCTTCAAATGACCAAACAAATGAAAGTCCGAAAGTGCAAGGTGTTGACTGTAGGGTGGGTGTTGGAGTACCTCCCAGCCAAAGTTGTCAATTTTTTCACGAACAGAAGCAGCGATATGGGGACGAGCAAATTGTCGCGGAGCAGTATCACATTTGGCCTGTTGCCTTTGTCGCAAATGGCACGATGCAACTTTGACAATGTCTTCCCATATTTTTCAGCAGCGTGTGTCACTCGCGTTTAGTCCTTTAACCCCTCAAAAAACGAACTACACTTCGTTGCTCTTCGCGGGAGGACGATGCTAATACGCGCGCCATCTTAGCTCAGTAGTTCATGCTCCTGCAGCAAGAGCTATACCTTATCTAAATATGGCTGCTCTGACGCAAACCTTCAAACTAAATGTATGCAAAATTGCAACTCCTCAGTCGTAATAACATGGCGGAAAAAATATGTTGCGCGTTACTTATCCATCCATTCTCGGATATTACGGACTCAATGATTGAGCTGGCAAGTCAGAAGCTCGTCTCGGAAAGCGCGCGGCTGCAAAGAAATACTTTCTTATCCTCGGAGAACCCATTTCTGACCGCAATGCACCCGTATTTTGCTAACCACAGTCTCCTAGGTCTTTCATAGCTCCAATCAGTTCAAACATTGGCAAGGGCACAAGAGTGGCGGTGGGCACTACCCTGCCTACCGCGTTAATCCCTATTGTGCCCGTAATCCCTACCTCAGTCTTATGATTTTTAGCTAGCGTTTAAGAAGTTTGGCACTCAAAGCATAGCTGTCCGTTTGTAGAAATGCCAATTATTGCTGTATTGCCTCGTTATATGAAGGGTTTTTGCCATTTTGAGGATCGCGTCTCTTCGATACGGGTGATTTCTACAAGGTGGCTCGCACGGGTATTTCCACAAATGCTTCTTCCCAATTTATTGAAAAGCATTCCTTTCACGATTTTACCGAGCAAGTTAGTCAGCTTTTACAAGTGAATGCCAAAGGATCTCAGTGCTTGAGCTACGGAAGCGAAGAACCAAGGTTTATATCCCCTAGAGCGTGAGATTTCATCGTTGAAGACGAACTACCACTACTGGAGGATATCTCGCAATGATAAAAAGGTTCCTATGTTTCCCAAGATAAATATCTCACTGATTTTTTGTGTCGTATCATGCTGGGAATTTTATTCTTATTTCGATTTTCTTCTTCGGTGATTCAGATTGTTGATATTTCGGATAAGAAAAAAATTGAGCGCACGGAAAGAAATATATGACGTAATTGCTAATGGAAGGGGAAATTCGTTGTCCTCAAAACGTAAATTTGCCGTTCATTATCTTCTCAATAAGTTCAACTTGGAGAAGAAGTGAAGACGAAGGAAATAAAGCAGAATGTCATGAACAAATACTTTACCAATACGTATTTCCAGAAATTGGACGAATGCAAGAGAACTAGCGACAGGTTTGAAAAACGCGTCGATGTTGGTTAGAGAGGGATATACCCAGCTGACATGCAGAATAATCTCCTTGAGACCCATTGCTCAGGTTGTAGCCTATTATTGTTTAACGTATTTGAATTGGCTTTACTTTCCTCGAAGGCGAATTTATATCACTATTGCTATCTAATTCCTGTTTTTTCTGGGTAAAGCAGCGAAGAAAGGCATAAGAAAGACTAAGAGGTCTAGTGATAGGTCTAACAATAAGACCAGAAAAGTGACTGATAAGAGAAATCATCAGCAGCTGAGCTATCGCTAGCCACATCTATGACACAGCGCTCGCAAGGGGATGATGCAGTAGCGAAGATAATCACGGAAATGGCCACGACCACCCCCACCCGAGGGGAACTGATATTATAGAAATGGAGGGAAATACCTACAACTCAAAAATGAACTGACGCCAGAGGAAGCTCTTTCGCCTAATGTTGATAGCAATTTAACAAAGTTTCTATGCAAAATTATTCGTAAGACTGCCAAGATCTGTGGCCACCAGCTTTATCCTAGTTATGAAAGGGCTAGACGCAAAAAAATCTTCATACCCAGAGGGGACATAAGTGGAAGAAAAAAATTTAAAGTGGACCTTCAAGGGCTTCTGAACCTCACAGCCTCGCGCAACATAGCATCAATGCCAAGATGAAGAGATGATCACGGTGAAAATTTTTCCCTTGAATGCGAATGAAAACTAGTCGTAGAGTTGGTGAATTTATTTTTTTCGTTTTCTTATAATTTGAATATTTGAGTTAATTTATAATGGTTCATATATAATTTCATGTTTTCAATTGCATTTGTCAAAATATAAAATGCTTGTGAGGTGTTTTCTGATGAGTGTTATATCAGAAAAAATGATGACACAAAGTTCAACTTTTAATTAACTACTACTTATGTCTTGAGGCGCAGGTTTCGGCTCTCCCACAGAATTTTTTTCATCGTGTTCTGTTTTATTGCTTCTTTTCATCGGTGTTAATACAAAAATATTTCTAGCTGTAACTTTAGTAACCATTGTTTTTCGTATCCAAGTGCGACTTTCAAGCAAGCTAGCTGACATATATTGTTACATTTTATTAATAATTTATTATGTTAGTTGAATATAATTCGCGAATGTATATATCAAATGAGAAACCTCTCCATTTTTCGTTTGCTACCCGTTTTCCCCTTCCGTTTCGAAAACTGCGAGCGGTGATATCTTCATTGCGTAAAAATAATCTACATTCCGTCAAATTAACATCATATACTACAATTCAATAAATAAATTTTATTTTTTTATTCCCAAACCACCGAATACAGCTCATATTGAGCCATTTTATATTGGGTATCCAACAAATTTAACAATTAATTACACGGACTACCAAGCTCTTAAAAGGGGTAACCTACCCAGGCGGGACTCGAACCCGCGATTTCTTGTTTGGCAGGCGAGGACTTAACTCAGCCGCTACCGAAGTCAGCAACGTGTTTTTGACGAAACGCCTGCTCACACAATGAAGATAGCATTGTCAGCAATTTCGGATAAGGTCCTTCGCATTCACATGCCTATTTTTTCAGTGCATGAGAGAAGAACACGGCCCCCGTAAAGTTGGCTTCTACGGCTTCTACTATCTGTAATTGGCTCGCCTTAATTTAGGTGTCACATATCAACTCCGACTGCGACCCCTGTTCCAGCGACCCGTATCAAATTTATCATGAGTATCAAATTTCTCCTCGGAGTCGTCGCGGGCGAAGTTGGGAGGGGAGATACCTTTCCCCCTTTTCTCTCCCTCGAGGCGCTTAGGATTCGGTCTCCATTTCCCGGCTCTGCGGCTTGAGGGCTTCTTACATTTTATCCTCACACCAGGCCAAACAATATGAGATATTTTGCAAAAAATTTTTGGTTCGGCCATTCGCGATTTTTTGTCACTTTTTGAAGGATTATTCATACAACGAGCATAAATAAATAAAAATTAGTTAATATATTTGGGTATCTAGGCATTCTAGAACAATACTATGCAACTTTTGGATCAATACAAAATGGTTAAAAATTAGGTTTTGGAAATTGGAAAAAAAACTTTTTTCGATTCCCGCCCACTGTGCATAATACCCATATTAGAAAGCAAGCAACGCAACGTCCAATCAGAGATGTATTTATGATAAATACTGTGTAAAATTTTATGTGTTGTTTGTTGACTCCCTTATGTGAAGCATCTAACTTAAAATTTTTCATTTTTTCAGTCCGACCAGCAAAAGCAGAGATTGTGGAAGAAGAACAACCATAATTCCAAGAGGAATCAAAATATGAAACATAATGCTTTAACCCTTTCTAATTTATTGAAAATACATGATGTAGCCTTCCTGGATAATAAATATAATTTTGAAAAAGCAATAATTTTTCATAACTAAAGCTAAATTTCAAAATTTATTTAGCAATATAATACTCTAGACTGTGTCTAGTGTGACCTAGACTGTTTAATACCATACTCTAGACTGTGGGGTATTTTTCCAGAATTTTTGTTAGTACCTCTTCAAACATGTTATGGAAATTTGAATGAATATCTTTAAAAAAACCAGGTAGAGTGTTGAATATGTAGTGGTCTCTCAAGAGGCCTTAATGCAATAACAATTTACTGACTCACAATGGCAAACGAATCCCAAAGGAGAAGTACTAGGTAAGTATTGGTCCTGCAGGTAGCAAGATATTTGCTTCAAGGGATACTATGGATGTATGAAGGCTACCAGCATATTGCAGAATCATAAATTTCATTGAGTAAGCAAAAACTTTTGTTTGCATAATGCTGAAGGTTTTGTCATTTTTGGTTATTGCCAAAATATCTACAGTTATTAAGGCTTGGTCATTGTAGGCCTATGTTTTCCAAATCGGCCTGAGTTTCCAAAAAATATTTTCAATCTTAGGGCTGTGACAGTAGTAGCAAATATTATCAGATTTTGAGAAAAATCCAGGTATGAGACACTAATTGCAGTCCACAACTAAGAACAGGTAAGAGAAAGTCAGAGAATAAGCGCCACTGGGCTAGTTGTCTCCTAAAGGGATGTATCTCGCAACACGGGGGGGAGGCGGGGGGGTGCTTAAGCCTCCATAGTCCTCGGCTGGTGAAAGGACTGGATATGACGTAGCATGGAAATAATTTTATGTAAATATCATTCATTCAAAACCAATCTCATAGATAGAAGGGAAACCAACTTCATGATCATACGGCTAATAAGCTATAGTTTTATATTGTCCTAAGTATTTGACATAGCCTCTTACTTGAGATTCCTGAAATTCATCCTAGCCAAGCTAGCCAGCCTAGCATTTTGAATGCTGTTTTCATATCTTGAAGTTGTAAGATATAGGAATAACTTAAATCATTGTTTTTAGTCCAAGAAGTTACTTAACAAAATAGTCTTGTATGTTACCATTCTTTACATTTGGCCAACTGGATGTCTAGCAGAGAAAGTGGAGCTAGTTGAATGGAATAGTCCGCTGCAAAGAGTGGAGAATCAAAGAATTTTAGCCAAGTCTTTGTAACATGGCGACAATGGATGAGTGGGGATTGGAAAAAAGTAGATGGAAGAACATAAGAAAAAAATCTCTGTTATTGCATGTCATGTGTTTCATCAAATCCATAATTTGAAAGATGCGAACGCCAACTCTCAGTTGTGACAAAGAAACTCTTCTGTTCAAAAAGAGTCAGTCCATTTCTTGACTTCTACCTAAACTATTACATGAGTAATATCTGCTTATTCTTTTCATCGTTTAAAATTTCATGAAATGTGTTTTTTGGACAACTTAGATTACATTTGATAGCAAAATTCTCCCTCCCAATTTGAAAGATATTTAATTCCAAATTGGTACCATTTACTAGCCAAAGTGGTCGACATTGACCCCAAAGGAGAAAATAATTATTTTTCAAGCGAAAATGAAAACGAAATGAAAGTTTCTTCCACGTTGGATACAGGAGGTAGTGTCACTTGAATGAAAAATTATGAAATCGATGAAAATTTGTTTACCAACAAAAATGTAATGAAAGGTGTGTGTGGAGTCATATTTAACCCCACTTAATGGTTATATGCTTGAGAAGTGTCTCAACGATCTCACATGACTGACCACGATGTTAACTTGGCAAATGCAGAAAATGATCTGAGCTGTACTCTTCCCAAGCTGCCTTCTGTTACCATTCAAGGGTGCAATATAGAGAATGATTGATCAATCTATTGTCCTGACAAATATTTCAATTTATATCAAACGTATTAAACAATAAGCCGCGGACATTTTTGTCCCTTTTGAAAATTCGAAGTGTTGTCTCTCCTTCTCGGGTGAAATCTTTCGACACCTCAATCAAAGATCATCTAAGTGCGAAGTCTATGGAAAGGAACTGGCGTCCTACTCTGACTGTGCGATCATCACACGCCTGTGGCTAAGACTGAGACGTGATGGATTGGTAAAGACAATTTTGGTAGGTGCCGTGGAAGGAATGAACAGCAGAGGAAGACCGAGGTTGATTTACTTCACCCAAGTATTGAAAGGCAGAGGCTGCTATTACTTGGAGCTGAAAATGCTGGCGGAAGACAGGCAACGATGGAAGATTACTGCAAACCAACCCGAGGGTTGATGAGGAAGAAGTGGCTAAGACAGAAGTGAGGTCTACCCTCACCTATCCTACCAACCTACGGGTTGAATCGCCGAGTGAATGTGAGCGAGTCTTTCCTTCAATATTTTTCACTAGGTGATGGGATTTCGTTACTTTAAATTAATTTTAGAGTAATCTACTTCAATGAAAAAACTGTGGTACAACTAATATTTTGGTTTTTGAAAAAATATTTAATAAGACCAAAAACGTGAGCATAAGTTTTGGTCCTATTCAGCAATTTTTTCATAAGAATGCACAATAAGCTGTATTTGCGGATTTTTTTTGCAAATTTTTTACACCTTGGCTTTGTTCAATCACTTTAGTCAAATTGAGGTTTTAACTTTAATTTTTTTCGCCGCACTGCTAAAAGTAGGTTATACGAATAGGTTTAATGATATTAGATATTGAAAAATAAATTTTGAGATTGCTAATTATTTGCAAAAATATCAGAAAATCTCGAGGATTTGTTAGTAAAACCTAGCCTTCCGGGTATCGCGTACCGCAAAGCTGGTAAAAATTGGCATATTTCGATGCATAAATCGAATTCGGAAGTGTCGTAAGCCATGAATGGTGTGAAGTCACTCAAGTCACTCACGATGCCTGCCTAGAACAAGCAACAATAAAGTCTGTCTATGGATCTCCGATGTTAATTTTTAAAACCGAACGCAAATAGAATTAACGCGATTTCAAAATTTCAATCCACTCCTGAATTTGAGCGGTAATGAATGAGTTTTTGGTATGCAACCCGCACCACGATCAGCATTTTCACCTCACCCCCTTACCTCCCAAGCAGTGGCCGATCTTGGTTTAGTCCAATGGGGAGGGGAGTCTGGGGAATTCCTCCCAGCCGAAAGGAGGTTCAGGAATTCTGGAAGTTTGGAATTTTCAAGGCTCAAAAACAGCTATGAGTATTTTAGGCTAACTCTTTAGCAAGAAAAGACAAGACTATGCCTTAGGTTTCAAACAAATTTGTAATTTATTTCGTAATAGCAGGCAAATTTACCGGAAAATTTAACTAAATATGTTTTTTTACAAATTGGTTAACTCCAAAAATTTCGATTTTATCTAGTGCAGGGCTCTTGAACTCACGGCCCCGGGCCGCATGCGGCCCAACCGTTAATTTATTAGGGCCGTTAGAGGCTAAATAAAACATTGCATCGCGTCACACAATATAAAATATATATCGACTCATTCGTCAATAATAAACAATGTCAAAATCGCATTGATTGATTGAAATTTTTAACCAATAAAGATTATTGCATTTTGAAATTAGTATGTCTTTTTATTTTATTGATGTGGTGGTAAAGTGACGAGGAGCATTATGGGCCGCCGGACGATGTGAAATCCATTTCTTGGCCCTTGCCTTAAAAAAAGTGAAAGACCCCTGATCTCGTGTATGTTTCCATCCAATGGGGGGGAGGCTTCAGTCCCCCCTGTCCCCCGTAGATCCTCTTCTGCTCACAAGTATAACGCGCAGTACACCCGCAGACCGTTGACTATTGAAATTCATATTCTTGTTACCATCAACATTCGTAATCAATATCACCATTTCACTGATTTGAATGCTTGATGATATTTTTATGAAGTACCTACCAATTAATTCCAATGCATAACGTGCACTCGTTCACCGTATTTGTAACACGCATCAAGTCTCTTCAAAAATGTAACAAAGAAAAGATGCAGAACGTGAGTTTAGCTTTCAAATCGAGGCTAAATCTACCCTGAAAACTCTACTGCATTCTATTCTCCTTCAAAATATTCCTGAATTCATTCTTGGGCGTATAGTCGTTAAGTTGTGTAGCCATTGTCAAGTTGCTTAGGCCTATCAAGTCAAAGAGACTCTCGGTTAACACAGGCAGCATAAGCAAGACTAGCGCGTTGATTACGAATATAATACGGAAACGGCTGCGTCTGTCTAGTTGACCAAATTTTGATAATGAAAGTTACTATTTTTTGCTTATTCAAATATATATATATGAATGAATACACTATTTCTATTCATCTAAATGAGTTATTTTTGTTCCACAACGATGCTCGCATATATGTTCCCGAGCAATGCGTGATTTTCATTGAGTGGCAATCCGAAATCGAGGCGGTATCTGAGGTGATTCTTCCCCTGGTTTTTCATTATCAAATGGACAATCTCACGGCTACCGCCTCCTCCCCCATCTGCCACCAATCCGCTAGCCCAAAACTTGTCAGTCTAGCCTGTGGAATTGAAAAAAGTAACATTCTGTCCTCCGCTCGACGTAAAAAAATTGAAGAGATTTATCCATTCACTCCGGAAATGAAGTCTCCTCTTCTCCCTTGGACTCCTTCTCCTGCGTACCCAAACGGCCTTTTTAGCTTTCGCTATTCAAAAATATGCGCGGATTAGCCGTGTTGGGAGTTGTGGGAGGCTGGGGAAAAAAATTGAAGGAATCCTGAGCACGACCCAAGCTTGGGGAAAGAAAAAAATTGCACATCGTCTCATTTCTCGTGAAATTCCACGGCTGTAAAAGGAGGTTTGGCGGGGCGGGGGCAAGATAGAACGCTTTGCGTTTTTCCCGCGGGGCCAGGCGGCCTCTCTTACCGCACCCAACAGCTGTCGGGGCGGAACGAGGCCCATAAATTGTGCGGCCCGCGACGGGACGAAATTTGCACTGAATGGAGATCCATTGATAGATAACCCCTCGTTCCTCGAAGACGTACGAGCGCAGCCGGCGAGGGAGCTTCATCCCAGAGCGGTGAAAGCCGGGACAGACGCCGCAGCCACAAGACTGCTGAACAATGCTCATGTTACCATGGAAACGGGAAAAATTATCACGTCAAACCCTTAATGAAAGATCCAATTAAAGTACTGATTTATCTGCTTTTGTCATGAGTGCTAAATTCCATAGAAATAAAATTTTCATTCGAAAAATTAAAACTCACAGTATTACTAATTAACAAACCCTTTTTCAAGCAATACCATTGACGGAATCAGCCAATCAGCACACTTTCCTACGAAGAATCAGTGGAGTGGGTGGGGTTTGGCAGGAGATCGCATATCTCCCACCTCATTCCATAACTCGCTCTTTTCCGTCCTCACAGAGGGGTTACGCAGCGTCGTCATGTTGGCGACACCCACCATGTTGGGAGTGACCTTCCCTTTGCGTGGTGTGGACGTGCGGCGGTGGACCTTGGTTCGTGGCCCGTCGTTCGAGGGAATTTATCACCGAGAATGTCGTTTGGGTGTTGGGAGGGCGTCCCAGAGGGCTGAGTCGTCGCTATAATTCTTCGAAAAGGCCTCGAATAGGAATGGAAGAATGATGGCGCTCGGAACCGCACACAGTAGCTATTACCACGCGAATGGACAGGGATTGAGTCCCCGCTGCCCTGGGTGAGCGTCCCTGTTGGAAAAAGCATATATCGTACCGTTCGTTCCTGAGCGAGCTTAATAGTGGTCAGCATTCCGTTTTCCGTAACTAGTAAATTAGGGAGGCAAAATTCCTGCGTCCAACTTAGCCTTTTTATGACGCTACCCTAGAACGGTTATACGACGGTGGTGGTCAACGCTGAGCAACTTGAGATGAATATGGAACCAATGGGATGTATAATTGACGGAAAGAGTCAGCGGAATGACAGAAATGGATTACAAGTGAGTCAAGAAGTGATAATTGCTCGGTGGAATAATGTATACCTTTGTTTTATCTTCTTTATACTAGACAAACGTGAGCACTACATTATATTTTTTGTCACGAACATTGAATCAAAATTGAAGTTTCAAATCTCTTTATCCTATGGAAAATTGCTATACACGCGAAAATACTTATAACTTACATCTTTATTATAATAATGATAAGTTCATTTTTCTATATTACAGGCAGCTGACCATACGAAGTAATTAACAATTACAAACATGGCATTCCTTAATCCTAATTTTGGTATTCGTCATATAGCACATAGTAGATTAATGGTGAGTTACCACCTTCCCCTCGTCAAATAAAGTAGTATCCCTCCCACTTTCAATGTCATGAAATTTGCGAAGCACTCCTCAAAGGTTACCGTAAAAAAGGAAAAGCGAAAAATGACCACCTGTGTTAAATGGGATGTGTTATGAGTGCTGGAGGACACCGACTTACTTGCATCTTGTGCTACGGATGATAAGAAATCACGTCTCATGTATTTTGTGCCAATCATTCAACTTTTCCGCACATGCATACCAAGAGACATAAGTGTATGGTTCATGTGGACAGTAAAATCATCTCTTCCTTCTCGATGTTCATTCTCTGAAATTCTTGAGCCTATTTGCCCTATGAGTTCCTCAACAATGGTAGCTAAATTGTAAAGTCTTACAATCGGGAGGATGCACATTTTTTTAAACCACCAGAATGAGAAGGTCTCTACCTCAAACGTTCTCGTCGAAAATTTTGCGAATTAATAAAGATTTTTAAATGATATATGGGTTTTAATAAATAACTCTTCATCGGTTACTTTTGAAAACGCGACGTCATAGGAGCGGCCCGGTATCCGCAGCTGACAGAGCTAAGAAGTGGGTAACAATTTGTGGACGTAAGACGTCAAACACAAATTAGACGAAAATATTTGCTGTTGTGACGTCAGACTGCAGATGGTCTATATGTTGGGTTGCCAAGGGCTTGTTGAAAGAAAGAAAGGGGATTGTTTGGGAAGATTTGGAAAGACGTCTATTAAAATAATGAATGCATTGACTAGCAGGCATAAATTATTCTCAAAGAAGGAGCCTTGTCATCTACACTACAGTTTTATTCTTTGTTTAATGCGATAAGAGTATTAGTATTCATCAAAGCAGCATGGATCTTCAAGAGGAAAACGTATAAACCGTTTACAGTGTCCCGTTACTCAAGTACCTCTATAACCACGCCGGGGAAGGTTTTTGCAGTGTCCCAAAGGACAAAAATATGAAAAGAAAGTGGTTGATGGCCTACGGAATGGAGTGAAATAATTACTTTACATTTTCAACGGGCTATTTCTGTTAGGATAATTTTGACGTAAGTGCCTACACTTATACATCAGCGTTGTGATAGGGTTTTATCGAATCACCAGTTTCTGTCCGATGGGCCCCAAATTTAGCATTTATCACTTATTTCACATTGTAAACAATTCTAGAAATGTACCAATTAGTCTATCCAATATAGGATTAAATATGATGGAATTTAGCTGTAGGCTGCTTTTCACGATAATAAATAATGATAACAATTATACTACGGATTATAATACGGAGGAAAGACAAGGAATATACGAGAAATGTGAGGCTTCGGGCAGGGTAAACTCAATACTTTGGTTTTGGGATTCCCATAACGTTCGCTGCATGTCAGCCCAAAGCTTAAAATTTCGACTCGTTTTTGCTGTGGGTGTCGGTTCAAAAAAACAGGAACTCAAAAAATACAGCGTAAAGAGCACTGGAATATTATTTCTTAATTTATCAACTGCTTTGACGATTACTTATTACCTTTTCAACGATTTTTTGGCTCTTAACTCCGGCCAATTGGAGAAAACTATCTAAGTTACTAAGTAATTACATAAGATAGATTTTCGTCTAGAAATTGATCAGTTAAATCTCACTGGGCTATAAATAAATGTTACAAAACGTTTGCAATATATTTTTTATTGATCGAATATTTATTCACCAGTTCGGTTTTACTCCATTCATCGCGGCAGTGACGAAGCAATTACAGCTTTTCAAGAAATTAGCCGCCATTGGGTAGTCTATCACAGGTAAGCTGCCGGATTGTACCTCCTTTAATCCCTATTAAGTCAATATGTCCCTAAAGGAACTACTTTAAAGCCCGAAGGTGATTATTTGCTCTGATCTCTTTCAATCAAGGCTCTATATTCCATAGCGAAGTGAGTGGTGATCTGTGCGATGACGTCGAACCAATGAAAGGTGTTTCAAGTCATGTGACGTCAAGCGATGCTCCAGAACTTTTACTTAGCATTTAATGACGTTTTTAGCGTGCTGAGTTTAGACTCATATATTTGGACTCGTGAAAAAATTGTCTATTCAATGAGACAGTACCAGGCTGAACAAGTTTCATAAACATTCACCGTTAAAATATTGCTTTATGCTTCTCTTAAATCTTGTCACATCCTTACTCCTAACTGTAATAAATATCCCATAAATACCAGCTTATTTCCCTGTCTCAAATAACAAATTTGCATTAGCAATAATATCTCCTGGTTAGTTGATATAATGCGGCATAAATAGTACTAGTAAAATTGTGCTTCGGGAAAGGAAAAGTTATTTCATCATAGAAACTTTCTGCTACTATAGGACAGTATCAGTTGACAGTATGGGTTCTTATGGAGATTCGTTTCACACGTGAATCTCCATACGGCCGGGAGCGCGGTGTTGTCAATAGCAGCATAAAAATTAATATTGCGCTATGCACTGCTTAAAACTGTATTCGATGTAGAAAGAGACGCTGCATTTATTGGCGTCAATAATTTTTACACAGAAATTATAGTAAAGGCTATAAAAAACATTTCCTTAAATTTACATTACAATCGTGTATTTTTTTTACTTTATTTCCTTCTCACAATTGTCGTTAACCGTTAACTATATTGAATGGAATCCACTGCATAAAATTCGTCATACTATTTTATCTTTGAAGATTTTCACCAATTTTACAATAATTGAGAAAAATGTAGTTATACCGATGTAACACCCTTTAGGACAAGAACATTTGGCTTTTTGTAAGTTAAAAAGTAGTCGCCTACTAACTTACGTTTCTTACGTTGTAGGTCCCTATATGCTGCGAATGAAATTTGAAAAAACTACAAAGTTATTTCTAGTGAAAAAATCATTTACTTATCTTAATTTTGAAGGGAGTGTAAAGGTTTTGATCTTGAGAAAAAATATTATGGCGCCGGGCATCTCGCCTCACCTTGCCAACTCCTTGCGCACGGAGGGAAAAATCTCGGGCGGAAAAGGAGATTTTTGTCCATCCATACCAGGAAACATATACTCCTCCGTTACATATCCCGGATAGAGAATACTCATACGTTGTAACAGCAATGCTTTTATTTCAATACATTGGTACATGAAAGCAAGCAAATTTTGACGTCTTGGATATAAGACGCAAATTTCGCCTTGGGTCTTTCGGTCTGTTCACGGACACCAAGGCAGGAAATATCTCATAATCCGTATAAAGGACTACCCCTTCCAGTGCATGCCTTTCAGAAAAGGGCGCTCTGAGTTTATCCTCAAGTTCCATTCATAGGGTACCATAAAACATCTGCATGAGGAGCGACCCCAGCCAAGGGGGCAGGGGAAGAATTATCGAAGGGGTTCACTTTGTCTTTGCATTTTTTGGAGTGAACGAGTGTTGTGTGGTAAGTTTGAGATCTGTAGAGTGCTTTTATACCAATCTCTACGGTAATGTGCCCCATCACTATGTCCGATACGAAGAGGAAAAGAAAAGGTGAGAAGCTCAGAAGCTGCGAAAGTGAGTCAGTGCTCAACGTTTTCTCGTACTTCACAAAATCTCTCAGCATCACTTAAACCTCCCGAGAAACTTCGAGAAAGGCCACTGAGTGCTTGGAGTCCACTGTTCACACAGTGAGAAGGGAAGGTTTCCTTGGACTATGTATGACACCTTTAAAAATTAGTCACCCTTACAGAAATTCGAGAACAGTGATTTTCGATGATTTTATGAGATCAGTAGTTAAAAGGAAGGTAAATGAATCTTTCCTGGAAGATACTCCTCCCACATTAAAACCGATATCAAGCTCGGCCAATGTGGACAGTGATCTTTCACTTTTCAAAAGGACAACATTATATTGTCGTCTTGAGGACATAGGCTTAGGGTACGATCGTAGAAGAAAAAGAAGCATCCTTATCGACAGAAATGATATTATTCGTTGGCGGCTAATTATTTTAGACAGCTAAAAATATCGTCGCGAACAGAAGATCATTGTAGTCACATATGAAACCTGAATTAATGTTGGAAAAGTGGTGGAAAAAGTAGACCTGCCGCGTCAAAAAATAGAAACTCCGCGTCAGCATTTCCTTGCTGGACTTACAATTAATGCTGGGCATTCTGTCCCCACTTCCTGAGAAGGACGATTTGCAATTGAACATACACGGACAGAAAAAGGGCTTATAAAAGGAGCATCGCATGCGTTTCTATGTAAGAATGTTACGACAAGAATGTTACGACAGCTGGTTTGAGTACTCACGTCTTGCAAACCTAACCGAAGGCTCTGTTGTATTGGTAGATCATCATAGCATTTTTCCAAGCATTTTAAGCCGTCCAAAAAGTAACATTTCGGGAACTCCTCAAAATAGGCATTATTTTGGGCTATGACTTACTCCTTAGACATAAACCTTTGTGCCCCAAGCTATTTATTGAAGTTAGAAAATGAGATAAAGTCATTGGAGGCCAAATCTTTCCCACACGGAAAGTTTTGTAACGATTGGAACATAAATTCCATCAGCATGTCAAGGAAGTGGACATAGACATTACGATTGGAGTTGGTTTTCATGATAACATTGAAAAGCCAATTATCCGTCTGATATAACCATCTTTCTCTTATGCGACATTGCCTTTCATGGACAATAGCCAGAGCCAAATAATATTGCATAACATGGAAGGAATAGAAATTTTGTTGCATTCAAAAGTGGCGATATATTTTATTATCCTTCACTTAATTGTTATTTTTCACATTACAGATTATTCAGTATTCAACTTGTGCATATTGAATAACAGGAACTCATGAGAGCTCAAGGGGAGGGAGCACTTCTAGGTTACAACCACCGGGGCCCGGAACCAAGCCCGAGGCTTATACGCCAGGACACCCGGGGAGGGGCTGGAGGGGAAGGAAAAAGGATGGAGACGGCGCGCCGTCGCGATCGGAGCCCGCCGACGCCTCCAGGGAAAGGAAAAGGGTTGGAAGGGAGGGGAATAGGGTTAAAACACTCCAATGCAATTGAAGCAGAGGAGGCCCTACCTAGCGAAACCATGCGTGCGCAATTTTTCTACCACCATCCCGGGGAGATTTTTCTATGAGGAAGAAAAATCCCAGATAGGGACAGTGGGAAGCATATTGAATAAGTACATACATAACATAAAAATAGATTTTTCCTTTTATATTGGAGCAAAGGTATTTTAGTTTACGCTTATAAATTTCTTAATTTACGCCGTCTTTCGAGCGATCCAATACTCCTTTTTGAATTACACCATTTTGGCGCTTTATTATGTGTAGTTGCATACGCTGGCAGGATGCCTGCCGGCAGAGCGGAAGCTTGGCAAAACTGTTCTCCATAAGGCCCGTACAGTCAACTAAACGTGAAACGCTCTATAGTTAACTTAAGCGAAATCTTCATGTAAAAGGAACGTGTTCACAAACCATTTACACGCATGACAATGCCATCCTCGACTGTACTAATAAAAGTTACATTTTACCACCTTGAGGTTCTCATTGTCAGAAGTATGCTAACAATACATTAGTGTTAGACGAACAGGGATACGTCGTAAAAGTGGGACCATCAAGGCTCGCGGTTACGGCCATGAGAGAATGGCTTTCGGTCGGGAGATCGAGAGTCGAGAAGCCTTCGGCTGGTACACAAAGACCCCCTCAGTCGCCACCGACCAGTGGCTAGGCCTGGATGAGGGAAGAATTACAAATGTGTCTCCATGCTCCTGGGTTTCACCTCGTGGATGTCCATCGACCTGAAGACGCCGGTTGGAATACCGGAGAAACTATCGTTGCAAAGAAAATCCACGCGGTGAAACCCAGAAGCATGGAGATGTCATCTAAACAACGCCGCGGAAAACTACGCATCAATCACAAATGTACTCGCGAGATCTAAGTTAAACGCAAAAGGAAGTAAGGTTTTTTGGACTAATAGTAAAATAGAATACACACCCTTAACTTTGCATCAGCTTAAAAGGGTAACCTGTCCCAGTTCAATCAGTCCGCATGAGTAGTTTCAGGACTGCATCGATTAACCCGATTTCTATACTTCAGTGTTATGCGTTAGAAATACAATTTCACACCTTGCACATTTTAATTCACCAACGGTTGAGCGAGTATCACGTTAACACTCTCAAATCATCAGCAAAGGTATTTGCACTTAAAAGTTGTCGTATCACTCAGATTCACAATTTAACAATAACTCAAAAGTAAACGTGCATAACAACACTTTGAGCATTTTCATACGCAGTCCCCCGCAACAGTCTTCATCGTTGACGAGGCAACACTGAACAACGCTAAATGCGAGGGTCTCCGACCATCGAAGAAAAACATCCTTTCCTCCACCAGCCTCAAGCGCCACTCACTTCATATTCGCGTCATCGCCCGGGACATGGCGTCAACGTGGCCGCTCTGGGTTTCAATTACAGTACTTTATCCTAACAAAGCTAGCCTTGAACAGAGGCAGACAACCCACAGACCTGGAAAAAAATCAGTTTTACCGAGAAAATTCCTTTCACATTCAAGTACACGCATTCAAGTCCCTCAGTCGGCTATCCGATGCGTTGTTTAGTAGTACTCAATTAAATAGATTAATTCATTCGACCCTCGCGACTCTGACGGCAGAATAACTCCAATTTTTAGAAGAATGGGCCTATGAAGAGGCATTTATATTTGTCAAAATAAGGCTTAACGAATTCCCAAATTTCCCAATCTATTCCTGGGCAGTGCAAATACACAATTTCTAGCATGGATAAATAACGTATTGCTCAACACTCATCGCCATGAAGGTTTATTTTTAACCGATGAAAATGCTACCTAAGAGACAACGTCAATCACGTGTCTGCAGGACTTACTGATGCCAAATCATCACTGCGAGGTACTTTACCACCCGTGATCCTCTCTTACTGACATCATCAACGCACAAAAATGGGCAACTTGAATTTACGTCAACATGATCTTTTCGTCTAAAATACCGTCATGGAAGACCGCAGCTCACGTTGAACAGGGGAAAATTACAAACAGACCCCAGCTCTCGATACGAAAAATACATCTCTAGTTCTCACGATGAGGATACAAATAAATATCAATTTCTTATGATTAACATGAAAGCCAACGCGTCTCTACAATGAGTGCAAAGAAAAAAATGCTCAAAAAATATTCCATGCCCACAAGATCCGAATGAAAATATTACGTTTTAATTGAATTAAATAACTCGCTCTGTCTAAATTGAAATTTATCATCTTTATTTCTTAAGTATGGCAAGATGGATTGCATACTAATGCTGGGAAAATTAAATCAATTTTGTAATTCATATAAATTAAAACATTTTCATTGTTATCATATGTATTTAAGGCAAAATTAGTAGCATTCCTGAATACCACGCGAGAAATATTGGAAGCACGCTTTTGCATGAAAGAGTAACCGGTAGTATACTTATAGTATACTAGCAGTTATAATATCTACCTCTAATAATTCTTAAATTTAGGAAATTTATTACCAATATTGTTCAGTTTGCAAAATTAATGCCAAACTGACCGAACAATTTCGTTCCAAACCAAAAACATTTTATAATATTAGCTCGTAGTTTCACTCGGAAAGAAATTTTTTGATGGCTCGGATAAATTTAGGGTGCAAGGGAACTTTTTCCTGTTCACGTTAATGTGCATAATGGAAAATATGAAAAATCTTTGAGTCGTGATTTCGGAGAAAAATTATTTATTATGGATATTCACCGAATAGGTATAGGCGACGTAAAAATATATATGTGTCTTCCAAAGCAGTTGTTAGAGGGAGTGGGGAGGAGGCGTCGGACGTATTTTGTGGAAAAATTGAGGATATATTTAAGGTAGCACTAAAACGAAATTTTTGATTTTACCATCTCAGCAATCAATATTTAGAAATAATTGGAAAACGCATGAGAGCTGTTTGTGTACGCATATCAGACCTCAAGACATACTCACTGAGAGTTATTGCATTCAATCACCGTGGAAAAACTAGTGTTGTGGCGATAATGAAGACGCGACCGCTTTTTCACGAGACGAGACGATACCACTTCCACGAGACTTTTGATAGTCTCAAAATACAGTTTTATGAGATTAATTCGTATTTAGTGTAGTAACGACCTTATAACTATGAGTCTTTTGTGCTAGGAAATAAATACCACGTTTTTATAAATTTTTAATTGTCCTATAGTCCCCGAAATCCTAGGATTTCGTCATGCTTAACAATGTAATCTAAACATTTTTCATATGAACAGCCTCCAAAACTTTTCTCCGAGTCAGAGGACCTCGGCCTCCCGTTTCTTTCGTGCCATTTACCTCAAAGTCCATTCCCCAGTTTAGAAACCTTAATCTCTTGCCTCCAAGAGGCGGTGATTTACCTTATTTATGTATCTTAAGTTTTTTTAACACTTAAAGGGTTGAAAAAAATAAGTAAAAAATGAAAGGGAGAACTCTGTATTTATTTTTTCAGAAAATGATTCTGAATACTAATTTCATTCGAAACTTGCTCGTTCTCATTTTTGTTTAACATCGCCTTATTAGATATCCGCCGGGTAACTTCTTTTCTGCTTATTGCCGCTGCCAGATGAAAAGTTATCTGCCGCTAACTGCATAGGCATACTTTAATTTTTATGCATGTTAATGCTGAGGTCGATATTATTTCCACCATCCTCAGAGAGTCTAGATATATCCCTCTGTGTTTATTCACGCAGATGGTTTGAAGGGCGCTTATGCGTGGCAACTTCTTCCTGTGGAGTCAGGAGTTCCCAAAAGTATGAGATTTTCTTGCCTTGGCAACTATTCTCGAGAAGAGGTTACTTCCTCAATGGGTGGACATCCAATGCCTGAAAACCGTGCTACTGAATAACGACCCACTTCATCGCCTCCTCAGTCCTGGCGTATTGTATACAACACATCGACGTTTGAATTTTTTACCGCTTGGCTAAGGAAAATGTCGTTTTTGCAACTTGGCCAATGCTTCCTGAAAGAATCGTACAGAAGCACATAAATCGCTAATGTTTTTTGTTATCATTTAATTAACCAGAAAATATGAAATTCACATAAAAAATAACGGCATGTTTCATTGTGGGACTTAAGAGGATAGACGAGAAGTAGGAGTATCAATCTCTTTTTATTAACTTCGCTCATTTCAACGGTAACCACAAAGAAAGGGATATAGGAAAAGTTGTTATGCTCATTCTGAAATTATTTGAGCGTGAGCAAAAGCTGTTAGCGTCCAGCAATTACGTGAGGTGAATTGAGCGATTTTTTAACCCCTGTTCTCCCTTAAGTGAGATATCGTGAGATTGTTCACAACGCGTATTTTCAGTATAAATACGTTAATCTACGCTTCATTGCGTTGAATTTATCACAAGAAACAACTTGTTTAACTGAAATTAAATAATCTGATGCCATGTCACAACAGAATGTCGTAAATGTGGACCCACCTTTTGGCTGGACGGTAGCTAAACAAATGAAGAGCTACAGTTCTACTTTGCGGCGTTCGCATAGCCGCGATAAATAATATTGTGTAGAATGTTTTCATATTTTAATAGAGAAACACGTTTTTATTAATTCAACCTAGTTTTCTCGCAATTTTACAGTTTCTTGTGGAAAAATTGTGACGACCACTCTCCCCACCTCCCCCACGTGAGATTGGGTGAGAATCAGCTTGACCCCCGCCCCCCTAAACGCCTAACGTAATTAATGGATGCTCCCTAAGGAGTCACCATTGGCAACGGCTCCGCGAATGGAAGATCCGTTGAGGAACTGAGCAAGACACTACCAATTTTTAGTTGCACTGGTAGGCAATTACAATTTTAGGTGCATGGCTCTTAGGGCAGGCGCTTACTAGCGCGACCACGACCACGACCTGCGGCACACGACCAGTTTTAGCATTGCAACTAATGGAGCGACGCGCACTCGGCCAAGTGCGACTCGTTGGTCGGACCCGAGTCGTCCGACCAAAATTTTTGAATTTGGTCGTCCCCGACTCAGCGGTCGTTGCGGCCAGAAATTACACACATTCTTATGGCGCGCCGCGCACTGACTCCGACTTCACTCCGACCCGACCATACGAACTGAGCAAGTGGACGGTGAACGTGTTTTGCTATCGTGGGTGTGGTCGTGGTCGTGCTCTGGTCGGAAGGTGTGCGACGGAGATCTGTCGTGGTCGTGATCGTGGCCGCGCTAGTGCGCGCCTGCCCTTATATCCTGAATTTCGCAGTACAAGAGTTTTTAGAACTTCGTGTTTTAATTTCCAAAGAATAGCATTTATTAATTGACTATGATGATTTTAATTAGAGGTTGAGAATAAATATTCAGTTACTAAAATTAGATCGATATATCATAAAGTTGAAAACAGTGAGGAGTTGCGAAATAAATTCCGCGGCGCCTGAGAAGCTTCTGGGGAACCCTGTAATAGAAGTCCCAGCTTGGTGGGATTCGACAGATGATGTGATTGGAGCATCGTTTAATATGAAGGGAATAATTTCAATAGTAACTGATAGTATCATAGACCTGAAACGCCATAAAATTAGTGAATCAGATGAGGCGCTGCGAGAAAATGTGTACGGAGTTATGAAAAAATCTGATGTTTTAAATCATAAATTAGGAGGACAAAGTTACGAACACTGCCACTAGTTACCGTTCCATTTAAGTTTTAGTTGGGCACATGAGTAGGAAAAAACGGTAGAAACACTGAAAAACAAGCCAGAAATAAATCAAGGCTATGAAAAACTGATGTTTCCTTATCAAGCTGCCTGGGACAAGATATTTAAGCACTACCGCCCAACGAAATGGATTTACTGCACAGCTTTAACGTTTGACCCTCGCCATAAATTTGGCACATTATTCATTACATCATGGGAAATAGAGATCCATGTTAAATCTCCAATGAAATTTGAAGAAAATTTTATAGTATATCATGACACGTATTTTACTCAAATACAGCCCACTCAGTCAACAAGAAAAGAGAATCTACAAAGGTCTGCTTGGTTGGAAGTGCGGAGGATGACTGCCACGAGGGATACTCACTGTACAAGATAAGATCATCGTTTTCAAGCATACTTTAAAAAAGAAAACACTATAAATTAGTATAACATGAAATATGAATTTTAAAACCAAATCCAAGTTTTGATCGAAGCAACGGGAAATTATCGCTGAGCGACAGGTCTCATTAAAGGCAAATAATACTGCCTAGTTTAATTACAAAAAATAGAGAGAAAAGTGAACTGAGAGACACCTATTTATTCATCTGACTACAATTTTGGACATCTGTCTTTTGGGAGCATAAAAATGACCATTTTTATTCATAAGATTTGTTCCTCCGATAGTTCACTTCTACATCCATTAATCATTTTTTACGTAATGAGCGGTTCTAACCTCATCATATTTTTTAAAGAAATAATGCTAAGAATACACCCTCGAAATGACCACCAAAGCATATCCCCTCCATAAAAACATCCCATAAATTTTTCTCTGGCAAAGGCTCTGAATGCAAATGCAACTAACAGAATTTTGACATAAAATTCCACGCAAGAAATGAGTAAACAGGAGGTCATCAAAAATAATAAAAAATCGTCTGCTCGTTTTCTCCAGCCTTTTTTTTCAATTCCAAGGGTAAATACACAGTTTTGTAATAATTTGTAGCTAACATTCTTAGGATTGATTTCACGCGGATCTCCATTAAAATATTCTATCATTTAACGTTTTGATCATATTTTTATGATTGGGTTATTTTTTGTGCATAATTTTCCCCTAATGTTATAAAATCAAGTGTTTTATTCAATATTTCGCTCAATTCATAACATATTCATTTATTCTTCAATGTTTACGAATGAGTAGCGACTCGTGCACATCGAATATATGCATGTTCGGTGTACGTTAAAACATCTATATTTATAAGAAAATTATTGTTGGTACTGCTATGCATTCTACTGACGTTGATGTGGAGAGAGGGAACTACTGCAGACATTTCTTAGTTTTTGTAAAAGAGCTGATATTCGTCCTTCATTCCAAAAAAGCTGAGAATCAAGGATCGCAATATTAAAAACGAACATGATATTTCACTTACACAAGGTAAATAGTCTACCTTGATTTAATTGATTCAAATAATCTGCCCGCTTTTTACTGTTTTACGGGGCTCAAAGATTTTGCTTCACTCAAGGCAAGTTTAATAAGATTTTTGCATGATCCAGCTACTTTCGCCGCAACGCCACGCGCCGCAAAGTCACTCCAATGATAGCAAAATTAATCAATTATCTTAAGTTGCCGCTTTTTTCTGCAGCCATTGGCGCCTTTACATTTCAGAAATACCACAAGAATGCCTCCAAGCCCACTGTAAGGGCTTGGCGTACGTTGCCAAAGTCATCATGGCGGGGTAACAAAGTTTGCTCAATTCGGAATAAGATTGTTTAAAGCCTTCTATAACCTCTTAATTTGTATTGGAATACCTAGTGCCTACCCGGCAGATGTTAGGCACACCTCTTGACCGCATCCAACCGCAGAGGTTGAATGATGTGAACTAACAAACAGTAATGATAAAACGACTCATCGGGCCCATCCTAAAGTGGCACTATGGGGTTCGGGAACATGAGGTATGCACTAAATTTGGCTGCGATCTGTGCAGCCGTATGGTAACTCTTAGCGTACAGACAAACAGAAATCCTCCTTTACACATATAATAATATAGAATATTTACGTATTCTGCAGCTATAGCACCGTCAAAGCTGTGGAAGCTTCCTAGTGATAGGTTCTTTTTCCGTCTCCACCAACTAAACAATGCCATCTAACTTGATCTAACAAGCGGCGGAAAGGCGCGCGGAGGGTGGAAATAGTTGAGTGACATCTGAAAGATGTGAAGTGAGTGAAATGAAACGCTTACTTTCATCACTCCCTCGCGACCAACAAAGAGATTTATTTATATTCGTGGATGTGGGATGGATAGGTCTTGTCTGGACGTGTCTACGCGTCCGTTGGACCCCCCAGGGGTGAGATCCGTCGCTGGGGGGTCCGCGCTCGCAGCCCGTGGCGGCCTTTCTATTCCTGTTGGCCCGAGACAAATCGTGCCAATCGATCATTGTCGCCTAGTGAGGACCTCCGGGAAGCTCAAACATCTTCGGAAGAGATTCAGCTTCCGCGACGGAATCTGGTTTTCGAGGAAGGGAATGTATGTGTTGAGGCTTTGTTTGCCACGTGGACTGCTCTCATCGAAAACAATCTCGATTTCTAGCGTGGAGCACGAGAACCTGTTGACGCACCACACGATTCACGTCGACGAAAACTGTTATCCTCGGAGAATTTTTGCGTTTCCAATATCATTTCCAAATTCCCGTAACTTCAGAAATCCATAAATGGCGTAAGTAACGCATGAAATAAATAATGTATCGGATTGTAAACTTACTGCAACAAGGAAAAGGGAAAAGGTCACTCTCCGGACAGTGGAATTGAGACATTGATTTTCGACTTTGAAGAATTATATGCGACAAGAATGAAGAGGTAATGGCTTTGAATAGAGAATTAGTCAAGGTGAAAAAGGAGTGAGTATTTTCTCGTATTTCAGTTCGTGCCCCATTTTTCGTTCATAGAGTTAGAGAAATCATTTTGCATGTCCTCACTCACTCAGTAATTCAACCCGAAGGTTGAATTGGCTGGGCCAGGGTACAGGTCACTCCAGTCTAAGCTGATATTTAGGGTAGGGGCAGCTGCTTTGCCTACACGACCTGACTCTTCGATTTTTTGTTTCGACACATTTTATTTGTGTGGGTGTCACCTAGATTTCATCAACAGTAAGTTTTTCAAACAAGTGTTGAGGAGTTCAACACTTAAAAAACTGGGCCGTGAATTAAAAAAACGTGGTAGCAGAGAGGATATGAGGAACTTAACGATAGTGAGTAAATACTGTAAAAAGTGTCCTGGAATTCCTATCCTTTCTTGGTTTGCTGCATTTGAAATTTTTAACAAATAAACGGTAAAGAATATTGTAAAGTAATTAGCTAAATAATATACAAAAGCGGCAACAGTGTCATATTCCTGATATATTTAATGTCCCTGAATTACTAAGACGTGGGTGACATAAAATAAATGTGTCAAAGGGGGGCATGGTATATCCTTAAACCGATTAGGATACCCTTAATGTGGCTACGTAGTAACATGAACAGGCTAAATTGATACCCAGGGACTCTAATTTAATGTCCCATTAATATCTACTTTAGTTGATAGACGGAAAATGTTGACATCCTTATGAATGTAGAAAATCTCTGGAAACGAATCCTTAAATGGGCAACTTCGAGGAAGAATATCCAATCGGTTCAAAAAGCACGTAAAACACCAATCAAATGGTCATTGCACAATTATAATAGTAATTGTGGGCAAGTGCAACTACCTTTAATTTTAATGTGTCCAAAATGCACTACACGACGGTTGAGCTTGTGTCCAAAATGCACAACACGACGGTGAATCGGTTGAGCTTCTTACGAATGCACCAAGAAAAGTGTTTCCAAGATAGCATTTAAAGGCACTATCGCTCTCTGCTTGTAACGCCGCACTATAGTTTGAAACTTACAAAAGGCGAGAATTTAACATTGAAAGTGGCTACTTTATGTCCCAAAAATATTTGAGCTACCTCAAAATCTTCATGATAATAATTTGTAATGAAAATTTCAAACTTATTTTTCCAGAAAGACAAAGAAGCTTGAGGAAGATTTAACAAATTTCATAGTGATCGATCCGGAACAATGTAATGTTGACTTCGATGAATAATGCCCAATCGGTTCCCAAAGAACCTAAAAACACCAACCATGCGGTCATGGCACAATTTAATTCACATAGCACTTTAGAAAATAATAAAATTTCAAGGTTCCGTCATCCTCACCGAGCGTGTCTACACGCAGGTAAATTTAAGATTACAGCTTTCCGCGACCAAAATTCCACATGCCGCTCCTCATTATCAATACTTACGGCAGGCTTATAACACGAGTGCATGGATATGATAACTGCTTCAAACCTTATTAATATGACCTATTGCTTCAATGAATAACTGACCGCTGCCAATATTAAGTTTTTATGTTATACCAATATGCTATTGACGACCCTTTTGTGAGAGGGGAACTTAAGATTTGGATCAGGCAATCCAATACTATGGCTCGATTTTCAAGTTTAAGTTTATCATCACCAAGTTATAGAAAAGCCCATGCGAAGATATCATATTGTTTTAACAAATGTCCATTGAAATATCGTCTTAAGGGATTCCGGAATACAAATTAGTTATTTTATTATGTGATCCGCTTTGACTTGATGAGAGGTTGACTTTTTGCAACGATAGAAATCACGCTTTTATTGATTTTGATTGGTAAAAAGCTTACCTCACAAAAATTTCAGAATCAATACGATTGCATGAGGGAGCGTGGTAACAGAGGGGATAGCTGCATCATTGCGCTGCTGGTCGAACGGCTCCGAGTTCAAATCCCAGGGAAACCCTTGGAGCACCCCTAACAAAAACCCTCGAAGTGAGAGGTGGGCCAAGGAAAGGAGCTGACCTGAATGTGTGACATTCATGCGCCTGTCGTTTAATATGGAGTGAGCTCTATCCTCTTCTAACCATGCCAACCCCCAAGTTGAATCACTGAATGAGTGATGCATGCACTCTTTTTATTTGTCTCAATTTCTCTTATATCTAGCAGATATTGTATAGAGATAGGAATATTTTCCTTCGTTCACAAATCCTTGTATTTATTTCACACTTAACTCGATACTTGAATATAAAGGAAAAAGTAAATAGATTTCCGTTTCATCATGCCCTTTCACCAAATGTCAATTGATGTTTTTGGATTAATCGTTTACTTTTAAAAGAACGACAAGTTGGAGTTTTCATTTATTACAAAATTAATGAGAATATATAGGATAAAAATTGTGGATGATTCCGAAGGATTATATTATGTGTAATACTTGCTGAAAAAGTTAGCCAATACATCGAATACATACGTTTCTATTCTTTACAGCTATTGATGTAAGTAATTATTGTTGGATGCGCACAAACGGTGGATAGTTTGAAATGATAGCACATAGCTACTAAAGAGCTCTTTGCAGAATGCATATGAGAGGAATATGAGCCAGGAGTTTGAAGGATGAGAATACACTGGTAACAAAGAGGTAGGAAAATAATAGTGCGAATATTGAGATCGAGCCTATCATGTCTCCACAAATACCTCTTTAGCGCAGCGTCGCAACCCGCAGCGCAGTGAGCGAGAAAACCACAACGAAGACGAGTGAATAACATTTAGTGCGTATGTTTATTTCTCTTTACAGAAATGCATAGTTTTTCGAAATGGTAGATTAGCAAGAGTTCCGAAAGTAGAATGTTTGAAGGGTAGAGTTTTTTTCCGATAGGGCGGGCAATAGGGCTCCATCACACGTGCCTTGGAGCGTGAAATAATCAATATTTCATGAAGTTGTTTCGCATATATATTTGAAAAGATGTACAAATTCATATAAACATTACAGATGTTCCGGGGAGGTGCTCGTTTATATGTGGGTCATTTCACCTTGTTTCAGTGCACGATTGTACCCTTGGGTCTCAAATTTTGATAAAAATTTCTGTAAGAGTATGTATTAACCACGAACTAAATAACCCCAGACCGTTTCGCTGAAAAAATATTATGTGAAAACGTGCCCATATAGTATTATTTTTAAGCAAACCTTGAATATGAAAGGAAATATTCATATGAACGTTCCATAATATTAAATTCCAAGCGATTGGAGCTATTAAACTGTTGACGATGAGGAACTTAAAGGCTGCGCACGAAACCTTAGCGGGTCAAAGATCAAGGAGGTTGGAATATTTGCTGAAACGGTGAATAATTATCACGATAGGACGTGCCAGCTGGATAGAGAGGAGTGGAGTTAGTTTCCCTTTGACTTGGTGACATGATGTGGCCTCCGCTCCTCGTCTGTCTCGCGGGTGAGTACCAATACCTCGAGAGGCTAATGCGTGTGCAACTGGCGCGTGGCTTGAAATTTGCTTCGGGGGAGATTTGGTGGTACGCTGGTGGCCTATTCCGACATTTATTGTTGATTCGCGGATAACGGTAAAACATAAATAGCATCAAACCAGCGTGTATTTAGTACATATGAATGTATGTAGTATGCTGAGTGTAAAATTCATTGTTGGTGTTATCTCGTAGTCTTCCGTGGCGTTCTTAGTTCATTGAAACTATTGTCAACCTATGACAACCAACGCGGCGAGAATCCGAAAGATTGAGAGTTAATTGCTGGCAATTTTCAGATATCATGAAATGTGACTTTATCGAAAAATTGAGTGTCGGAGAACAGATGCCACAAGGTCAGCGGTTGGTCTTCACACAAGCAGATGCATCGGAGGTTGCCGCCGAAAGGGAAAAGCTTTCGAGGGGTCGCTGAGCCTCCCTCTTGTCTACCTGTCTGGATCTGAATTACTGGGACTCCCACGGCCATCTCTACAGCGGTTGATATTCGGCCTCATCAATAATATCCCTCCATTTGATCTGTCCCTCTGCCTCCGTTGCACTTATCTGTTACACATTTCACTTTCTTAAAAGATTGTAAGCAGCAAATAGTTAACCATGAATCCCCTCGTTTATTGTTTTATTCTTTGTTTTTGTTTTTTAACTCCGCAGTAGTGACACAAGTGATTGCAGCATAATAAGTAATGTATTCAGACTCCCGAACCAATAGTATGCGCTATTTTTACCTATGAAAAAAGAATTTTCTTAATAGTCTAAAATAAAATGGTATCAAATAGTATTCAATAAAAACTTTAAAAAATAATATAAATCTTTCTCTTCGCGAAAGGTAGGTAGTTGATATTTTATTTATTAAATGCAAAAACTAACATCGCGGTAAAACGTGTTGTTTTACCATTATTATTGATAAAAAACAAAAAAAACACCAACTTTAAATTCTAAAGAAAAATATCATATTTTCACTGAATATCAGATATCATTTATAATGTACTTAGGACGTCATGATGCATAAATTAAAGACGATAGTAGTAACGCACGGTTTTTTGATGGAACGTGGCTCGACTAGTGCCAGCTCTTACAGAAAGTAAAATTCAAGCTCTTACAGGCATGCTGTTCTTCACCTGCACTATCAGAAACATCGTAATGCCATTCTTAGACACCAGTCGTCACTAATCTGGGGTTAAATACTTTTACTACTATTGATTTAAAATTGCTTAAAGCTTCGCGGTTCATGAATTACTTGGCAATGATTTGTGGGTTACCCGCGTCTTGGTGCCATAATAGTCCACGCTCCTTCTTTCTTGTCGGGATCTCTTCAGAGATCATGGATTGCACAACATTTCGGTATGCACGGATCCTGAAGAAAACTCCAGCGAGGGGAAAAAAAACGTCGGCTATTTTAGCATCGAGACATGGATAGTGTAAAAAGCATTACTTAGTCAAAAACTATTAACATTTTTGTAAACTATAAATTTCAAACGCAAAAATAAATAGTTAAACACGATTCAATAAACGCTGGTAGGTTCCACAGTGGCGTAAAACTAAGAATGTACTTTAAACCATTATAGTAGTATTTTTCATTTTTTCTATATTGTGCCAAATGTGGAGAAAAATATTCAGCCATCAGCAAATTCTCCATATACTCTTGATTCCTCCACCTCAGTCGTGGTCTTCCCTCAGGATAACTAGCATAGTCTGCCTAAGTCCAACTATTTCAACTGCCCTTAATCTCACATATTATGTCTAAATAATACTTATTTTACAGTACTTACTCCATTGTACTACTCCATTTGTCGCACCATATCTATCTATCGTTATACCCGTTTCTCAAATTTATTAACATTTTTTCTCTTCCTTTTGGGACAAATTTCACGCTCCGGAACTGTAAAGCAGTTTTGAAGACAAAATGTTCATGTATGAACTAATTTTGATGTCTAATGACAAGGATTTTGACATTAAAATTTTATTGCAAACGTAGATATCAAGGCGGTTATTTTCTGGTTAATCCGTATCCTCATTCGCCATAATCACTCCCAAGCATATTAGCAAGCAAGCTAAACCTGCTATACTTTATCTAAGTTGTACCCATTAGTACGGAGCGGATCCATATTATTATTTTTCGACGTAAAGAATTATAAATTTGATTTTTGAGTAATTTATCCTCAGCTTCTTGCTCCCTAATTCAGGTAGAAAGTCAAATTTCACTAAATTGGTTTTTTCATGATCACAGAATTAATGTCTTTCATCATGAAAATAATAAAATAGTAGTATTCTACACCAAAAACATTTTAAGTAACAGTAAAATTTAGTAAATAGAAGGAAGTATAAAAATATCCAATGCATTGTCGTACTTTGGGGCTATTCAAAACTCAGGCGTACTTTACCATTAAATCATTCTAAAAGGCGCAATAAGAAACGGATGTCATTTGAGAGTAATGCCCCTTCAAAATTTGGCACTTCTCTTTATTTTGGAATTCGTATATCTATTAATGATATTTGTGAAAAATAATAAGTTTCAGCTGGCATTTAAGCCCTGAATGTTTTTATTGCAAGGTGCACTGTATTTTTAGAGGACCTGTCTAGTTGCTCTAAAGTATTACGGGAGGATAGGAAATAATTTAAATGCTGAAAATGCTATCGTGGACAAAAGTAATGAGAAAAATTTTATCCCAGCCCTGTTCATCAAACTAATTTTTGGGTTGAAATACTCACAGACTGAAAACTTATAAAAAAGACTGGCTCATACAATTACAGAATAATAATATCCTTATTTTATATTTGTTTGGAGTGTTTTTGTAAGAATGTAAAAGTCATCACATATCTAGCCTAAAAACTCTCTTTTCGAAAGAACAGGTTCGACACGACTGGTATATTATTAAAGCGACGCCATGTTACGGAATTCAATGCATAGGCGTGCTACAAACGAAAGTTATTTGACATAAATTTGATTAATTTTACAAACTGATATCTTAATAATAAAAGACCGCAATGAGTCATTATGGATCATTCAGTTTTCACTTATACATTAAACCACAAATTTAGCTTCCTATTCATTAAAGATGCTGTACTCTGGTGCATTTTTCTCCATTCTATAGGACTATAGCAATAAAACCCTGCATTTTATTGCTATAGTCCTGCAATTTTGATAAAATGTTTGCATTATGATTCTAACACTTCTAGGGGCAATGTTTTTGTAATTGCGAATTTCCTTTGCATTAAGACTAATGTGAGGATTTTTTTCAAATCTAGTAGCATGCGATCCTAACGAAGTGCATTGACCTGTGGAAAAGTACACTATACGGAATCAATATTTTCGCCTTAGGCATAAAAAATCATATTATTGGGATTATTCTTAGTGACTAATTTTTGGACATATCCTGATACCAAAAAGTACAATTTTTAACAATGTCCTGCATTAATTAAAATGAAGTGTGATCCTAAAATAAATTTGAGGCCTTACGCGGCTCCTTAGAACGCGAATTTCAATATCGGAGCTATCAACATTCATACACTGCTTCACCGACGTTACGACACTTTTCTTTTTCTCTTTAAGTTGTAGAAAAATTGGAATAGCTCTCTCTAATATTTCTTAGAACGCGGATTTGTGAAACATGGTAAAGTCGCTCGCCATAACCTTCACGTTCGAGAAAGCATCAATGTATTTCCCAGGAAACCTTGGTTCAGTTAGCCGTTATTTACAGATGATTCACTGAGATGGGTCCAAATAGGTGATACATAGGAATACTAATTACATAGTTACGATTTATTATAAAATAACAAGATTTGCTGGTTTTACATTATGTATCATTTTTTGAGAGATTACAATGATTTTATACACTCTTAGCAAGATTTACTTCTTCATAAATATTTTATGAGAGGATTAATTTATAATTACCCTACATTTCTACCTAAGGGTTCACTTTGAGTGAATGGGTCCTTTTAGAACAAACTAGACGTTCTTGGGATAAAGATGAAAGGGTTCGATTAACTGCTTGAAAAGTTGCGATGTACATAAAATATATAGCGTAAATAAAATAGCTTCTCTAAAACAACGAGATCTTTTGAGCTAATCATAATGGATCAAGTGGTTTGGTAGGAGTACAGATAAAAATTACGCATTCTATTGATGATATAGTAAGTATTGATGGTAGTACGAGAAGCATGAACTTGGTAAGGAAATGTGTTTCATTTTAATAAAATATTCTTATATTTCTCTCTCCTAGAAATATTTTTGTGTTGCACCATCGCCCGAATAAGTACGTAATTCCATGACTAATAAAAGTATGGGAGTGGATTCGAAACCAAGATTGGTCATAAACAGCAGTATCATAGCTGTGCATTAAGTTCTAGAAAATTTAAACTCCATCTATGTAAAATGATTCCTCGGGATGATATTTCATTTAATAAAAATAAAATATTAATTGTACAACATTTATAAAATCATTATTTATTTCTGACTACGACAATTTTTTCTTTATTTTTCAGTTGGCCTCGCATCCGCCGAGTATGGTACGTTCCTTCGACGTTATCTCATGAATTTCTGCGCTTACATACGTAATAAACCCATATAATTAGCATAATCCTTGATGGATTTATAATGTAACTTCATGAAACTAACATGTAGAAATAACTTCATGTTTAGAGAAATAAAAAAAAAATTTTGAGAGAAAATTCCCGAAAAACGCAATTCAATGTTTATCTTCTTATATGATAAGCAGGAAACCATTTTAGGTTAAAGAATCAAAACTGCGCTTGCAATGAAATATATTATCGAGAAACTAATCCATGACCCACTTCCTTTTATAAGCAGCGTGGAAACCCAACACCGAGTACAAGTACGTGGTCGAGGGAAGGACCCTGGTCGCCCTGCATCAGGTTGCCAACGATTTCGTGGGAGTGCTCAGCCGCGCCACCCTCACCCTGCAGCCAACAACTGCCAACGACGTCTTCGCCTGGGTATGCATATCACTCTTAAGCGTCCCTTCAAGGAGGTTCCACAGAGTAACCAAGTCAATATCAATTCCATGGAAATTGCAAAACATGTTCATCTAACTCCTCTTTAATGATCATTGCCAAAGATAAATAGGTTTTATACGCTGTCCTTTATGGTAATCTCAAAAACTTACATTTTTCTATAGGTTCTTGTGAAGATGCTAATTTATGGGTATTAAAAATTTAGGTTACAAGTTCATCACAGTGATCACTTTTTTGTCAAGAAATTGGTAAACGGATCATTGTATTTAAATGATAACACAAATAAATTTCTGGTACTTTAAAAAACAATTGGTTCTTATATTTTTAGCAAATTAATGATGCTACGATAGCCTACACACGATTAAAAATGAAAAAGAGATGCTAGAGTGGCTTAGTGTTTTAATTACGTATCATATGACTAGTCTATGCTCTAGTTAAAGCAAACGAAGTCACATGTAAAAACAGTGATTTAAAAATATTTTTATCGAAAGTTGGAGTTAAATATTTATTTTGAGCCACGTCATCGCTGTAATGGAATCACATCAATTCGAGGAAATAGTAATAATGGAAATAAGGGAGGGCTTGATGGGAATTTATACGAAATACTTTAATAAGGAACTATGCTTTGCTCTTCATCTTAGCATCCTTTACCTTTTAGCTTCGATGAAACGAGTGAGTTATTTTCACAAATCAGGTTTTTAAATGCTGGCCTCCGTACTGAAGGCAGTCTTTTAAGCAGCCACGCATGTGATCAACCAGTTTCATTATCTGTCCACAGCTCTCCGATTCCCAATACTCTCCGGTGCAATTAACTCTTCCTGGAGGATGGACATCCCGCATTCCGGAGAAGGCACTCAACTACAAGTCACTCCCGCTCTCCAGCAAACCGTTCCAGATTAAGTTCAAGAACGGAGTCGTGAGTAACCGCGGTCTTTAAGCACTGATCGTCCGACTCCGGCTCGATGGTGCTGCCAAAAAGTTCGCGTATCCAATTTAACGAAAGTACGCTACTGAACTACTCGTACTTTTGCTGTGCCTAGTAAAACATGGACAAATAGTGCAGATAGTCGAATCCATGCATCGAGTGCATTTTATGAATATGCAAGTCAGCTCTAAATTTTACCAAATTTAATTTATGTTGACGAACGCCGAGAGGGCGGGTACAGCAGTCTTTTCCAACGTGGAAAACATCCCGCATTTGAGGTACTAGGTCCAATTTTCACGATTTACTGACTTAGATAAATGGAATGATTGATTTATAAATGGATAATGCCATCATCTAAGTCCACATTAAGTCAAAGTCCACGTTTAACTGTTAGCTTGTTACAAGACCTCGACATAAAAGCTAATGTAGTGCAGTTATCTGTGGTGTGGTAATAAATAAATTAATGCATTGCGTACCGTGTCAAATCGAATAACTGATGCTTTTGGTAACATCAAGGAGGCCAAAACATATTTAAATTCGGAAGACCAGTGCCTAGGGACATAATGAGTCCCATAAACACTCAGCAATGCCAATTCCATGCAAATGACATGAAAGCGCACGCTGAAACTGGTGTTTTTACAGGTGGATGGGCTAGTAGTGAATAAGGATCTCTCCACCCCGGAGGTGAACTTCATCAAGAGCGTCGTGAGTCAACTTCAAGTGGACACCCAAGGAACCAACGGAATAAAATGGGAAAAAGAGGGCCAGGCACCACAGAGGACCAGGAATAATGTATTCCGTACCATGGAGGTAGTTATTAAAAAAATAAGTCCAGCTATAACTACTAGAGCCTTGTTAAACTGAGGGTTCGTTAGTAGTATAAAAGGAGCATAACAAAAAAGTTATTTAGATTAGTAATTGTAAGTACTTTATATGCATACATGAATCCATTTGAGTCAAGGTTATATTTTGCCAATCACTATGGAAGACGGAGTTTTTAAGTTGAGGTACTGATTGTCTAAAGTAAATATGCCCAAAGGCAGGTAATCCAAAACCATATACGCATACATGAGTCCGTTTGAGTTAGGGTTTTATTTTTTCATTCACTATGGAAAACAAAGTTATTAATTAAAATTTTATTGGCTTAAGTTAATACTCCCAAGAACAGGTAATCCGAATTCCTATTTAATTTTGGAGGGTAAATCTATCTCTGAAACTGGTTACTTGATTTTCATAGGCATTAGTTGCGTGTGCCGTTGTCCCAATGGCAACGTGGCTATTCCCTATCTCACCCTTCCATCCCTATCCCTTCCCCGGAGGCATCGATGGGCTCCTATCGCGCCAGCGCCTCCCTCCTTTCTTCGTTCCAATCCATTCCCCTCCAATCAATCGGCGTATCAATTGAATTATTGGGTCCCGGCCCCTGTGTGTTGTTTGTTTCAAAGGGCCCTTATTCGCTGTCATAGGCAATCATCAATGTAGATGAGAAGAGGTATTAACCTGTCGACGGATAGGCTGAGGAAGTCTATATCTAGCCACTCTGGGCCTAGCCTCGGTGGGGTAACACTTGTTCTCCTCCCCGAGCATGGATGCCTAAGGCAATCGAAAAATGGTGTCGGAGATATTTCTCTTTCCAACTTTAATTGAAATTTAGTTTCCTGTCTTCAGACGCATTCACTATGGAAGGCAATTAAATTCGTATACCACATTGCTTAATGAACCACTCATAAATCTCACTTGAAGAAAGTTACTAGTTGCAGTGAACTGATTCCGTTATATGCCAATTATAGCGATGATACTAAATGAAAATACGTATAAAAAAGTAACTCTTCGTTGCAGTTTCTAGTTGACATTCGTATTCAGAAGTGCCAATTAAAATTTCAATGAACAAAGTGTCTAGATACAGTAGTAGGTACAGCTGAACTTATATGACACATTTTTTTTATTCTTAACGTTATTAAATTCCGGAGGTATTATGACAATTAGCGTGGACCCCCACTTAAGTTACTTTGTCGGCTCTGTTATCCTATTAACCGTAGTCCAAGTTGGGCCCAATTTTGACCAGAAATAGGAGCAGTTTCGGACAAAAAAATTGGACTTATTCGGAGGGATCTAGAAAAATGTCCTGAACATGTAAATGTTCGAGTGTTATCACAGGAAAAATTTTTAAGGGAAAATTTCACACGATTCACGAAGTTGTAGAGCATGATGGATGCATGTTACTTATTACTCCTTGGTGTATAGTTACCAGTGATTCGTAAGCATAAGTTGTTGTGGAGAACCTTACACATTCTCAAAACGTATTTGGCTTACACCAGTTGACATTACAGCGTGTCGAAAGTAACGATTATTATTAAAATACATCGGGTATCTTATTCTTAAATTATATTTAAAGAAATTACTTTATTGGCAACGAACTATCTTTCTCATTTACTATCCATCTCTACTTTAGGACACCATCACTGGTCAGTGTGAAGTGATGTATGACATCTCTGCACTTCCAATGTATGCAGTTCAAATCAACCCGGAACTCGTGCCGATGCCGAATCTCATCGGAGGTGGTCGCGTCTACGACATTGTGAAGACAAAGAACTTCAGCAACTGCGACAAGAAGGTTGCCTATCATTTCGGATTCACTGGTCTTAGCAACTGGGAACCTGGCGCCAATCAGATGGGCCATTTCTTTTCTGTAAGTATCTCATTATACTTTAAGCTAGAACGCACCGGCCACTTTTCTAAAGGCTTAATGGATCTGATTACAAGGAAGTGGGAGGCGTTGTATAAATACTTAGGAGCACTATAGTAAGAAAGTAGTGGGCAATTACCTGCAGATTGTACATTCAGATATAGGTGACAACAGGAATGAGGCGCGTTCCTTCAGCAGGAGATGAGTACTGCTTAATGACTCCCTTCTGAAATTAAGGAAATAAGAGTGAATTTTAATGATCCCTATTCGGTCCCGGGTAGTTTTGCGTAAAAAACTACAAAAATTTACATGCATACTTGGAAGGCACAAAAACGCTAAAACGAAGGCACGCGGAACAATGCGGCAAATGAATTACTGCCCAATGCAAATTCTTCAACTTCTTTTTTTCCATTCCTCTTAAGTTATTCTTCTAATAAAAATTCGCTAAAAAGGAAGAAATCAATTTTGATTATCATAGGCGAAGAGGGCGTTCCACAAAAAAGAATCTGCTAACAGCTGAAAACACAAGGAGAGAAGTAAGGAAACAAGTAATCAGGTACTGCGTGTGGAGCATGTTTCGATATGGAAGTGAGGCTTTGAGGTTGACAGCAGCACAGAAGTCAAGACAGGAAGCATACCCAATGTGGTACTATCGCCGGGACATGCACGAATTTAGCAAGTTTATTTCGCTCTTAGCTAAAACCTTCTGAGTAATTACTTAATGTTATTTTATTCACATAATCATCATCACAAGTCTCACCACGATTTTCTTCACCAGGCCATATTGTTTCAGAATGTGGCCAACTTAGTATCCTTAGGGTTTTCAGAAGAATTATTTTCATACACTCTTCTTAGCACTTCCTCATGACTTACCCCGTCGATCTTTTTTTACTTTATCATTCTTCGGTACGATCGCATTCAAATGCTTCCATAATTGACTTCTCTGCTGCTATCTATGTTTAAACCTCGCCTCTTTAGAGAAACATATTCCATATGTAGCACTTGATGACTTGTTTCCTAACTTCTATGCTTGTATTTTCAGCTTTAGGTAGATTCTTTTTTTAAATGCCCTCTTACCGGACTTCATTAGTGATCCATGACTTTTTCTAAGCAACTTTTCTTCTTTTCAGTACTTCCTTTGCGGCCTCCTTTAGTCCTCTTAAAATATTATCCTAGCTATTCTCCACTCACGTCTAACAATTAGGGAGATCGACTCCTATTTTACCCTCAACTGCTTCTGGAAATGCACGTTGATTTTGTGGCTACATTAGTTTTGCAAGTTGTTATTTTACTGATTTCTTTAGTGTCTTGAATTTTAGGTGGCATTTCATCATCAAAAGACTATGATCACTGTTGAATTCGGCCCGGGGTATTTTTTGCAGTTCTAAATTCGGTTCCTAAACCTCTGCTTCAGTGAAATGTAGTCTAATTTAAACCTTCTTTTGCCTCCTGGGATTTTTCATGTGTGTCTTCTTTGCTAGTGATTCTTAAACAGTATAAAGGCAACCATATATTTGTGCTCCGTGCAGAATTTCAGGAATTTTAATCACGCGAATCATAATCTTCTTCAGTAATAAGTTTATTACCCCCTCCTTGGTCATTTTATGATAAGCACATATGAATTACATTCGTCGACATGTTTTTCTATTTCATTTATCATGTTAAGATCAATCCCGCCTCATTGCAGTTGCATCCAGAAATTTTTCTAATTAGGCATGCAATTTTAATCCTTTTATCTGAAATGCAAATACGATAATCACGCTAATCAAAATATTTTCACAGTTGATATTGTTAACAACAGTCACACTCCAATTGAAGATATTTGGGATTCGCTAATAAAAATAAAATATAAATCAGCTTATGAGAAATGGTGAACAATTGAGGCTAATATTATAAAAAATACTTAAAAATTATTCAAATATCCAAATATATTTCAAATAAATATTTAATATTCAAATAAGTCCAACATTCACCACGTGATTTTTCATAACTCGCTTATCAATTATATCTCTTCAATTGCGAGGACAAAATTACAGTTACAAATAAAATGTTATGTGAGGCTGAAATAAGTCCCCTCTGAAACATCTCTTTTTAATTTCAGCGCAGTGGGATCAGCAGAATAGCGATTTCTGGTTCACTCGAGAAATATACGATTCAATCTTCCGTAACAGTGAACAAAATTGTCCTCAGTCCTGCAATGTACAATGCACAAAAGGGAATGGTAAGCAGCCGAATGAACGTAACTCTGATTTCCGTGCAGTCCACTGCAAACTCTCCACCATCCCTGCCAAATCCCAAATACATCAAGGACCTCGTGTACGAATACAACGATCCATTCCCCAGCAGCACTGCATCCGGAAGGAACTCTTCGGAAGAGGACAGATCCTTGGATCTATCCGGTGACTCCAGCAGTGAAAACGACCAAAGGATCGGCAGCCAAGAGGATGACTTAAGCGGTATTGACAGCGGCGAGAGGCTCGGACACAAGCGCCAGAACCCAAAGAGATCTTCCCGCTCCGCACTCCAGGAGAACACGAGCAGTGGAAGCAGAGAAGACGAGAGTAGCGCTGAAGGCAGCAACGAAATGGAAAGTGGGTGTGGAGACAGTTCAGGCGATGTGTGCTCTGGAGGTGGCTCAACTAGCAATGAAGGACGCCCCTTGAATGATGGAAGTAATTATAACTCGAGACCCGAAATGGACAAGGCCCCAAAGATTCCTCTCCTACCTTATTTCATCGGATATCAAGGAAGTTCAGTACATAGTGCTAAAAATCTTGACCCAGTATCTGCAATCAAGAAACTATGCTCACAAATAGCATCTGAACTACAGGATCCTGGAAGCATTCCTCAGAAGGCCACACTTGCAAAATTCTCCGTTGTCGAACGTTTAATCCGTACTATGAGCACTGAACAGCTGCGAAAGGCTACTTCGGAAATATATGCACCAATTAAGTCTGCTGGAGAAAACCCATGGTTAGTATTGAATTTATTTCTCGATTTACTGCTATATAACACAACAAAATAACTCAGACCATATCTGTAACTTATTCCACAATGAAGAAAAATATTAGAACAAGCAATGGCATTGATATGGCATGCAGATGGTGCCATTGCCTTAAAGGTTATCAAGTTATTACGAATCAAGAGCCCATACATTGCTTTATACCATGTAACTAAGATATATACGAACTTAAAATCAAGGGAATGGAAAAAAATATTTATGAACATTTCCTATTTCAGGACTGCTAAAAATGATGAATCAAAATTAACCAAAAAGTACAATAGCATAATTAAATCAGTTACTTCGGTCCTTATTTTGAGCCCAATTTTTCCTTCTCTTTTAACGAATTTATTTCTTGACCGAACCGCAGGTGAAGTACTGTACAATTTTTCTGATACATTGGTATAAAGAATATTAGTCAGAGAAGAAATTTGTGAGGCAGGCTTTTTTGTAAGTTATTAAGGATGTTTCAATTCTGGTTCCAAGTCCTCAATGTCTCTGATTCTTGCGGGTTTTTATGAAAAATTAATCGCTAATATTCTACAACGATCCCTGCAACACCAGCGAGAAACATGACTATTAAAATCTGAAGTAGGCCGACTGCCATGGGATAGCCATATTTTGTTCAAAACAAATCCAAGTTAAAGATTTTTCTCGAACAATGAATTGTTTCATGGTCAATTTCTCCTTCTGGTAATGTTTTCAATCGATTTATTTAACAAACTCATTCACTGAAATGAGTAAGAAACTCTTTTTTCTTTTTCAATAACATGAAAACTAACGAGAAACAAGGCTTATGTTCAACATCGTGGAAGATGTCAACGAATTATATAGAGCCCGTCAATGGTCTCAAAATTAGACATAACTACTCAAGTGGGAATGTTAGCTGAAGACACGAATTTTGTTAATTACTATAATGCCTTTATGATAAAAACTCTCATGCAAAGTACTTCTTCATATTTCAATAAGTGTAAATGTTTTTACTCCCCCGGGGTAGTTATAATTTTCGATACAGCAAAATGGAAAAATGTGGCCAACACATACCGTTACACTTGAAGCATCATGTTTTGAGAATCAAAGAAAGTGAGAGAATAAACCTAGTTCTCCCACTTTTATATTTTTAGTCAAAACTTGATTTTGTACAGGAGAGTTTTTAGTCGGCCTAAAAACTTATCGGCATCGCATGTGAGCCTCGAAAAGCACCTATTTTACCTTCCTGTATCATTACGTAAGAACGTATTACATATAGTAATTGGTGGAATACTTTATTAACATCCATTTAAACAGAAAGATATCGAACTTAAATTCCAGCCTATAAAGAGGTTAAATGTTTTTCAAGACAAAACACAAAATCTGTGCAATGAAATACTTATTATTTCCAAAAACATAATCAGGTTTTAATGCAAAAACATATGATAAAATATATTTCCTTAATTTAAGTGCATATTCTAATTTTTTTTAATTTGGACCTTATTTTGGTATTGACCCATACATATTAGTTATATTGCTGTCAAAATAGCAGATATTCAATTTAACTTTACGACATAAAAGATAGCAAGAACCGAAATGCACTGGGATCAAAAGAGCATAAGAATTACTATGGGGCGATATTACTTTTCCCGTCTCTAATGTTTATGTCCTTATATATCATTCTTACATCCTCTCTTTCTGCATTTTTCACTGCTTGGTAAACTAATTACATATTCGGTCCATTTTTTGACATACATTTGAATCACTCCTTTGATTCGTAGTATTAAGAGAGTTTTTTGGGCAGGCCAGTGTTTCGTGATGCCGTGGCCACTGCCGGAACAGGACCTTGCCTATCTATAACCATGGAGTGGATAAAGGCGAAGAAAATTTCCCAAGGAGAGGCGGCAGAGGTAGTGGCCACAATTGCTGCAAAGGCTAGAACACCCACTGCAGAGTACATAAAGGCCTTTTTCGTGAGTACTACACATGCTCATATATTTATTTAGCATTTTAAAAAGATATGTCTATCATCTGTGAATGTCTAAAGTGAGTCCATTAAATTGTATCATTTGAATTATAGGCTTTGGCTACGAGCCCCGAAGTCACCAAACAGCCTCTTTTAAATTCTACAGCCATGCTCTCTTTTGCGAACTTAGCCTGTAAAGCTCAAGTAAGCAAAACCAGTGCTCGAAGATCCTTCCCGGTCTATGCTTTTGGACTGCTTTCCCCGATCAATCCCAGAGAAATCACAGAGGAATACATTCCCTATATGGCCAAGCAATTGCGTCTTGCCGTCAAGGACGGAGATAGCCACAAAATGCAGGTGTACATCCAAGCTCTCGGAAATCTGGCCCATCCAATGATCCTTGGTGCCTTTGAGCCCTACCTCGAAGGCAAGGTGCCCATGTCTACCTTCCAAAGAACTCTTATGGTGGCATCCCTGAATAAGCTCTCAAAAGTGTGCCCCCATATTGCCCGCCGTGTCCTTTTCAACATGTACCGCAACGTCGAGGAGAGCCACGAGGTCCGCTCCGCCGCCGCCATCGTCCTCATGAGAGCCGCGCCACCCGCACCCATGCTCCACAGAATGGCGGAGTTCAGCAACAGGGATCCTAGCACCCAAGTGGGATCCTTAGTTCAGTCCCTCATTAGATCCGCAGCCGACCTTCAAGGACCAGACTTTTTCGTATTGTAAGTTTCAGAAACAGTTTCGTAGCCACCGGAAATTTGGCATGTGAGCGTCAGCGCAGACCTTTCAATGGCATGATGCGCTTTCAATGGCATGATTTTACCTATTTTCAGGAAAAAAAATGCTCAAGCAGCAGTTCATCTCTTGGGCCCGAGGCAAACCGGTCCTTTTCATCAGTCGGACGCATACATAAGGACCTATATGGTAAAAGAAATGGGACTTGCATACAGAAAAGAACTAAGCTGGATCGGTAGCTCAGATGGAATCATGCCATCGAGTGCATTCCTCTCAATACGCCAAAATATTGGTGGATGGAAAGCGCAAGGCATGATGGTTTGTATTACATTCACTCTTAAATTTTTAAATAAACTGCGTGATTGTTATCAGACCTGAGTATCATATACACACGTAAAACTTTCCTTTCTTTCAGATGAGCGTCATGACGTCTAATATAAATGACTTGGTTGACGCTTTGAGTGAAAAGTTTGCAGCGAGTGATTTGCCTGGAGATAACAATAAAAAATATGAAGATAAATATGAAGAAAGTCAAAGTCATTTTCCTACAGGAAATATCGAAGAAATGCTTAACATAGTACCTAGAGATAAAAAGCAGGTGGAAGGAAACATATTCTTCAGCCATTTGGATTCCAATAGACTTTTGACCTTTGACCAGGCCATGCTGAATAACCTTCCAACACGTAAGAGAACTTACTTATAAATAACTTGGATGTATTAATCTTCCTTGGCGATTGAGAATCATATTATTCATGAATTGTTAATAAAATAGTATTGCAGGAAGCCGGTGAAGTTCTTCGTTCAGGATACCAATATAATTATAATAAGCTCTACGATAAGGCTTCCATAACTTTAGCATTCCCTACCGAGACCAGTTTGCCATTTGTATATACATTGAAGGTACCTGCATTTATGTCATTAAGGGGAGAAGTTCAAGCCAGGGTGCAACCTGATTTGGCCGCTGGACATCAAGATTACATCAAAATACCAGAGAGTATCAACGCCAGCGCTAAGTTACACTTCGCGTAAGTTTCAAATAGCTTTTTTTTTCAAAATTGCTCCTAAAAAGAAATATCATATATTTCATTTAAAAAATATTGTTCCCATGATTATGGTGGTCCTCACGCATGAGTGCTAAGCTCAGTTTTGTGGCTCCGATGACAACCCTACTCTTTGCAGCAGGAATTGAAAAAGATATTCTCATCAACCTTCCGATAAAAGCATCTTTAAATTTGGAAACCGAGAGCAAGAAAGCATCAATGACGTTGCAGCCCTTGTACCCCGACCGTGATTCCTCCCTATTCCAATATAGCAACAGACCCTACACAGCAATACACGACATTCTGGACCTCAAGCCTATTTGCCAAGGAAAGTATTACAAGGAAATCCATATTCGTGAACCCCAAACGGTAAGTTGATCAAAGAATTTATGAACCATTCACTGTAGTTGAGTTCAAGCAGGATTTCAATGTAATTTTCTTTTCGGATAACAGTTGGAAACGACTGTTGGTCAAGATACCACTGGATTCAGTTTCCACGCCAAATACACTTCGGAGAAAGAATACCTCGACATCAAGTCAGTGCTAGGAAAATTTGAACGACATGATGCAACTTCCTTTCTCCTGTACCCATGGGCTGAGAGGTATATCAACTACAATAACATCACCCTCTCCTACGACTCACATAAGAGTTCCAGCGAGAGCGCAACAATTTCATTCTCATACGGTACGCCTCACTGTATTTGTTCTAGTATTTATTCATTAGTAACTGTAGTTTAAAATTATTTCTACAACACATAAAATGGAGATATTTACCAACGTTAACTTGATATTTTCCTTAGAGATATTGCTTGGGACATGACATAGTCCCTGAATAACGAACGAAACTATAAATAAAAGCGATAAGATTAACACTTTCTGCATCAGAAGAATAGTATTATTGCTACATTTATTTTGCATTGATTTCCTGGGTGCCACCCCACGGTCACCAACAACCTCTCATAGCCTCAAACCTACGTCGTCACACAACAGACCACGTGGGGGCCCTCAGAAAATTCATTATAACTCCATTACGGTGTTACATAATTGGATAACATCTTATAGTACATTTATAGTGATCAATTGATAAGTTCTATAGTTTGCATAAAAGCAATTGAGACTTGGCAAAAATTTAATTTAGTGCAAAACGACAGGATAGTTTCAGGATTTTATGAAAGTATGAAATAAATATATCACTATAAGGAAAATATATTAACGATGATTACCCTCTGATGTATTTTTACTGATTACTTTTAAGACACATAAGTGCCGTAAATGTGATTATTGAAGTATTGTATTAAGAGGTAGGAATATATCTATAAATCAATAATTTATCTGCTCATAATTCCAAGGTAAAACCTCAAGTGGAAGTTCGGAATCAAAGATAAACGACGCTACAGAGCCAGTTTCCAACCCCAGTGTCTCTGTGAGAAGTCCTTCCTCGTCCAAACCCATGAGTGCCGAGAGAGAACAGGAGTTTATTCAAAATGTTTCCTCTGGAATTCATGGTAGGTGACTGAATGGAAGAAATAGTTCGTGTTTAAAACATTTTGTTCTGGACTTAGATTTTTTCATAAAATATATTAACAAAATAATTTATTTTACATCATTAAAAGGCAGTAAAGCTTCAGTCCTAGATTTCGCCGCTGAATTCGATGGGCGCAAAAAAATGTCGTACGTGGCAACTATTGCTTATGCTTCTAGCGATGTCGACGAGACCACGCGTGCTCAACTATACTTATACAAGTCACCATCAGAGACCAAACCAAAACAATTTGAGGTGAATCCAACAAATATATTTCAATAATGGACAACTGGTGAAAAGGATAACGGTCATAAAACGTGATCTCATTTTCCAGGTCTGCGTATCTATGTCAGGGAAATGGCCAAAGGTTCCGTTCATGAACTTTACCAAAGCTCTAGAGGCTAACATAGCGTCTTATGTCTCTTCTGAGATCAGATTCGGTGAAAAATGCAGTTCTGAATCCTCGCGAATCAGCATATCGGTGAGTACCACATGCGTTTTTAGGTAGCATGTTTGCAAGTCTATTTCGTCGCCTTGTCGCCCGTGTGAATTACATTTTACACATTTATTTATCCTAGGCTAGGGGAAAACAGAGCCAGGGGAGGAAAACATACCTCCGTCGGAGTACTACGGGACAGCAATGCATGTCCCAAATGCAGTCAGGGAGCTATCTCCAACCCGCCTGCCGCAACATCACCGCCAGGGCCAACTTCCTGGACTCCTATAGCATCAAGATCTACTACGAGAAGGTAGGCACATCTTAACTCTCTCTACTCCCATATTCGCGCACAACTCAATTACTCGCGAAATCCTTCGTGATGACCATCTCTCATTTCAGCTACCCATCGCACTGAAGAATTTCACATACAAGGCATTTGCCATGACCAGGTATCTCGGCTACCCATACTTCAGCGAGAAAACAGTCGACGCACGCAGCCAAGAAGGGGAGATGTCCGTTGATGTGGACTTCCAGCCTGATCTGAGTGCCGTCAACCTATCCCTCTCCGCTCCATCCCACGAGGTTGGCTTCAACCTTGTGCCCGTCCACCGGCGCGTCACATCCTTGGTCGAGCAACAATCGACCTCAGGCGCCGAAGGCCGTTCTCTATTCGACCTATCGACCTGTAAGAATCCAGCACTCAGGCTTATAACTAGCACTTAACGTACCCAGCTAATCATACCCCCGATAACCATCGTGTACTACCACAATTGAGCCCTGTGAGCTGCTCTGCCACCTAGGCGAAGTTGGCTTTTGCTGGCTTCTCGTAGAGACATGAGGGCCAATTAAGGGCCATCAAGCTACGAGCCCGCTATTACTTACGGACTATTTCTCGACAATAGTGGAGTGTGAGAATACTTTGAGGGAGAAACTATATTGGTGAGCAATATTTAAAAGTTCCATCAAGTCTGCAAAATACAGATTGTAAATTAAGCTCCCGACTGATGTCTGCGGCCCAGTCTATACACCCGCACGATCTAGGCTCCATCCCATGAGAAAAATACGCATAGCGTCTGTGAGGATATTTTTAATAAAGGTATGAATTACTTCCCGAGAAATTTTAATGCTGCACTCACCACCAATTTTTCACTAACAACCATTTTCTTATAGAGCTGCTCTTCACGGGATGAGAGCTGGGCCATCGTCCAAGAATCGTGTCCATTGTTTTTTTCAATTATGATACAGGGTGATTCATAAGTGAATTAAAGCGCATTGAATATATCTTGTGTGAAAGACATCCGGTGAACGAATGCATAGGGATATCGAATAATATTTTATACTTTAGATAATCAAATTAGGTTATTATATTTTATGTTAAATGATTACTCGTTGAACTACATTTACCAGGCACAGCGAAATAAAAAAATAGAGTAAGCATTAATTTTATTTTTCAGTTACTCATTAGAGAAAATGTTAAAAACCAACAGCTATCGAAACCAATTGATAAATTTGCAAAAATCAACTGATATGAATGACCCTTCGTCGCCAATCTAAAACAATGTTAACACCGACGCTGAGATTTTATGCGCCCTTCATCGGCAGGTTACGGTTACCCTCTTTTTGCAAATCCCAAACCTTTAAAATGTACTAGCCATTCATAGAAATTATACGTCTAACCCTATTCAATTAATAAATTCTATAGGACTTATTATCGTTGAAAATTTCATAAAGCTGTTGCGGCGAATTTAAAATGACTTGACACATGTAAAGAATTTCAAAACGAGAGAACGATCTAAAAATAAAAGGCATGAGCAGTGGTCGGGGATTTCACACCGGGAATTCGATCTCACAATCTCCAGCATCACACAGCGCCACTAACTTTGTACTAAAACTTTTGAAAGTCACTGTACCTCCATATTAAACATGGCTATTGTAAAAAAGAGTAATTTAAAATGGTAATCCATGGCAGTCCTAGGTGTGAGTCTATTGCCCGGCCAATTCGCTGGATTCCTCATTTACCCACCAGCCTCGACCGTTACTATTGTCCCCGCATGCAATGGGCTTCGATGAAATCTCCCGCACTCACACTGCTATGCTAGCATATGTTCACTTTTCCCATGCCTCTCTCTGCAGCCTCTTGCGGCTTGGACCGGAACTCCATCTCAACCTTTGACAACAAGACCTATCCCATCCACCTCGAAAAATGCTGGCATGTTTTGATGATCACTCAGCCTGGACAAAATGAATCCTCTAGTAGTATTGATCCCACCTCCATGATCACCATTCTCGCCCGAGACTACTCTGCTCATGAGAAGGTTAGTGATATATCTACAGTTTTGCACATATTATCAACGACCAGTTTACTATTACGATCACCTAACGATTTCTATGACCTGTGCAGGAAATGAAGGTTATCCTTGGCAATGAGGAATTTAACCTGATGCCATCCGCATCAATGAGCTCGGACAAGTTACCCGAGGGAGACACAGCGAAGGGATTTGTGATCTACAACCATAACCCACGAGCGGAGCCCCCGCAACCGATTGACCAAGTCACGGGTCAAAATGGTCAAATACTTGCCTCCTGGCACACCCTGCCCACTGGCACAGTCACGTTCGAAGCTCCACAGCATGATTTTACAGTCATGTACAACGGAGAAGCCGCTTGGATTAGGGTACGTATTTCGCAGTACGACATAAAGAACTTGAGTTCCTTTCGCTTATCTTATGTTTCAATATCCCTCAATGCTTTACTTTTATACTTCACTTAGGCCGGCAGCTCTTACCGAGGTAAGGTATTTGGTTTATGTGGAACGTACAGCAGGGAAACCGCTGATGATTTCACCTCGCCGAAGAACTGCATCCTGGCCGAACCGAAGCTGTTTGCAGCCTCATGGGCTGTTCCGGATGAGTCTTGTCAGGGTGGAGCTAAGGATTTACAGCAACAAGCTGCCTCTGCCCCGTGCCACGCACAAACCATTTCGCCTCAAGATGTGATCGACCAGGAAGACTACGCAACGTCTCCTTCTTCCACCTGCACTCCAAAAGTAAAAATCCCATCCCAATTTGAAAATGGGAAGTTAGACGACTCAACTTCCGGCTGCACTCAACATCGCACTATGGTTGTCGAGGAAGAAAGCCAAATTTGCTTTTCAAAAACACCAATCCTTGCCTGTGCCGACCAATGCCATGCCGCTGGCAAGGTGGCAAAAAATGTAAGTTAATAATTGACTGATTATAAAACTCATGTCCTTACAGCATGATGCTCAAAGGGCTCACAATATTCAACAAGGGCTAAAATGTTAACCTCACGCCAAATTTCTACATCCTAAACTCCCTGTTAACAGTAATTTAAATTACAATTACCTCTGGGAAGGCTATAAAGAATGAGCCTTTATCCAAAACAGTCCAACGCCAATACGAACTGTTTGAGAGGCGGCGTCCTTGCCGGCGGATAGGTACTAATATAGTTATTTAATTCTGTTGAATCCTTCCTAAAACATCAAACCGTAACAAAAAAGATTTGATTGTATGCAATACTTCAGCAATAGAAAACTGAATTAAAAAAGAAAAAGGCAATATTTATTGCTTGATGAAATATTAGATGTTAGTTATAAATATATTTCTCTGATATCAGATATTTCCACCTTACGTGATTCCGCACTATAAAAAATCAGTGATTTTTGAAGTTTCTCTTGGTCAATTGACACCAAAGCTACCAACTACAGGGCATAAGTTCAATTTCATATGGTAAGGGAGTGTTTTCGCAGCCAACTTATTAGAGGTGGGTTTAACAGTTCATTTTGATGAACCGTTCAATTTGATCCTGTTTTGTAAAAAGAGCATTCCAAAGAATCTGTCCATGGCGAACAGTCGGGGACATTGCGGTAGAAAATACTCTTTATCGGGCGTTGAGAGTATATAGAAGATTTATGTGGTATCATATGGTTTGTGCAGCTTTTCATGGTAATTTCAACCGAATTCTGTCCCGGGCCTTTACTTTGTTATCTGTTTGCAGGAAAATATTTGCTGTCCAATTGAAGTATAAGCCAGAATTAATATTTATCAACTCAGCCTCTGATGTTATTCGCGTACTTAGCTCCACAAAAGTTTTTGAATGCTCCTCTTATGTGCAACTAAGACTTTCATGTAAAGATAACTGTTCTTTATTAGATTTTTTAGCATAAACGTAATTTGAGAATCTCTGTTTTAGACTCCTCGGTAAGATATCAATTTTTTCTCTTCGTGCTAGCCTGTGTCTGGTATCTATCCACTCCAACGATGCAATTGACCGGCCATAAATAAAAGCACGCGTAAGATGGTAAGAAATAATAAGTTTCATTACCGAATTATCACTGTTGGTAGAATGAAAAAAATGGTAAAATATGTTACAGCCATGGAATTCTGTAACACATTTAAATATGAAACTTGGAAAACAAAGGAAGAGATAACGCTTTGGGATGCATTTATATGCAAATAAGCGAAGTGGTCACAATATAAAAGTACATAAAATGTCGCGACGTGAAAAACTTAATGCCATAAAATAAAATCGCCGTAGATAACATATTTTTTCATTCCTTCAAACATTATGGATATATGCCTCCGTAGACTCCGAATGAGCACGTAGTCCTTCCCCTGCGATGTCTAATCACACTACAAACAACTAATTTGTGGAAAGTTGGAGGCAAATTGTGTTTACCAAAATCATCAGTTCAGACCTCTTAAAGCAACGCAGAGTAAAATATAGCTTAACCCTGTTGAAAGTTGATAAATAAAAGAAAGAAATAACAAATTAATGGTGGATATAATGTGATCTAACAATTTCTGTTTAACTTTTCTGTTTGCTGAAAAATTTTTTCATTGATATAACTAATCAAAATAAAGTTTTAACCTAATGCTTAAATTAACTTTGAACAATAGCAAAAATTACGAACAGATAATCGACCCGCGAACCTGAACCATCGCATCCTGTTCATGGAACGCAAATGTTCAAATTAACGCGAAATCAAAATGAACGTGAGATCCCAAGTGAACGGCCGGAGGAAACGAACAGCCTCTGCAAAATGAACGACGAGGGGAAACAAACAGCCTTCGTGAAATGAACGCCTTGGGGAAACGAACGGCTAAATTAAATAAAATATTTTGAAAACCCATTCAAAATATTAGAGTGTTCGAGCCGTTCGGTTGCTGAACTGTTCGTGCTCGTGGACGGAGGGGAAATCATTGTAATTATATCAACGCGGCAAGTTAGAGCTTACTCGAGTTCACTATCACCACTCGAATCTAAAACTCACCAACCATTGATGCAAAGCCTAGCTAATTACCAAATTATCAAATCAAACTGTTTTCGCTCATTTCAAAACCTCTATCTTATATGCAGAAGCTTTATTTTTTTGGTTATTGAAATACTTTATAATAGAATAACTTAATATTTTATCTTACAGATACAAGTCCACTGCGTGTCAAAATCACCAGCTGCACGCCTGTACATGGATAAGGTGAAGAAGGGATCCACGCCTGACTTCAGCCGTAAAGAAACCACAAAGGTCATCAATGTTAATGTCGCTGAAGGCTGTTCAGCAAATAATTTTTCATAAGTTAATTTGAACTACGCCTTAAATGCTTGAAGGCACACAATGTAGCGAAATGTTAAAAGATTTTCGATTGTCGTGGTGCATATTTAAATAAAGAAGCAAGAAGCTCTTAAGTTTTAATTTTCACCAGTTTCTAACTTTGACAAAGCCAATTCCTGAGGGTATGTAGGAAGCTCAAGCACGTGAAATTTATGCTGTGATATGTTTGATGCTATAGGTATGCTAAGGCTGTAACGAGGATTTAATGAGGGTATTTTCTGGTAAAGAGACAAGGCGGTTTTCTCTTTTCGTTTATTGTGATGATTTCTGTTTTCTCTATTGGTGCAAATGAACTGTCGCCTTTTATTTCAGAGAAAAAATTGCATGAAACAGTTATAGAAGGACAACAGTAATTTTGGAGGCGCTTAGATCCCACTACATTTAAATTTGCATTGCTTTCGATGGATTACATTTCAAGCTGCACTTATGCGTCCAAGTTGACTACCTCAGCGGTACACTCCTTGAACTCCTACACTCGAGTCTTTCGCGTGGGCCGCGAATGCGAAGCTATCCGAAAAGGGAATGAATTGACTGTGGATATAGTCGATCTTCATTCGAACTATAGTCGAAGCTGAAGCAGGTCAACATAGAAGGTGGTAGGAATCAATGATCAAGAATACATATGCCAAGTGGTTGCGCTCATTTGATAATTATGGACTTCAAGATGCCATCGAATTGGATATTGATTACCCTAACGAAATTTTGGGAGCACACGCAAGGCACCGGTGCATATACTAGAAGGGAATCCTAAGCATAAAACTGTGGTTGATTAAAATTGATAGGACAAACACCGAAGGTTAGAGAGGTTGGGGTGACAATTAATGCGCGAAAGCTCTTAATACAGCATCCAACTTAGTTATTTCCAGTGAGTGTGAAATATAATTTGAAATATATATTAGATCATAATTAAATTCAACTCGTGTATGGCTGGGGTATGAATTTTAATGATGAAAATGAATGATTGAGCCAACCATCGAAAAACTCGCAAAAATAAAATGATTTGAAAAAAAACGGTGATAAATCTAAGGACGCAGACACAAGTATTATTTTAAATTTATGAAACCTCTTTTTAATATATATTTTGGATCCTTATTAACGATTGGTTTCTACAGATATTATCTATTGCTGATATGGAAAAATTGATAAATTTGAATCCGAAAATTAAATAATCATAAAAACAGTGTGCAGCATATTGGAAAAAGCATTAGATTCATTTTCATGCAGAATAAAATAAATTTCTCATCAATTCTGCGAACGGAAGTTATTTCATAAAATGAAAGGAAAAAGCCTGCTTCGAATTCAATGCTTAATTATGGGAGTCGAATATTAGTACAGACATCCGGGATTACGATCCAAGAATACACACTGTCACATTCAGTCATTCTTCTGTGAGGTTGTCCCATGCCTGACCTCCTTCAAATCATAGGTTAGTTGTTATTATACTATAAAAAAGAAATGTGTTGCATTCCAATTAAAAAGCGAACGTGATAGTTGGTGAAATAATAAAATTTATATTAAAAAAAATATAAATAAGAATAAAATATTAAAAATTATGAATTGCCAATTGTCGGTGATTTTTTTCTTCTAATGCTATGGGAAATTGTCTAATAAATGTCAAAATTATGTTATTGGTAACTTTTTTCTCACCTACCACACTCAGTAGCCACATCACAAAAGGATGCGCATAAAGATCTATCCTCCATAACCTGGCCGATTGGGATGGGTTACTGGGCTCACAAGGACCTCCAGGGGCGGATCCAGGATTTTTTTCTGGGTGGGGCACAAGGGCCTGACAGGCAAACGATCATCTCATAATTAAGTTTAAAAATAAGATATAACAGATATTGTACGAAGTATTCTCTTTATTTTAATATCAAAGTTATAAATATGAAATACGGAGCCTCGATCATTTAGATAGAGGCTACATAATATACGACACAAAGCGGACTTAATGAAAATCGTATTATAAATTTTGTCTATTATTAAGCGTCTGGGGGGGGTTTACACCTGTCCCCGTGCCACCTTCCTGAATCCACCCATGAGGACAGCAATAGCATTCGCATTTTCGATGTGGCCAACAAAAGCGCCTATTCAGACACTTTGTCCTTGAAAATGACACAGAATGGTTGTAATCGGTTGGGCAATAAATAATCGTGGAAAAATATAGTGTAATTTTTTTTCAATAGAATGGACTTCGACTACTATTGGCGGTCGAAGCTCTCGGCAAAACTGACGGTGATTGCCAGGTGTTGCTCCTTTCTATTGGCTCTCTCCTTCGGACACAGCCGATCCAAATCATATCGAACGTATTTCGCGATTGCATTCCCCTCTCTATCAGGCTGCCTCATATCTCGACTTTGCTCCGGAGCATATTTTAATAACCACAAAAAAATTCAAATCCGTCTCGATATTTTTGGAGTGCTATATTGAAATCGGTCACAATTTCCTGTCAGATTTTTTCCTACAGGTCGATAATATTGAAAAAAAACTATTCCTTTACTTGTTTGGTCCTAATGAATTCTTGAAATGAAATTGAGGGATAGAGGTCAAGATTTAAAAGTCAGCTCGCCAGTTTTATGCTTATCTTTCATCGATTAGTTGACTTGAATGACGCACCCCGAGGTCATATTATTGGATCTATGGGCGAGTGGCAACACATGTTCTTATATTCTCCGTTCCCGCATCAAATAAATAGATGATGAAATTTTCCTAGGTGCTGGGTCAGAATTCAAAATAACAAAGTTCCTTGATAAGGTTCATAGATTGGGAAGTTACTTGAATATCCCATTGCTGGTTTGCCAATTTTAACTTATCTTCATTTATTGCCATACTTCAAGACCTTGAACACTGGCTCTCATGGTGTCTTAGGCAAAGGCTGGAAAAAATATGAGGCTATTTATTATAAACATAGAGAACAGGTAAACACGAATTTCGGGTTTCTTTGTGTAAAATATGACTTTAGGGATTGCTATTTTAAATGACTTTATCTGATAAATGTAGGCATATTACTTGAAAAAATATGATATCATGCCAAATCCCGACAAAATATACGCCGATTTACTTTTAAAAATATGGCAGCCTGATAAAATTCTATTCTTTATTTGATATTCATAGTTAACATTTCTAAATTGGAGCAGAAATTTAAAAAAGAAACCTTAGAAGAAAATGACAAACAACTTGGAAATAAATTACATCTGTAGTATGGATACGTGCCGGAAAAGAGGTCGTTTACTCGCATCCGATGTCGCAGTTCATTAAAATAAATCGGTAGATAGAAGGGAAAGGTAAGTTGGAACGAAAAAATTCCTTTTCAGCCATTCGCTCGTAATTATAACATAGGTATCCGCTGGAGTTACCGTAAATTTTTTCTGAGTTTGTGACGTCATTAGGAAATTGGTCCATTTACACTTTCATACCTTTCACAGAGGGAAGGAATCTCTCTCACGAGTGCGAGCACAACGAATCGCACGAGTTGCATGCGCAAGGCCGAAGAGTGACGTGGACTGTGGGAACAGGTCGGCGTGAATCAGTGACATGCAGGGGCACAGCTAGGAATTAAGGCTGGGGGGGGGGGGGGGTTTAGGTGCAACTAATAACGGGGTATTTGGGAGTATGGAATACCCAGCAGGATAAGCTGTAGGTTCGAGATTAATGAATTGCGGAATTTTAAGATAAATGGCTAAAAATGGTGAGTTTTACGGCTTTCTGAGGGATATTTTATTAATCCATAAACTATTCTATTATATCAATCCAATTAAGTAAAATGGATTAAACGTAAAAATTTTTATGAGCTCTGGGGGGGTTTTATCCCCCAAAACCCCCCCCCCTCGCAGCGCTACTGGTGACATCAACGTAACTGCAAGAGGGATCAGACCGCCCTTTATTGACGCGGTTAGATCGAGAGGTCGATGAATCTATGAATGGAAACACTTGTTTTTATTTTTCAAACTTCCATTCTGCGCAGTAACATAGTATCGTTGAACATTGAGGCAAAACTCTTCAAATTCGTATTTTTCTATTAGGCTTTCTACGTGTATTATGTTTGAAAGGAATCGAACAAGTTTGGGTTGAGAGACATGCTGAATTCAAATGGTATCACCTATTGAACTCTCTGACTTTCCCTCACAGCAAACGTCCTTTATCTAAACGCCTCCATCTTTCAGCAGCTCTCACTCTGACGTCGTTTCCTTATCATCACTACAGAATTTCTGACGAGAAACGGAGTGAGAATTTAAGTAAATCAGGGAGTGTGTTAGTTGTATTTGTAATATTTGATCATTTAAGACGGGTTCGATGGAAAATAAAACCGTTGTTGATGCTCGCAGACTACCTTGCCTGACCCTAATTTTGGTACACATGGAAAATCCAAATTCGTACTTTTTAATATATATATCCACGAATATAACTGCGCGAAGAGCCCAAAAATATTTTTGTCTAACCGAAGATTCTTTTTTAAGCAGATAAAAAGGAGTGAAATAATTCTGAGGAGAGGGACGAAGAGTTTGAGCTATATAAATGCCCGATCGTGATTCAGAGGAAAAAGAAAAATATAGAAAATCATTTTAAGTATGATAAAGAAATAATGAGGGAGGAGGCTAAGGTGCTTTGAACCCCGCGAGAAATGTTTGGAAGTGAACCCTCCCCTCTTCTCCCTTGAAAATATTTCTGGCAACTGCCTCGAAGCAAAGTGTATGTATATTCTTCGCAACACCAAACAGCGAAGGCGACTTGGACAGTCGGAGACGCAACACGTCGGCGCATCTTCTAGTTTCCTAATGCCACAAGTAATGTAGTATTCTTGATTCGTTCCCACATTTACATCACTGAAAGCGTGGACATAGGATGGCCCTATCATCAACCAACGAAAAAGATCAAAGCGCTACCCTCCGAAAGCTTTGAGGATGTTAAAGATATTTTGAAAATTTTATCTCCCTTAGAACTTTTACAATTGAATAGCAGCACTGGTGATAACTTTATCGTAAATCGTGGGATACAAGCGGTATTAAATTACATAGACTACAAAATGGAAATGTTTAAAAAAATACGAAATAAGCAATGGGAAACTACGGAGAATTAATGCTAGAACGTTGTAATCTAGAATTATACTCTGACGCAAGGATTTAAAATGTTTCCATTTCATTTGATAACTCTACGTAAATAAAAATTATTAACCTCGATGCGATACGTAACGGTTGTATAAAAACTATGTCAGACTGTTACTTCGGGAATCATACTAATCACAAGGGATGATTTCCATCAGTAGCATCCTGCCATGGGATGGTTAAAAATAGGTAAAAACACTGTAAGCATGCATAATTTGATTTGACGACTAGAAGCCAATGGCATCCATTTCGCTTGGAATAGCTGACTTGTTTAACTTACGTCGCCAACGCGAGGATCGCTTCGTCAAAATATATAGCGTGGCATTTCTTCTTAGGAGTTTCCTACGGTTTAAATAATCTGTCAAAAGTGACGGTTCGAAATCTGAGGACTTGACGCCTAGTCATCGAACAAAAACTGCATCACCCTTAGTTCTCATCCGAATTTCCCCACTCTTCGCATGATCTGGACGAAAGAAATTTCCTAGCTTCAGTCGCCGCGGGCGGGCGCCTTTTGAGCTCACGATCACCAATCCGAGTTTATTTGTTTCTGCCTGTCTCGCACTCCCGCCCTGGGTCGTGCCACGCAGCAACATCCCGCCAGTCACATTGGGAAATTTTACTCCGACCACACAGATGGCAGCACCAGTATTTGAGGCACTCCGTGGGTACACGAAAGCGGCGGCTAGATGGCAGCACGCGATCCTTGGCGCCTTTTCCTCTCCCTACAGCTGCGCTTTCCCTGCCTCACGCCGCACCCCGCTCACCCATCGAGGCGTAGCACCCGTCAGATGGGGCGGGAGTGGTGGCCGGGCTCGGTGGCGCTTCGCACTCACTCACGTGGCCGCACCCCCAGTGGGCAGTGGTGCGGCACCCTCCACCTCCTGCCGGGATCAGTCCCATCGCCCATGCTGCGTCCGTGTTCTACACATCTCACGGAGAGTGAGGGGCTCCTTGTGACTTCTCTGACTGACTTCAGGATTTCTCGGTGGATAACACCGTGGGGACAGTTTTTGGGGTAGCCTGCCTTGTCAACTACTCAATTTCTCTTTATGTATAGCAAATTTTACTCTATTTTCTAGTACACATAAAGGATAGCTAGGGACCAATCAGGTAAACCATTACCAACCGTGGGAAAATAACGGAATATGAGGCAGCCGCGTTTTATGACACGGCTCACAACCCTCTGCGGAGTTAGTTGCCAAAGAGAAGGGCTTAGAGAAAATGAGCCACTGATCTGGAAACTTAACGGATAAACTCTTCATGAAATTAATCGGCGACAGCGTTAGGTGGAAAACGGAAGATAGAAGAAAGAGGAGAACGAGAGACAATTTCCTTTCGACGCAGTGGAGAATTTTCTCTACCGGACAGAAATACGGTATTTCAGCCGAAGGATAATCCTCTCTTTACTACATCCAATTGGGGATGCGAAAGAGTATTCCTCGCGGATGCAGCGGGTTGAACCCTGTCCTCCTGCATGGCGGGCCATTACACTCGGTAGCATCTCATTAACCCGATTCCCCCCCCTCCTCCGCCTCCCCTCCCTTCCCCCACCCCTCCCGCGTGACGGTTCCATCAAGGGAATGACGCGACGGCGACGGCTTCCCCCCTGACATGATTTATTGTGCTCTCAAATATCATTTGTAGTGCGCGTCAGAGAGTGGCGTGATTGATGCACCCGGGCACGTGCGTGGGGAGTGGGGCGGGTGCGGTGGTGTGGCCGCGGTGCGGACGCCGCGTAGGACGGCTTCATTCGGCAGCGGCTATGTATCGACAAAATAGTGATACTTTCAAATATCGCATATGACAATAGAGTCTGGTTTACATGTCAAAGTTTGCAGGTGCAATAGGAGTTCAAAAATGATATCTCGATACTACTATGAACGTGGGGAAAATGGCAGAAGTGAGAAAATAAAGGATAAGAGAAGGCGATGAAGGAGAAATATTTTCATCTTCTATGAGAAAACATGCTGAAATATTGGTTTAAGATTGCTATCAAATTATTAAAAAATGGAAAAATAGTAAGCTGTAGCCATATTCTTTGCCAGGGCACGTTTACGCATGTATGTATCCATAATCATCGAATTCTGCTGTGCTACAAGTTCAATTATTTCAACTCCGATGACAGATCCAATGAAGATAGACCACGTCCTCAATCGCATCGTACACTCTTCGCAGCCCTTCGTTGTCACTGCCCACAAGATCGAGTCATACGTAATATTGGATTATAGACCACAGCTGTTTAAGGCACCTTGTTAACAATGTGCGTAATAATTGGCAACTGTGATCACGACTATTGTAACAGATCTTGATATGCTGCTTTCCAGTGGCGTAACTAGAAATATGCTTTGGGGGAATGGGAGGGTCGGGAGGGCGACCACCTCTCCGAGTCCGTGAATATTTTTGAGAAATGGAATGCCTGGAAATACATTTTATACCATTTTGGCTCTTAAAATTTAACTTTGAGCAGATTCAGTTATTATATGTCAAAACTACTCAAGAGTATTAATTATGTTTTTATTTCTCCGAGGCTTTGGGGTGGATTTATCCCCCTCGTCCCCGCATAGATACGCCACTGCAGCTTTCCGATTATCACTGCTATCGCAATTTTTAATCTACGTGCAATGCATCCCCTCTATCCCGACTCACAAAAATTAACACATCTTCATTCCCAATGAATGTTGTCTGACAATAAATGTTGCCCAAGCGGTGAGAGAATGTGAATATGTATAAAAATAGGATGAAATGGAACACAGAATGGTCGCCATTACATGGGAAGCATGAGAGATAACTTTTTATTTCAAAACTGAAACATTAATGTCGAGCAGTACCGTGAGATATTTTCCTTCTTGCTATACCGCAACCATAGTCTACCTTTTTACTTCACACACACAGTTTTTGTTCCAAAAATATTGGTGTAGAAATTAGAAAACGTCAGTGCGAATATTTCAAAACTGGTGAAAACAATGTACATTGTACACACGCGTTGAAAGCATGAACGACGGCCACAAAGGATCAAAAAGAGGGTCAATGTACACTTTAGAGGCCACAAGGACTGCTACTGCTACGAATAGTAAATAAACAATACTCACTCCTGGCCAAAATAGAAAATAAAGTTACCGCTATGTTCTAACGTCATTCATTGTTATGTGAACATAGAAAAGTTGCCTAAGCCGTTATGACCACAAATAATCTAAAATAAAGCCAAAATGTATGTATATCGATGAAGAAAATTTTATGGCTATAAAATTTTAGATTTCATTTAATCATTAGCTCAGTGAATTGGCTATCGTTCTTGTGGCAGATTAAAGGCGTGCAAAAAATCGGCTTCGATATATAGGCTACGCGGACACGAATTACAAGTCAGAATAAAAACTGAGACAATGTAATATACCACAGCGTGGCCGCGTTGTCTAATAATATGTTTCCCAACGAGGAAAAAGACATGTGCTGCCGGAGTCCTTTTGGAAGTTAACACGGTGATGCATTATGATGATGCTTTGTGACAACAAGTATAAACAAACTGATCCCAGTAAGTTCGAGAAAATTAAGTCGCGATTATCCAAAAATTGAAGGGAGGATACGAAAAGATAGAATCCTGTAGCCCCAACGTTTAAAAAGGAAGGATATAATACATTTTTATACAACTTCATTAGGCGCTTCGATCAGTCTAAAAAATAATCAGCATTTATTCCAATGCAAACGGTACACTCCAAAATGCATGAAAACTAGTGCTATTAAGCACCCCAGAAGATATTGTATTCACTTGGGGCTGGCATTTAATGAAAATGATATATAGTTCGACAGTACTTGATAGTTGAGCAAAAATAGTTATTTTTCGAAGATTCAAAGGAAAAGGCGTCCGAACGTACATTTTTAATTACAGAAAATCTGGAATAATGGAACACGGACATAAAGGAAAAAAAATACGATAGAATAATTTATGGGCATTTATTCAAGTAGAAGATGAGGAAATATAGTATGCTATCAAAATGAACAAAAATAGTTGTAGCCTTACCACTAAAAAATCCAATTAATCGCCTCTTAGAGAAATATACTGATAGTGGAGGAACTCTTCTCCCAATCCATTAATTGAATGAACTAAACTTTTATTGCAATGCATTTATTGCCAAACATTGATGGAGAACTCTGCTTGTAAATAGTTATGAGAGTGCTTAGTGAAGCGTTCTCGGGATCGCCACAGGGTCAGGAACTCCATTACTGCCGACGCGTCGTTTCGATGTCCGACTCGGTCATCGTCCTCAGGGCAATGAGGCATTTTGCCTTATATTTTGGATTTGGGTATAGAATTAATTTGGCAACTACTTAAATATTTTTGAAGGATATGGTTCATTTTTATGTCCATTGCGTCAGTAAAAAATGGAACACCGACTTCCCCTCATTCACCACGCGCGAGGATGGCCACTAAGCTCTATCGTGACGCACCTTCAATGCGTTATTTATTTGTCATCGCTTTCCGTTCAGTGAAGTGACGTGAAGAGAGTAGACAGTTCAGCCGAAATACTATTACCTTTTGTTAGTTCCATTGACTGCAGAGGTGAGGCAGTCTTTACAAGCAAAGCTAGCAAATTTAGCATATCACCCCTGCTATTGGTAGGAAGTGATTCTTTTAATCCCGCCACTTTTAAATGATGTCAATGAGCCACACATATATATTTATGCTTTTTAGGTTGAAATCTTGTGAAAAATTATTAAGGATTGAACAAGCCAGTATGTATCAATGCCACGTCGTCGTGAATTGTCGTGATCCCAGTGAACTCGGCAACGAAGACAGTGAGTGAGAGCTCGTTTCAGTAGTCGCGTCCACACGATTCTAGTGACTCTCCTGACGAAGAAACCTTATTCACCGGTAAATAATGCAGAAACCAGTGCCCCACATTATACCGTACTTTACTATTCTAAATATTCTAATGCTTTAAGCATTACAATTTAGCACAATAACCAGATCTGAGTATTGGCGGCACATTATAAATTAAAAGCTCACCTATATTGAGCACTTCAACAAGAGAGCAAATTTTTTAGTGGTGTTCATCGTCAAATCGCGTTGTACACTACGGGGTTTTAGTGCTCAGAATTCAGTTTTCATATTGTAACCTCTTTTTAGACCTTAAACTCATACTTATATTTTATCATTTTGCCATAAATGTTAAAGACATTAGTTGTCTTACTTTCCTCAACAAAGCCACTTCGTTTTAAGCGATTCATTAAGGAGTAAGAGTGGTCAATGCTAGGGCTGAAATCGTAACTATAGACCATCTCTACATGTTTTATGCAGTTTAAAGTCGGCATGGGGGTACCTCTTCTATTCAGCATTTGCAGCTTCTGTGCTTTCATCTGGATGCAGAGCTCATTTCAATGCTGATGCCAAAAATAGGCGACGGATTCTTTCCTTTCTTAACACTCTCACCAATATTCGTAATAAAAAATAATGGCATCGCACTATAGCGGCAATGGTCTTCATTTCATTGGTGCCGAGGAGTATATCACAAAGTTTATTGAAAAATTTACTTTATTCATTTTACTAATTACTTGGAGGACGCTTCCTCCTGTGAACCGATGTTATTTATTTCTATTTTGATAAATTAGAACGCCTTTAAAGCGTATGCCATCATTTTGAAATGTTCAGAAAAGGTAGAGAAGACCTTCTTGTTTACCAGGCATAAAATATTGTATCTGAGAAAATCCTGAGGCACAGTGTTCAAAATTGAGTTAAATGCAAATGCTCAACGAAGTCTTTTCGACATGCCATGAACGTTTCAAAATAACAGCTTTCAACTTTCAAGCGAGTATTTAGTCTCAAAAACAAGCCGCTCGATCGAGATTTATACGTCCTCATTTTCAAATAAGTAATTTTCCCGTCACTTCTTTTGGTGTACTACTGTCGTGGTTTAAAAATAGGCTTGGAGGGAACATTTTATAAAATTCCATTAAAATAATTAGTCTCAATGTTTGGCTCTTTAAAGAATTAATAAAGAAAAGATTTCGCAATTTTCACTTAGACTTTTGATTACAACACGGTGTGCTTGATGATGAAGCAGTAGCGTTGAAACGCATAGTACTCAATCAAAGGTCATTGGACAGTGTGGACATCGCAAAAATCTTTTCATTATTAATCCTCTTAACATGTTCCACAACATCTCGTCTTACACCGTTGAATCTATTTGCTCATTAAAATTTATGCATGCAAGCATATCCTTAAAAGGCTTCGAGCATTTTGGTAAGACCGATATTTGGATAAATAGTGTCATTTATAACAGATCTATCTCACACTTAAATAAAAGCGCCTGAGAGTGTAGGTATGGGTAAGATCGAGCACGTGGATTTTTTCACAAGATTATTTTTTCTTTCTCAAAAATGTTCATTGTATCAAAAATTTATGTTTTTAGAACCATATTTTTGTCCATCATAATTATTCTATCCCTCCACATCACACGCTCGTTGAGGAGATGAAATGGAATTGACCGAAATTTCTCTACAGAGCTGTATGTTTTCAATACAAAAATTTCACTTCACTAATCATGCCTCTTAAATGGTGCACCCATAAAAAATCACTATTTTATTAGCACTAGCTGTCGGATAAGGAAGTACTGTTAAATTCATATCGATCCTGTGTACATTCAGGAGTCATGCAGAGTTCATCAAATAATATTTTAACTGCTCCAAGCACGCATTTCTGCCCCAAGACAACCGTAACATATGTTGTAAATAAATTTGCTATTGAAACCAGCATTAGGAATACGCAGTATTGGTAGATGTTTGACCTCACCTATACTATTACTTTCACCTCAGCTGTGTGCAATAGCACTCCATGATCCAAATTCAAGTAAATGGAGGTTTAATTATTTTTTGAAAAACATAAGTGATAGCTTATGGCCGCATTTTTTTCTCATCACTAAGTTTCAGTTAAAGTTATGGATAAATCAATAAAAAAATGTTCTTAACTACACTGAAAGCTACACTAAAGATGACGATGAGTTTCGTGTATATCTGCGGATATAATCAGGCGAAAAGAGCAGATCTACTCATCCGTTGATAAATTTGAAGCAATAGTGCGTCAACGAGTGGAGGAAAGGTGGTGGGGGACATGAGGGTGGGCGAAGGCGGGGAGGGGATGGGGCGCGAGTTTGTAGCCAATCATTCCTCATTCTGCCATATCTAGGATGAGGGAAAATGACGTCACTCATAAAATATTGTCGAAAAGTAAAAATAGCCTGACAGACTAACTTCTTTCGGAAATAACTGTTATAGAAATTTCGATGTTGTTTTTTTTCATTTTAGCGCCTTCTGCTTGTTCAATGGGCCCATCAAATATCATCATCACTGATCAGAAATACTAGGATTGGTTTGACGCAGCTCTCCACCCAATGCTTCTATCATCTAATCTTTTCACCTCTACATATTCTTTCTCTTTTCACATACATCTTTACTTGTTTTATATATTTTATTCGAGGTCTCCCGTTTGTGTCCTTGCCATATCTTGCCATCCAATGTATAATTACTCAATTCTTGAAACTTTAACAAGCATGCAGTGCCATTATTTCCCTTGGTAATGGTCAATATTTGTCTTCGCACTCAAATTTAAATTTCTCCCATGGGTGGCTGGCGGCGCGTGCGGGCGGATGATGGAATCTCCTAGGGGAACGTGGCCGTGTGGCCCTCGGTTCGACCCTCGGCCGAGTCCAAAGCCGCCCTCAGCCGACCTCCATCGACTAGCCCTTCCGTGTGAAACAGCTTCTGACGTCGGCCTCGGCGATTCATCGCCACAGATTGGATCCTTGATTCCATGCGTTCACAGCCGTATTGTGAAAGCCACTTTTAAAGGGTTAATCAAGTGACGAACACGAATAACGGGTTGATTTTTTTTCTTTCGTGAATTTTTTCTCTTCCGATGAATGAGACTGGCTCCCGAACGTGATTTCTATTTTAAAAGACGCGAGAGTTATGAACTTCGCTCCGGACGGCAACAAATACATCGGGAAGACGTGAATAATGTTCGCATTGAATAATGCTCCGACGGAGGGCTTTTCAAACCCGAGGACCGGAGACCATAATTTATTAGAGACCATTTCCTCCCATTTAGCGCAGCTCATTGCCTTCAGGTGAAAGTCTGCACATAAATTGTAGACCGCGAAGGAGGAAGGAAGTGCTCCAAAGGCCAGACAAGGGCCGCGCTTTGCACCGCAGGGAATAATGACGAGTGTTGGGAGGGAATATACCGAGAAAAAAATTACTCCTTCCCACTCATATTCCTATTCTTTTAGTCTTGGGGTTTCAGCGAATCATAACGGCGCGCGTGATCTGATTGAATGAAAATGGTGTAACATGATGTGCTTTGATCATTGATTTACAGTACCTGAATGAAGTCAACAAGAGGCGAACCGTGTGAATTAGCGGCACCACAGGCTTCAGAGTTTTGACTGCGTATTCATTCCATTGTAGCGGCAGTTTCCTTCGATCGCATTAGACTGACGACTCGGCTGTCAGAATCCAACGCAGGCGCGGCCGGAATCCTGAAGCCTAAGATGCCATTACAGCACTGCCGCAGAAGCCATAGGTTACACGTATTGATTTGCGTTTGTATCTACAATTTTAAGGCACCTTTTAATCATAGTGTAACCAATGAGAATTTTTTGAGAGCCAATATGTACCTAGTTGAGGGAGGCTTTCTCATAGAAAATACTTATATATAATTTTTACAATTCCTTAAATGTATCATTGCACATAATGATCCTCCTCGTGAGATGATAATTCGAAATTTTTGAATGCAATATATGCCCAATGAATTATTGTTAATCATGAGTTTATCACCTCGGAGATTCCTTAAAATGAATTTTCCGGCATTTCATTCACGTGTAGATTATCGTGACACCTGCCTTTATAAGTGATTTTCAGATGTCTCCTCATGCCCAGTCTTTCCTTTCCGAGTCTGTTTGAAGAAAATTCCGCCCTGTGGCGACTCAAATTATAGGGAAGGTCGATGGAGTCTGATCGATCAAGATAGCCGTGTTTAATTCTTGCGCCATCATCCCATAAATACATCCATCCCTTCACACGAAGTTGACCATTCTCCATAATTACGGAATCGGATAAAATTTGACTCACTGGTCCATAATTTTGCACCATACATCCATATTTATTTCCTGAAAAATACTTAATCGTAGATTTAAATTGCTATTGATAGCAATTCAATGTGATCTAATCACTTGGCTTGGGTTACGAGATATCCAATGAGCAAGATGCAATATTCAATCAAAGCGTTACAATATTTAGTCATGTTCAATGAGCTGTTATTGTTGAAAAGGAAACGCTTTCTCAGATAAAGTGCGTATTTAGAAAAAAATTTACACTTTCTACTGATTCTGGATAGTGAGATATTTACGTTCCCAAATGGTGAACAAATTCAGCTTAAACTGATTTTTTAGAAGAGATCAGCTGTACGTATCTAAATTATCTATCCACGTAACAAAATACATTTTTATTTTGAAAAGGAAATGTGTATAAATATTTTTACACGTTCTCAAGAATATGACTGTAGAGATCATCGGAGGTGACGAACTCAAACACTTTACCAATAAACTTGTCGAGGTTCATAAGGAATGGGGACTCTCCAGTTAATTTACGCGTCTTAATCTTCGATTGCCAACTGGCAAGTTCTCAAAAGTTAACTGGAAATAATAGTCATTCCCGTCAATATTCATTTTCAGCACTCAGAACAATAACTAACGGATTAGCATCAGACGATGAAGTTGCCAGTAATCTTATAATCAAAAATCATAAACCAGTTTATAATTTTTCATAGAACCTGTCCTGGTAAGAATCGTCCACTTTGAAAGCCCATGTAAGTAGGTCTCAACTTCACTTTCCTCTGTCACGAATCGTATTTTTTTCTCGGAGGATCATTTTTCAAACGAGAAAAGTCAGAGGTAACAAAAAAAACTCACCTCAAGAAGCGAAATAAAAGGCCCTTGAGTAATGACCAGCCTTTCTCGAAGCCGTTGGCGATTTTAACGGCTTGCATGCTAATGGCCACTCAATTCATGAGGCCAAATAGATCGTCAGAGCGGGGTTGAAAGCGTCAGGAGCTAACCAGCCTTGGGAGGCACGGTAATAGAACATCTGTCCGCTTCGGTTCATTTTTCAATCAGGCCAAATGTATCTTTCCATGTCAATGCGATGATTTCAACAACACCATTCTTCATCCGCCGTCAAACACTGAGTCACTTCACCGTTACAACGGGATAATTAATGAACGGCTATATTACCTCCAGAAAACCTCCTCCCCTCAATTCTTTCTTTGCATTAGCATTTTTGTCCGTTGGAATGATGGAGCGCGCCAGTGTCCATTCCCGCGGCTCCCATGCTAGCGATCACCCAAGCGTTTGTGACAACGGCGGGTCATTAATCATATTTTATAATAATTAACTCGTCGCCTAACCTTGGCTGTCACGGACACCGAGAGAAATGGGCCAAATTTATCATGCGTGGAGGAAGCGATCATTTGGGAGAGGGATTCCACTGAGTCAAGTGACTCGGTTTCAGATCTAATCTTTGATGTGTGTGCAAATATGCAAATCCATTAATCAAAAATAATTAACTGCAAGTCGCGGTGTAAGGCGCACGGGTAATGAATGATATGATGGGATCCCACCGGGCGTTAAGACGAAGTCAGGCCTGGCAGTTGGATCCCAAATGGTGGTCACTGCAAAGAGTGACCGATGGGCTGATAGTGAGCTGACGGCGGTCATGCACTAACACTATTGCAACCAGGAATTCCAAAACAGCACAAGTCCATTCAGAGTTTACAGTCGACAAAACCTTACCTTAGCTTACCTTAGGTACCCTCATCTTCAAAACTTACTGATCTATTTTGAATATCCCCCATGATTACATATATTTTTATTAATTAAAATCTATTCATAGGAAAAAAATTGAAGATATGGCTCTGGCTGCCTCTAAAATATGCGGGTTATTCCACCGTAATACAGCACACATTTGAGCCTTAGGGTCTTAGATTTTGCAATAGCTTCACATGCGATGCTACTTGCATCGTATAGAAATTCATCATCATTAGTCAACAATCCTAAGATTGGTTTGACGCAGCTCTCCATTTCTCTCTCCTATCCGCTAATCTCTTCATAGCTACATATTTATTCTCTTTTACATCCTTTATAACCTGTCCTATATAACTTATTCATTTGAAAAAAATTGACTAGGCCATGAAGGAACACCTCTAGGTAAATGTGATTAAGAACGGTTTCCCGACCTCCGAGCACAAGACCAAAATTGAAATGGAAAAATACCAGAGGACGTGTTCCTTGAAGGGGCTGATTGGCTGATTTAGACGACAGCGTTTGCTCAATTTATACAGGGGTGTATATTCACCTTAAACTAATTAATTAGAGTATTTTGCGATAAATTATTTATGATTTATGCATATTTAAAATTTTCACATGTTTTTAAAGTGAATTAATACACATATTTTCTTAAGCATAACCACCCAGCTGTCGGAAAGCCATATTATTGGTTTCATTAAAAGCTTAGACATTGCTTTGGATATTTGAAATTAATCATATTGATTTAATACTATTTCCTTTGAAGCGGAATGACCCATGCAGAAAAAATAATCAACCTCAACACCTGCCCAATGGTGATGTACCGTTTTGAATTCATATACTCATTTCCTCGAAGTACCTCACACGAATTTGTTGGGCATAATGAAAACTTGGGAATAATGTGAGGGGTTAAATCGTGTATTTCTCAGCGGATAACATTTTAATGAAAGTTGGCGAACGTCATAAGGCCCTCGCGTTCACATGGAGTATTTAGTTAATTCCATATTCGGTCTCGCTTTCAACGTCAAATTTTCCTCATCAGTCCAGCTCGAGACCTATCCTCTTTCAATTTCATCAGTAAACTGTATTCTCTTTAGTCTCTTTTCCTACTTAACTGGCATTCTTAACTCTCATATTAACATCAAGAGCAGCAGTAAACAGCATCCCCTCATCGCTTAGTACTTCCTCCATCCAGACCCACTGTCCCCTCTGTATCGCCATTCGATGTTTCCTCTCCTCACCGACAATCTTTAGCACTTCTTCTTTCCTTTTCCACTCCGTTCCGTTTATTTCATTTCCATTCTTATCCGTACCCACCGTTCATTCACCTCTGGCCATTTTTCATCCTCCTACCTCAGAGTTCACGTATCCAGCACGTGGAGCGCCGTTTAATAATAAATATGAAGAAAAGAAAGCAGGAACTTGAATTTTATAAAAATGTGTTTGTAAGTACTTCCTTCGCTTACTTTTCAGATTGACCAAAAATAAAATTTTGACTGAGGTTTCCTCCTTGCTTATGTTCACTCTGATTATGGGTCTCATCCTTGGGGTGCAGTGCACCTACCTTGCGGTATTTTGTTTATGCTCACTCTGAAATGAACATCCCGTTGCTAACAGCGATCTGGACGAGCATTCGAACACGTTATATCAATGCATTTGCGCCCGATTGAGTGTCGCTATTGTCCTCCCATAGCCTCGTGGCACTAATGACCGCATTCAAGAACGTTATCAAAATCTTGATCTTGACTCTGTTTCGACTCGTTTGTCATTTGCTGTTACGAGACCTTACTCGAGTCCTCACTTACACTATCCTCCACAGTTGATAAGTCCCATCTCAAATTGAGTGGCCAAGCTCCAAGATGTCTGCCGCCTTCACCCCACGTTTTTGAAATGAAATATCTCTCGTAATAAGACTTCCATTTGCGATACTTTGCTCCAGTCATCTATTTATGAATGAGTAGGAGAACAGGAGTGACAAGAGTTTAGGCAAATGTATTATTTTGTACACTTTGCCCCGAATTGTTACCACGAATTTACTAGCTCAAGTTAATTGAGATGAAGGTACTTTCAAAAATACACTCTAACTAATACACAACTTGGGACTGAGATTTGAACCAGCGAGGCAGAGTAAGGAACCAGGATTGAGTCAGGTTCCGGAATACGGCCCTAACAGTAGCTGTGATTCATGTTTGGAGACAAATTCCTACGGGATCCCTTTGAAGAGGCCCCAGTTCGTCCCTTTTTAGCTGGATTCATGGCTAACAATTGAGGGGGCGTAAAAACCTGTTTTCAAAATGTCTGCAGCGCGGCGAAGAGTGAAGAACGATCCATTCATTTGCAATATTAGCCATTGCGAGGAACAGCAATGAGGAGTCATGGAATGTAACAGATATTTTCAGTTTTACTTCACACTTCCACTACCACTTTACTTCAATTTCATCATGTATAAATAACTTTTGGGTTACAGCCCTTATTTTTAATTTTTCCTCCATGAAATACGGACCGCGCTGCCTGTCAGCGACGTGAGTGGCGACTTTCGCAAACCCATTTCAATTCACGATGATGAAGTGGTTATAGTGGAGAAACCCCGCTGTAATAATCGTGGCGATAACTAAGAGTCATTCCTGCTGGCATGGTAATGCAATCGCTCGATGGCAGCGCGGTATATCAAGGACCACGATGATGTGAAAACTTATAGGAAACAAAAAAGAGAGCGCTCAAGCCGGCTGTGCAGTAATCAAAACCTGAAGACAAAAATGATACTTCTAATATCGGTTTAGTCACTGTAAATGGAAATAGCTAACAAAAGTAAAAGCAATAAAAATAATTTTATAAAATCTTGCCATTATCCTGCATCGTAAGCATTTATTTTTACTAAATCTTACATTTCAACGGTCGTAAGGAGCCCATTGTAACCATCACGAGTTTGGGGGTACCATTTCAATCCATAGCATTGGTCAATTTAATCTAGTTCAAATTCCTAGAAGCTATATATATACCCGTTTTGTTCATACTTGCTCTAAGGTAAAACACATTATTTTTTAAAAGTATTACAGTACTAACGGTGAAGCAGTATATAATATGAAAATTACATGAAGTTCGCATATTAAAACTAGCACGTATAAAACTACTGTAGTTAGCTGCGTGATGAGGCTGCATAACCACTATGCTATCCATATTTTTTAATTTCCCCGACAGTTGACTGTGGTTCGAAATGCTACAAAAGTGGCTAGGTGCTCGTCAATTTCACTGCTGTTCTCAGAGCAGGCACGACGTGATTCAAGTATTTTTTCCTTCGAGAAAAATATATTGTTCCACAGGGACGGTACCCAAGTGATTTCCTACAGCTCAAGGTGATACAGAAACACTCGGAATGTAAAACTGAATTCAAAACTTTAAAAAATTACAGTTCGCTATATGGTCTGTGGTGACTATAAGCGCTCTCCATTGTGGTTAATATTGAGCATAAATAGTTGAGAGAAAGAGTAAAAAACATTACATAACGTGAAAGATTGAATAACTCAAAATGAATTGAGGGTACTCCTTGGATTGCTTCTGCTACTAATGGAAATAAAACTGTTCTAATTTTTTTTCGTTTACTGCAAGATAATTTGAGGGAACGCATGTTACAGATCGTTGTAAAGGCTAACCATTTAGAGCGCGTGATGTGTTGCAGCTACCAAAGATCGCTGAAAGGTCTGTAATGAGAGAGATGAACAAATGAAACACCACAGCGGAATGAAACGATCTTTTTCAATGGATGAGCGGCTCGCGGGCGTGCTTTCGAGAGCGGAACGCATCTCATCATTGGTTCGAGCCCCGTTAACACTTTATGACTACGCCTAAAGCGTAGCATTCGAAAACCATAGTTAGCGCAAAAAAATAGCTGATTGATTTCATTCATTAAGAGTGAAAAGTAACATTGCGTTTTTTTATTGTTAGCACAATTCCTAGATTGCGTTGCCAAACCCCCCAACCAGCGGCAGGACGAGCGGGGCGAGGAAATATTGGAGGCTTCGGGTGTGAGAAGATGTACGTGGAGGCATATTGGATGAAATGCAGCTGTTTTCCCGAATCGAATTGGCGTTATCCCTCGGGAGTCTGAACTGAATATAAATAGACACAAACTGCGCTTTTAAGGCTGTATAGAGTCTGGAGAGTTCCCACCAAGGTCAAACTTGAGGACAAATGTGATTTGAGGAATGGAATGATTGCTGCGGGGAGGTAATATAGGTGAAATGTTGCGAATAATCGTGAAATAGTCGACATAAATGATAAAGGGATAAACATAGAAAAGACTTTATTGATCATAGGATCATGAGAGCCGTTTCATAAGCTTCGCGCTGTGTACCATATATCACCCACTTCTAAAACCGGTCGAATTCCTAGAGAAAACGAAGGAGCGAGGATAGGGCAAACGCTTTTAAATGCCGTTACGAAATACTTCTTGAACTTTATTTTATGTTAGATTTTCAAGATTGGCCAATATGTAGTTGAAATCATTTTTCAAAATCATCAGGACTAAGGTAAGATTCCGAGGTTCTGTTTGAATCGCTTTTCGATCGGATTTCATCTTTTATTTCTCCTACGTGGTCGCTAATTTCTACCATCGATTTTTCCGCGAAAGTTTAAGCATTAGATTCTAATTTTTGCTTATGGGAATCCATGACATGTCTCAATTGAGATTATTTAAGTAGATAAGGAAATCAACCACCTCTATCGTGACTAGAGCCTTAAATTCCTTGAAGCCTCCAAGTAATGCAGTGCTCTTCCAGTGGATGCACTGGTCACGTTGTGCCCCCGCCAATGAATACTGGCTGACTATACCCGGAGTGGCATCGATGTTTCTAAACGGGTTCCGATCGTCTTCTCGTCTCATTGGTCTCCTACCTCAGCCTTGAGAAGTTTGGAAAAGTGTAAAACATTGACTTATATGGAGACACTATACCCGTCCGTAACCGTGGAAGGATATGCTAACTCTGTAGGCCGGGAAAGTCGGAAATTGATAATGAATATAAGCAGAGGGGTAACTAGGACTTGGCTTTGGGGGGAATAAATCATACTGGATAGCTCATCACAATGGGTTGGGGTAGTAATAATTGGGCAAGTCGAGGCCTGGGTGTATCAGTAAGAGAGACGTAATAAAATTCGCCTGCTATACAGTACAATTCCTATCAAACACATGCAGGAGGTAAGGGGTCGCCATCTGGGATATAAAAAATATATGTTGCCGCACAAATAAAATAATAATTTGAATAAATTAGAGCGGTCATATTCAAACGAAAATACGTTACTCTATATCAAATAAGTAGGATTTCTGTGATGCGAATATTATTTTATTTTAAGGTTTCTGGGAGATTCTGTCCCCCCATAGTTGCTTCTGCTACTCCTTCCTTTCAGAGAGAGAATCCCTAATTATCTCCGGGAAATTTTTATGAACAGATCAGTAACCACTCACATATCATCTCGCAAAAACGACTATTCATGTTATCCTAATCCACGTACAACTACTACCA